>NW_027491090.1:0-446144 GCF_021521415.1 Bidens hawaiensis
AGTATAATTACCTTCTTAGTATTGTATGTCGATGACATTCTACTATTTGGAAATGACATTCCAACCATGGAAAGCGTTAAGGCTTGGCTTGGAAGTAGATTTTCCATCAAGGATCTTGGTGAAGCTGCCTATATTTTGGGAATAAAGATCTATAGGGATAGGTCAAGGCGCTTGATAGGTTTGAACCAAAGTACATACATTGATAAGATCTTGAAAAGGTTCAAGATGGAAAACTCCAAGAAAGGTTTTGTACCTATTCAAAGAGGGACCATATTGAGTTCAGCTCAATGTCCAAGCTCAAAGGGTGAGCAAGAGACGATGAAACAAATCCATATGCTTCTGCTATAGGATCCATCATGTATGCGATGATATGTACTAGGACCGGATGTGTCATGCGCTTTGAGCATGACAAGCAGATATCAACAGAATCCAGGAAACAGTCCTTGGATGGCTGTTAAGAGCATATTGAAATACCTTAGGAGAACTAAGGATATGTTTCTGATATATGGATCTGGTGAGGAGGAACTCGCTATAAAAGGTTACACGGATGCGAGCTTCCAAACTGATCGAGATGATTCTCGATCACAGTCTGGGTATGTGTTCACTCTTAATGGAGGAGCTGTCTCTTGGAAGAGCTCAAAACAGGAAGTGGTAGCATTGTCCACTACAGAATCAGAATACATCGCCGCTTCATTGGCAGCTCAGGAAGCTGCATGGTTGAAGAAATTCATTACTGATCTAGGGGTGGTCTCTTCCATTCAAGACCCCCTAGAAATCTTTTGTGACAACGAGGTGCGATTGCACAAATCAAGGAACCTCGTTCGCACCAAAAGACAAGGCACATAGAGCGGGAGATTCAACTACATAAGGGATGAAGTTGAAAAAGGAAAGATATGTATTCGCAAAGTTGGAACTGATCAAAATCTTGCGGATCCATTCACGAAGCTCCTAGAAAGACCGAAACATGAGCGTCATGCGAGTGGCTTAGGACTCCGATATTCTAGTAATTGGATTTGATCTATTTTGTATTTACGTTTAAAAGACTTTTGTAATTTAACTCTTTTATATGATTATGGAATCTTGAGTTAAATTCTAATTTTGCATGTTTAATCCATGAATAAGTTATCTTATTCTAAAAGTCCGTAGTCGATCACATTTGTGGGAACAAATATGAAGCAAGACTATTATGAACTAGGATTGGTGGATATTCATAAGGAATGAATATGGAGCATAGGTTTGCTGCCAAGGTTCATAGATATTTGTGGGTACGAATATTGGACTGACCCGCTCTCAATATTACTACATGGAGTCAATGGACCCTGATCATTAGTAATTTTGAGTAAAGGAAATTCATATTATCCTTAGACCTGAGATGTATACTGGGTCCTTGATTTTCACCAAGTATTACACTTTGACTCTGCCCTTCGCTATTCGTAAAAGATGGTACATAAGGATGAACTCAGGTGGAGTATAAAGTGATAGTGAGAGGCGTATACAGTCAAGATGGAATTTGTTCCTCTTATGTGTTGAGAGTTTAGATGTCTAAGGCCTGATAAAGTTGAATTGTAAAGAGAATGATCGCCTATGTCTCTTAGATCCAACATGACATCTAGTAACAAAGGGATATAATGATTGATTCACCTAAATCATTTTCAAGTAGGGTACTTGGAGAGGATGATGTTATTGAATGACACTCGTCAAACACATTAGGGGTGGTGGACCGAGTTAGGCGGGATTCACCACTAGCATTAATTATCTACGTATCTCGTTCAAGTGGGAGATTGTTGGAATTTCGTATGCCCGAGACACTTATTTAGATTAATGTGGCTAACTGTGCTTGATCCAAGTCGGGTCATACCCAATAACGAGCTAGATAGACACCGGATTGTATTTGTTTAAGATATGATCTTTAAACGAATACCGAACACAAAGTTTAGGAAATCGGTTTTTCTGAAAAATTGCACTTGAAAGATTAAAATAAATAATTTGGATTATTTATTTATTTAATTATTTAATTGGTTAATAATTAAGAAAAGATTATAAAATAGTTTTATAATAGTGTAGGCTAGTTTTATATATATATATATATATATAAATGAAACAAAAAAAAAAAAAAAAAAAAAAAAAAAAGAGAGAGTGTGGCCGGTTGGGTGGGACCCACCACCACCCCAACAAACCAATATTGTGTTGTGACTCTTGGACATTTTTTTTTGATATAAACACCCACTAGCTACACATGCAAACTTGTCTTGTCTTTCAAATTGAAGTGCAATAAAAAACTCTCCTCTCTCCCTCTCCCTAAGGTTCGGCCGAAACAAGGAAAGGAAGGAGGGGCTCGGGTGGTCGGTTTCTCGTGTTCTCGTCCTAACACTCGTCCGGTGTTGCTCGTGGGTATCACCTCTTGAGGCATCCTACTCTTGGAGGCTAGCCCATCTTCCTCTTCATATCATCTACTCTTTTGAGGTAAAAGAGTTATTATATTTTACATATTGTTAGCCTATTGTTCTTGTAGATTGATCCTATTTCGGGTTTAGCCTTGTTACATATTGGTATGTTTCATAAAATTAACAATAGGTTGTAAATATTATCATGCTTCCGTTGCTAGATTAGTGAAAATGTTTCAACTATACTCTAAAATAGATGCTAAAACCAACAAAAATGTATGTGTAACAAAATGCATGTACGGTTGTATGGGAAAAAGGGACCAGACCCTACTAATCATCTGAGATAAAAGGGACCAGACTCTAATAAAATATCTGAGATAAAAGGGACCAGACCCTAATAATATCTGAGACAGAAAGGACCAGACCTTAATAAGATCTGAGATAGAAGGGACCAGACCCTACAAATATCTGAGATGGTAAAGATAGTTATGCAAGTAGTATGAAAGTACGAGAGTATGTAAGTACGATAGTATGGAAGAATGTATGTATGAATGAATGTATGCACGAAAGAAAGGTAAACAGGTCAATTATATAATATGTATCTTCAACTGCGTATATGTAAGTAAGTGTATGAAATGTATGTTTTCTGATTAACTAGAACTCACTCAGCGTGGATGATTTTTAGTATGCATGTAGGTAAATATGTTAAAAGGGCTAGCATAAGAATGACGCATGGCATGGATTGAAAGACTGGTATCTAAAGATGGAAGACATAATGTTTTATTTTATGATTTATATTGAGACAATTTGTGATGTTTTAAGACAAGTATTCTATGGTTTGTAAGAAATGGTTGACTTTTATTATTTTGCGAAAATTTTTAATTAATTATGATGTTTAGTACTTTGTTTATGAGTAAATACAAAATCCAAGTAGGGCACCGGATTGGGGCCTTACAAGTTGGTATCAGAACATAAGTTCGAGAGAAATAAGTATTCTACATGTTAGACTTAAGTAAGAAAAGAAAGAAGAGGCCAGTTCAAGAAAGCCACGTATCACTCTAGCAAGCTAAGTAAAGATACAGTACATGATTAATTTCATGTGTAATGTAAGAAAATGTAAGAAGGTTAGCTAAATTGCTAGGGATAGGATTATTTGATTGTTTGTGGATTGTGATTGATTGTTCGACCATTTAAAAGTAGAACTTAGAACAAGTGGACTCACAAAGGGAAGTGCATATGACGCAGAACGTAACGTGATCAGCTAATCGTAGCCGGCCACTGTTATTACCTGTTAGCCTTACTATCCTTGTACTAAATAGTTCCTTGAGTGACTAAGTTTGTGTTTCCTTATAATATACGAATGACTGAAGTAAGAAAGGTTGTTGGTCAAGGAGGTCGTATGAGACGTCATGGTAGGCCACGTATTACCCGAGAACCTTCTAAAGAACCAATTACTAACACGAGAAAGGAAGGAAGCGCAACTGGGCAGGACCACAATAACAATGAAGGGTATCAACTTGATCTTGTTGTTCAAGCTGCTATTGCTTAAGCTATAGCTGCTACTGTGAAGAATCTACATCCTGGTAAGTCTGCTGAAAGCCATGCAAGGACCGTTGAGAGGATAGGGGACAATGGTAAGATAGTTTATGAGAATGAGGAAGGTGACTCGAATGAAGTTCGATCTATGAAGGTTGATGAAAAGAAGAGAGGGCGAGGTGGGTGTAACTACAAGTCGTTCAAAGGTTGTGACCCGCCAAAGCTGACTGGTTTAGGATATTCAATCACTACTCTCCAGTGGATAACCACAATGGACAAGGTTATCCGAATTAGTGAGTGTTGTCCAGATCAAGCGGTGGGTTATGCTACCCAGTCGTTTGGTGATGAGGCTATGTTTGGTGGGAAACTTTGTAACAGAGAAAGACCCAGGAAGAGATTAACGCTATGAGGTGGGATGACCTGAAGGAATTTGTTATAAAGCGATTTTGTGCTGATGCTGAGGTTAAGAGGGCTTAGATGAAGTTTCTAAATCTGAAGGCGGAATAGATGACATACCGCTAGTACACTTCGGAGTTCAACCGTATGTCCAGATTGGTGCCTAATATGGTGAACACTGAAGCAAAAAAGGATCAAGTGCTACATTATAGGACTTTCACAGAACGTCTGCACCTTTGTCAGAGCAAGTAAATTTGCTACCTTTAACTCTGCTGTCGAACTCGCAAAGATGGTTTACGATGACATCGCTATGGACGATGTGGTGTTAGAAGAAAAGAATGAGAAGAAATTGGCCACTCCTGCAAAACGACCTGGTACCTAGATGTGGAACCCCAAGGGCAAGCAACATAAGGTATGGAAGAAGAAGTCATGTTAGACGTGTGATAAGATACACGGTGGTGAGTGCAAGTGGGTTAAGGGTACGGATATCTGTTAAAAGTGTGGTAAAGCTCATGGTGGTGAGGTTAGGCTGGGACGAATGCATGTTACAAGTGTGGAAAAGTGGGGCTTTATGCTCCAGATTGCACTACAAAGCCTGCATGCTACAAGTGCGGTAAGATGGGTCATATGGAGAGGGTGTGCACTGCTGAAGCTGGAGAAAGGGAAAGGAAAGATACTGAGCAAGCGAGGACAAGGACTAGGGCGTTCATCCTAACTCAGGAGTAGGCTAAGCAGATCCCAAATGTTGTGACAGGTACGTTTCTAGTAAACGGTATTTCCGCTTCTGTATTGTTTGATTCAGGTGCAAATAGAATTTTTGTAGTTACGACATTTAATAAGTTGGCAGAAACGAAATTTTATCGTGTGCCTGAAACTATTCAGTAGAAACTGCAAGTGAAACCTTGGATAGGATAATGATACTAGTTAAGGATTGTAAGATAGATTTAGAGGGACATGAGTTCCCTGTTACCCTGTATGTTATGACCTTTGGAGGGTTCGATGTGGTTTTGGAATGGACTGGCTATTTGAGGTTTGTGGCTCAGATAGTGTGTTAGAGTAGGTTAATAAGGTTAAAGTCCTTGGATGGTGGTACGGTAATGGTTTATGGTGATAAAGAAAGTTCAGGGTTTAATGTCATTTCGATGATAAAAGCCGAACGGTTGTCAAGGCGAGGGTGCGGTGCCTACCTGACGTATGTTGTCAAAGCTACGGCAGAGACGAAAGAAGTGGAAGATGAGCCGTGGTGCGTGCCTATCCAGAAGTGTTCCCTGAGGACCTTTCGGGTTCGCCGCCGGAGCGAGAGGTAGAATTCTAGATAGACTTAATACAAGGAGCACAACCCATCGCGAAAGCACCTTACCACCTAGCACCGTCCGAGAAGAAAGAATTAATGCCCCAGCTGCAAGAAATCCTCGACAAAGGTTTCATTAGATAGAGTGTTTCCTCATGGGGGGCACCGGTGTTGTTTGTTAAGAAGAAGCATGGGAGTATGAGAATGTGTATAGACTATCGTGAGTTGAATAAGCTTACAGTGAACAACAGATATCTGTTGCCACAGATTGATGATTTTTTTGACCAACTACAATGTTCGAGTTGGTTCTCACGAATAGAACTTAGATCAGGCTATCATCAGCTGAAGGTGAAGGAGGAAGACATCCCTAAGACAACGTTTTGGGCGCGGTATGGACACTACAAGTTCCTCGTGATGTCATTTGGTCTTGCGAATGCTCCAACATCATTTATGGACATGATGAATAGGGTATGTCAGCCGATGTCGGACAAGTCAGTTATCGCTTTCTTTGATGATATATTGATTTATTGAAAGAGTGATTCAGACCATGTGAAAAATCTAAGAGAAGTATTGGAGATCTTGAAGGAAGGGAAATTGTATGCTAAGTTTTCGAAGTGCGCATTCTGGTTGCACGAAGTACAGTTTTTAGTTCACGTAATCAATTCTGAAGGTTATTTTGGACCCAACTAAGATTGAGGCGATAATGCATTGGAAGACTCCGTATAACCCGACCGATATACGCAGCTTCTTAGGGTTGGCTAGCTATTATAGGAGATTCATTGAAGGCTTCTCCAAGATAGCCGCACCATTGACCGAAATGACCCGAAAGTCTGTACTATTTAATTGGGGTAAGTTTCAGGAAGAAGCTTTTGAGGAATTGAAGAAAAGACTCACACACGCTCCAATCCTTTCTCTCCCTGATGGTGATGAGGATTTGGTTATTTGTACCGATGCTTCGTATCGTGGGTTAGGTTGCCTGTTAATGCGACAAGGAAAGGTGATAGCTTATGCGTCCAGATAGTTGTAGGGTTCATGAGAGCACCTACCCGACGCATGATTAGAGCTTGCAGCAGTAGTGCATGCTCTCAAGATATGGAGACAATATCTGTACGGTACTAAGTGTACTATTTATACAGATCATAAGAGTTTAAAGTACTTCTTTGAGTAGAAAGAGTTGAACATGAGATAGAGGAGATATCAAATACTATCCTGGTAAGGCTAATGTGGTTACTGACGTGCTAAGCCGGAAGAATGAAGAAGTCATTGCCACAGTGAAGTCTTATAAGTTTATCACTAACTCATATCTCTTTCGAGAAATCATCAAGGTGCAGTCTGAGGTGCTTACAGATGAAGGGTTAATGAAAAAGGAAAGAATTTTTGGACAACAAGACGAGCTGATGGATAACACTCATGGTGTGAAGACTAGGTTTGACCGTATGTGGATTCCACGCCATGGAAATCTTAGATGTCGAATCTAAGATGAAGCTCACAAGTCGAGATACTTGATTCATCCAGATCCACCAACATGTATCAGGATCTGAAGAGAGACTACTGGTGGCCGGGTCTGAAGAATGATGTGGTAGATTATGTCTGTAAGCGCTTAACTTGCTTGCAAGTTAAAGTGGAACATCAGAAACCTTATGGGAAGATGCAGCCATTAGAGATACCAGAATGGAAATGGGAACACATCTCCATGTATTTCATAACTAAGCTACACCGTACAGCTAAACATCATGATTCCATTTGGGTGATTGTGTATTGTTTAACGAAAAGTGCCCATTTTCTGCCTATACGAGAGGCCATCTCAACAGAAACGTTAGCAAATGTGTCCATAAAGGAGGTTGTGGATAAACATGTAGTGCCGTTATAAATCGTGACTGATAGAGATACTCACTTTACTTCGAGATTTAAGAAGAAGTTCCATGAAGATATGGGAACAAGACTGAACATCAGTACGGCGTACATCCTCAAACAGATGGGCAATCTGAAAGGACTATCCAAACCCTTGAGGATATGCTACGTACTTGTGTCGTAGATTTTGGAGGAAGTTGGGATGATCATTTTCATCTTGCAGAATTCTCTTATAACAACATCTACCATTCGAGTATTGGTATGCCGCCGTTTGAGATTTCGTATGGTAGGAGTTGTAGAACTCCTATATGTTGGGGAGAGATTGGTCAGAAAGAGATTGGAAATCTAGAAGTTGTGCAAGAAATCTCTTCAAGGTTTGATCAGATCAAGGCAAGAATGAAAGCTGCTCAAGACCGTTAGAAGTCGTATGCCGATAGGCGTCAACGACCGATTGAGTTTAGCGTTGGTGACAATATAATGCTCAAGGTCTCACCTTGAAAGGCTATAATTCATTTCATGAAGAGAGGAAAGTTAAGTCCATGGTACATTGGACCGTTTAAGAACGTCGATCGTGTGGGCGAAATGGCTTACAAGCTGGATTTGCCTAAAGAGTTAGAAGGGATTCACTCTACTTTTCATGTTTCTCACTTGAGAAAATGCTTAGCTGATGACACTTCTCACGTGCCATTAGTAGACATCGAGGTTGATGAACAGTTAAACTTCATCGAGAAGCCTGTAGGGATAGTTGACCGTAAGGAAAAGCAGCTTCGTCATAAAGTTATTCCCTTGGTGAAAGTGATATGGAAGCATCGTAAAGGATCAGATGCCACTTGGGAAGTAGAAGAGAAGATGCGCAAGTTTTACCCATATCTGTTGAAGTAATAATCAGGTTTCGGGGACGAAACCTCTTTTAATGAGGGTAGACTTGTAACATCCCAAAATTTCCAAGAATAATATTAAAATATAAATTATGTCGAAAGAATTAATTTGAGTTAGTAGAAAAATAGTAATAATATAATAATAAGGATAAAAGGATGGTAGGTTAAAAATATGGAATTAATTATGGACATAAGATGAAGATGAGCCTAAGGTTCATGGGCTTAATGTCACGGAGTTATCTTCTTGACTGACGTGCGACCTTAGAACTTGGTCTAAGTAAGCCTAAATGGTTGGGTTTATAGTGTTTTGTTGCGGAAGACTTAGAAAGAAACGTTGGTTCGTGAAAACACGAGTGTTGTTTCTTGTGTGTCAGCAGGAGAAAGGTGCTTGTAGTACTTGAAACAAGTATACAAGAAAGATGGTTTATATTACGAGGTATATTGGAGTACAAGACTTTGAGTGTTACAACACTTGGGTGATCTCAAATGAGACCCCATATCACCTATTTATACTAGTGCAACAACATCTAGAGAGTTCTAGTCTATATTATCCCATACAAAATATCTAGGTTGGGTTCCTAGAGTCTTCCTACAACTTGAAGCTTCTTCATTAGCCTAGAAGTGTCTTGGTTCTTCCGGGTCGATGTATCACGTACTAAGCTGTTCCAGAGAGTTCCGGAGGGTACCGGGATTTTCCACACGCATCTGGGTTGTTCCAGAGAGTGCCGGGCTGTTCCGGATAGTTCCGGAGAGGACGGGGCTGTTCTGGATAGTTCCGGATCATTCTTGAGTCTTCCGGGCTGCTCTAGTTTGTTCCGGATTGTTCCGGGCAGCCCTTGATGCTTCTTTACGGTTCCGGAATGATCGGGATGACACAAAAATGTTGGGTAGTTTTGAGATGCGTGACATCCTCCCCCACCTGATTTCGCAACACCCTCGTTGCGAGTCTTCGGCTTTCTTATGAGTCGTATTGTAGAGATGTTTTTCCTTTGTCGAGTGTCCATCTCCATAGGTGCGGTGTAGACTTGTTTTACCTTCGTTTGGTAAAAGGCGTTCAAGCTTGTTGCTTTGCCCTAGTCCAGTGAAGTGAAGGCCACCGTGCTCGTGTTAAAAGTTTTACGATGTAGCAGAGCCATAACCTTTTTGAAGTCTGCTAAGTTGGCGAACGTCGGCGTCATATAATCTTTACGGCATAATTAACCGACACGGCTAACTCACATTTTTCTGAACTATCGAGTGTCCCATTTATCAGAGTGAATCATTCTCAAACGCATGGCTTCGGCTTATGAGCTGGTATGGGACGACGAGCTTGCCCTTCAGACATGCATGGCATAGGGGAAGACCAACGTGTAAGTCTTGCACGTCGGTAAGGGACGACATGTGCATGCACGAGGACGTGCATGGTTATGGTGGTGGGAGAGTGTCACGGACCAAATATTTGATGATCAAGATGCTTGATTTGTGTTGAAACGCTTGGGTTTGTTGGCTCGTCCCAGACTTCGTTGGGCACGGCCTTAACGAGAAAAAAAAGGCGTACATGCCGAGGTGTGCCTGCACGACGAACGCATCGCTGTTGCGAGCTGTTGTCGCTCGCCTGATGAGTCCAAGGCAGGACGAAACCAGCATACCCTGATCATGAGCGGACTGACTGACTGGCCATCGAGCGCCACATGGAGTCTGGGAGGATGGTTCCATGACATTAAGGCGTATAAATATCCCTTAAACCCTAAATCCTTTTCACATCCATCATTCTGCACCTTAGCCTACACCATCAAAAACACACATTTAAGCCAAACACTTTCTACATTATTCTATTTAACGATCCAAGATGTCAGGTCCCCGATTTCAGCTGGGTCTTACTCAAATCATGTCATAACTCACACAAATAGATGTGTCGACAAGAGAGTTATTGACGGGTTTCTATATTTAGAAAGATTACCGTTTGTTAAAGGCGGAATCAATAATGAACAAGGTAGTTGCAATTAATAATCAAATGTAACTAACACACTCAGGATTCACTCAAAAGATTTCCATTCTTATAACATTCATCATACAAAGGTAATCGATTTAGGGTTTCTAGAGGGAAAGTTTATCCGTACTATTCTAAGACAGCCGTCACACTCAATAATATTCTCTCTGAATTAATGAGTCTATCTGCCTTAGGAGGTGTGCCCTAATTTATTCCTCTTATAGGCCTGACACCTCCTATACAACTGTCATTCCTTCTAGAAACCCCAAACGTAAATACATATTCAAATAGCATAATCAAAAATATTCTAAGTGTAAAACAAGTCTTCCGGGTAGGCTTTAAAACAATCTTCATTCTCCGAGTAGGCTGTGTACTCTGTCATCCTTCAGAACTTGGTGACATAGAAGTGTGCCCGGGATCAGTTTCCGGGTAGAGTTTACCTGAAGAGTATTTTACCAAGTAAAATACTCACCGGGTAGACTTCAATCTTCTTGACTTTGCCAGACTTTGCCCGACATACCCATACGAGCAACACTGTTCTTCAATGGTCCATTCAACTCTTTGCTAGAAATTAACTTATTAGCAAAGTGTGCTCGGTAGCACTGTTCCTTGCTTGAGTTGAACCATGCCCCATATTACTTAAAGATATTCCATTAAATCATCAAGCTTGCTTGGACCACTATTATTAATGAATACCTTGCCCGGTCTTCCAATCACTTGGTTTCATGAGCTTGGTTAGCCAAAAGCTTACTCGGGAGTGAGCTTTACTTGGCTATGAAGAGCAGACCTGCTTGATAAAGTGAACCTTGCCCGGATCTACATAAACTAGTGAACCTTGCCCGGCAATGCACTAATTTGCAAACCCTTCTCGGATATCCACTAAAGAAGACTTCTTGAAGATAACCTTGCCCGATAGCCAAAATAACGTACCCGGCAAAGTAAAAGCTTGCTCGAAGGTCTAAGGTATGCCCGGATCCATACTTAGCGAATTCTGAGGAGGTTAAGAAGATTCCAATCTTCCATATATCTCACTTTGGTCAAATCTTTGACTCAACAATCTCCCCCTAGATTCGAACACCTTAGCTGACCCAAAACATTTCTATGGTTACTTACACTTAGTTAAAATACACATCAAATCGAAATCAAAGTACATATTCATAACATAAACAAGTTACATAATCAGAATTCTGTCCGAAGACATTACATAACAAAGCCTAATCAAAGAATCTTGTCTCTTCCTTGCATTATGCGCGGCTTGTCTTCAGTTTACTATCACTGATGCAGCTCTTAGCCTAAATATATCAAGGATTTGGTAGTGTGTATGACTTTCTGGTATAACCAAATCCCTTATATCCATCAGATCCTCATCATGCAGGTAAGTCAAATCTTCATCTTTCTTGATTATTCCCATTATTTTTCCATCAGGGTTTCTCAACAAGTAATGGCCAACATCTTCTTTGTATTCCACTTCAGTTATGATGCCATTTCTTTGCACTGAGTAGTTGGGGAGAGTCATTCTTCTCTCTAGGCTTATGCATGTGTTCATATTTGACAATGGATTCCTGTCTCTGACATTCATCTTATAGTTCCTTTCAGCAATGTCCATTCTTCTCAATTTTTCTGTCCTTTTTGACCTGTGAAGTTGAATCATTCTCCAACTTCTCTTTTCTATTAAGAACTTGAATCTTTTGTCAGCTTTTTCTTTCCAAAACTTTGACAGATCATTCATCTGCCTTCCTGCCATCCTGTTTCTGTTTCTGTAATCATACAGGTTAAGTGTGACCATTCTTTCTAGTTGTTCTGGAGACTACTCATAAAAGTCACTTCTCACAACTATGTCTCTCAACATTCTTCTTTCCATAATCACTTTTAAACATTCAGATACAGAATCATAATACAGTTCTTTGGGAAGATCCACATCTGATTGTGGTTTTGTTGTTCTCTGTGGTGCAGATCTGCTTGATTCACCTCTTCTCCCTTGTTGATGTCTTCTTGAAATTGGAGGTCTGAATGGAATAGACTTCTTGGGTTTTCCAAGCCTTAAGTTGAAGGTGTTGATGTAGATTGCCTATACCATTTCAGGTGGAAGGTTGGCTAGTTCAACAAGGTCATAACCTGCTTGTTCATTAAGGGTCACCATCATTTTGTCTAACCCACGACTTCTTGACAATCCTGCAGGTATGAATCTTCCTTCAACAATACTTCTGGGGTTGTCACTTTCCCTCAGAGCTTTCTCCCATTCAGCCTTTTGGATATAAAAGAGATCTTTCAAGTCTTGCTCTTCCAATTTATCAAAAGTGGCTTCATCCATTCCCCTTTGCTTGATCATTATGCCCCTTAGAATTTTTATCATCTCTTCATTCTCCCAAGGCACAATTGGTTCATCTTCAGGTTCATGTTTGACTTCTTGTGGGTTAGGGATCTCAGCCTGTCTGACTTGTTCTTTCATTTTCTCCCTCAAAGTTTGAATTTTTCTTTTCTTTGTTTGAGGTTCATCAGTTGGTTCAGACTGCTTTGAGGAGCTCTCAGTTTGTAACCTTTTCAGCTTTTCTTTTCTTTTGAGTTTATTGTACTGGTCCAAAACTGATTCTCTTGATAAGTTCTCAACTATCTCTGGCTTCATCCCTTTCTCCAACAAGTAACCACACATACCTCCAAATTTCTTCTTCAAGGTTTCCATCTTTTCTATCTTCTCATTCTCCTTGATATATTTTTTAATAACTTTTTCTCTTTCACTGTTATAGAGATCTTGGAGTTGGTTAAATTTGTAATGTGTGCGATCCTTTTCTAAATAACCATGCCTTCTTAGATATTCTCTGTATTTTTATCATCTCTGTTCTTTTGCTGCATGGCCCTTTTGACCTTTTCATTTTCTTGCTCAATTCTCTCATTTAACTCCTCATTACTCATGTGAGCCACACTATCAAGCTTCACACAAAGTGCCTTTAATTTCATAATCAATGGATTGTTCAGTTTGGCATTCAACAAACTCTGCTCAATGCTATCCCTCTATTCATCAGTCATTGTCACATGTGGGGACTCAACATTGGCAGTCTTGGCACTCTTTCCTTGATCATCATCAGGATTTTAATCATCATCAGAATCATCAAACTCATCCTCCTCTTCAGTTGAGTCATTAGCAGCATCTATTTTGGTTCATCAGAGAGTGGATGATCTGGATTTGGTTCAGTTCTAATAGGCACATCAGGAACACCTTGAACCCTTTCACCTGGTTGCAAGGTTTGCAACGGGATTGCCCTGATGGGACTTGCATCATCATTCGGAGTTTCAACAAAGTATTTGTTCTTATCATCCCATTTTCCTCTCTTTTTGGATCTTTCATGCTCAGATTGTTCAGATGCCCTCTTTCTTCTCATGTAGGTCTTAGCAAACCTATTGACTTTCTCAGCAAATTCTTTATGTAGTTTTGAAAGTCTTTCTCGTTTCTGTTGAAGTGTTTCATGAGGTTGAGTTATATTCTCCCTTCCAAACCAGCTGTCAGTTGGGTTCTTCTATAAATCTTCTTTTACTTGCTCAACCCATTTCTTGGCAGCCATTACAGCAATGGACTCACCAATTTCTTCTTCAATAATCATTTCAGTAGTCAGATTAGCAGTTTCTTTTGACTTACTTTGTGATTGAAACATGCTAACCACCATAGCAAAGGAATTGTCAGCTTCCTCAACTCTTTTTAACTTAATCAAAGCATCAATCACATCTTGATCAGCCACTTCTTCATTTATTACTTTGGCTAAATTGGCTTGATTGATCAAGGCTTCCTGCTCTGCCAGTTCTTCTGGAGTTAGGGTTTGGGCCAGTATCTCCCTTTCCCTTGTCTCTCTCAAAATATTCTCTTGTTCTCTTAAGGCAGCAGCAGCAGCAGCAATAGCATCATCTTTAAGCAAAACAACTTTTTCTGGATATGCCTTAATAGGCTCTTCTTCTGTAACATTTTCTTTGCCTTTATTCATCCTTTTAGGCACTACTTCCTCCTCATCAGTTTGCTGATAATCATCAATCTCCTTCTCAAGTGCTTCTAATTCAGGGTTATACTCTACCCTCTAGGAGCTTTCAGGTTGTTCAATTTGAGTGATAGGCTCCTCAGTAGCAGTACTTCTCTGAATGATTTCATCAGTTTGAGTTTCAGCTAACACATCAGTGATCATATCAGTGGTAGTCACTATCTCTTCATCATTAGTCTTTTCAATCTCATTCCCTGTCCCTTCATCATTCTCTTCACTCCATTCAACATTCATCATTTCATCATTATAATCATAATCTTGTTATCCAATATCTGATTTATCACCTTCATACTCATCATCTTCAATTTTTCTCTCCTCACTATCCTTCTCTCCATCATCATAAGAATTCAAAATCAGTTTCAAACTGTCAACAGTCTCTACACCCGTTTCAGTTTCAGTCTCAACATTTACCCTTGAGTTAGTTGGCACATTTTCATTCTCCCCCTGTTTTGGGGCAGTTGAGGTCCTCTTATCCTCCTGATCCAGGGATTTAATTCTCATTTCAGCTCTAAACAACTTTTCCAACAACATGACATTCTCCATAGTGACCTCCTCATTCCTCTTCTTCAATTCGTCATTTTCTTGCAATAAGTCCAGGTTTCTTAGGAATAGGTCTGTGTCAGAATGTGGGGTTGTAGGTGGTGATGTAGAAAAGGGTTCATGTTTAGGTTGTTCTTGGTTTGTGACTTGAGGTTGGACAATGGTTTGTGGTGGTGATTGTGTATGAGGTGGGCTTGGAATGAATGGATCAGAATGAATTGGGCTAGATGTTGGTGGTGTTTGTGGTGTTGGGGATATATGTGTTAATGTTTCAGGCTCCCTCATGGTTAAGGTTTGGGGTGGGGATTGAGTGGTTTGGTGTGGTGGAGTTTGTGGTGGTGATGATATAATGGGCTGGTCTATGGGTGGTGTGATTGTGGTGGTGTTGGAATGGGTTGTTTTTGGTTCTCATGTTGCTCCCCCTAATCAGGTGCATCAACAATCATGGCTCCTCCATCCCCTCCTTCATCTCCATCATTAACATTACCATCTCCATCAGAGTCATCACTATCACTTCTTGAATCATCTTCCCCTCCTTCCTCCTCTGAGCTCAACTCAGGCACTAGCATCACATTCAAGTTATGGTCTAACAACCATGGCAAGATCTCAAACGGAATTCTTGAGTCAAATTTATTGGCAACACCTGGATTTCTGATTCTTCTGTATGTGTCAGGATTCTGCAGTGGGTGTGTAATGCCAATAGTGGGTAGATCTTGTAATTCACTGTTAAAGATTATCTGTAGAAATCTTGGGTACTGCAGAAATCTATCTACCTCAGCTTTCTTCAAATTTGATACCAATCCCTCAAAGATCATCTTTGAGAAATTGAATGGCAAATCATATATGATCCCCACAGTAGCATTTGCTAAATCAGGACTCATCAGAGTCCATGATCCTTTTCGTGGAGCAAACCCTTGTATCACATGATGAATTACGAATCTATACAGCATCGAAAACATTCCCTTTTGAAACTGCCCATCATGTAGAGTTCCTTAATAACCCATCGTCTGCTCAAATATCCTCATCAAGTGAGCTGTATTGAAGTTTATTGGGTTATGATCATCATCATTCAACCGTAAGCATCTTCTTATCATTCTTTCTGTCACATGAATCTCATGGTTTGCAACGGTGGCTTCAATTCTTCGATCGTTAATATCATCCACAAGTCTTGCAGATATCCAGAAATCTAGTGAATGATTTCTATAGATGATTGGACATTCAGTAAAGGCAAAGCTAACATTCGATCGAGCCATCCATGTAATCATTCTTGCCACCGACTCGTTATCAGGTGTGACTTGTAGTAGTGCACATATGTTATGCTTCTTCTCAAAGAAGTATTTGGGTTGTTCTTCTTCTGCCATATCCGAACATCACAATCAAACATATTCAAAGTGAAATTAGTCATAAAGTTTAGTACTTTAAGTAATTTCAAGGTATAAAAATGAAGAAGAGAGAGAGAAAAATCATCAAGAACCTGTTCTTCGACAAATTTATAATCTAAAAACATAAACAGAATATCAGTAATCAACTACATAATCATAGCCCATTATAGTCTAATCGTGATCGGAAAACACATTATTATTGCTTACCGAGTTGGAATTAGAGGACTAATTCAAGTTAGGGTTTGGATTAAAGATGAATGCGATAAGTCGGTTTAGGTTTCTTTGTGAGTAAGCAATTGCAGTGGAAGGAGAGAGAGGGAAAAGTAATATTGAAAAATAATGCCTAACTCCCTCTTATATACCTTTTGAAAGTGGGTTTTAAATGTTTTTTGTTGTTTAGTGAGTTATTAGCTGTCAAACAGTAACATTATCCACTTGACATTTTAAAATATTTGTAAAACATATAACTCTTTATCATTTTAGGCTTAGCAAACCTTACTAGGAAAAGTAAACCTTTGCAAAGTCTACTCTGTATACTTCCACTTACACAAAGCTTACCCGATAAAAAATATCAAACCTTGCTTGGTCAAGCTAAGTAATTTAAAGTCAAGACATTATGAAGAAAGCTTACCCGACATACCAGATTTCTTGAGAAATTAATCACAAGGCATATAATCAGGTATAAAATATCAAATAAACCTCCTTACTAGGAATCAATGAAGATCCCCATTAAAGTTTCTCAAAGGAAAATTAAATAACTCAGTCTAGCATAAACCCTATCAGAATAAGAATCATATCCAAACAAGCATACTTGGTTGCACAGTGTGTCCGAGCAACCTTTTTATGCAAAGTATACCCGAATAACCTTCCTAGAGTACAAAGTGTGCCCGAAAAAGAACTTCTAGAAGACAGTGTACTTGGAAAGTCAAGTTTTGAAATTGCCAAGTATATTGAGGGAACAAAAGTGTACCCGAAATATAAAGTGTGCCCGGTAAACAAGGTTTGCCCGGAAACACTTGTAATCTCAAAAGAAATCATAAACACAAATATCACAGAGCATGCTAGGAATGAAATTAAAACACAAAAACATTTAAGTGTGATATAGTCTAAAATTTCAAAGAGCTTGCCCGAGGATCCTATGTTGTTCCAAGTCTTACGCCCCCCTAACCAACTGAGCTACACGGCGGGAACTCGAGGAACTAAACTAAACAGTTAGTCTACCCGAAATATTTCAACATATCAAATCATAACCGAAAATGACAAACTTAAATAATAGTATCTAAGTGTGCCTGGAAGGGTTAACAAACCTTTCCTAACAACATATTCACACAAATCACAAAGTTTACTTGGTGTACTAAACTAAGTTCACAAAGTTTGCTAGGTGTAATAATCAGCATATAAAATGCAAAGCTTACCCGGTACAAGAATTTCTTGTTAAGAGCTAGCTATAACACATATTCATCTCAAGACTTCAAGCTTGCTCGGGAAATTAGTACAGCAGTGTACTCTACCCGGAAAGTATAAACACTTCAAAGCACGCCCGAAAATCATAAACTTAGCCAAAAATGACTAAGCTTGCCCGGAAAAGTCATAAAGTATCAAACCTTACCAGAAAATACATATTCAAACATATTCAACTATTTTGTGCCCGGAAAGGTTAGAAAACATCAAACCTTACCCGAACTAACATATTCAGCCTATTAAAGGCAAAATGCAACACTTTTTGACTTAAATCACTTGTCAAATTATATTTTTCATTAAAGATCATAGTTTAAGAGAAAATGGTGCATTTAGAGATCAAATTTCAGTCGTATTTCTCTTCAAAACAGTTTCTTCCATTTTCTGAAAAGATCTGAAGAATGGGATCATTTGACTAAGTAGCTTTCTCAATACTTCATTCTCAGCATTATTATGACAACTTAGATAGGTTAACAGCAGGTATAAACTTAGCATGAATTTCATTTCTTTGGTGATATGATTAAAGTTCATTTAGAAGCATAATGCATTAATGGTCAACACTGTGCTATGTTGCCTCTTATCTCTTCTCAAAGCTTATTTGGCTTTCCCCAGATCACCCCAATTTGACTCCAACCTCCTGTATTTGGTCAAAAATTGTTTTTGTATGACAGAACTTATTGGATCTTTTTGTATTTTTGATATTCAAACATATATAGAGGTTGAACGTTGGACTTACTGTTAAATAACAGTCCTTTCATTCAAGATGAGACAGATTTTGTCAACATCTTTGTAGTTCTTGTTGTAACCCTCTTGTTTGATAAAATAGTTAAAACACTTATCAACTCTTGGTTTATTTATTCATTCTTCCTCTTGTTTTTGATATTTTCTTAAATTTTCTTAAGCATATTCTTTGTCATATTTAAAGATGTTCCATTTTTTGTTGACCAAATAACAACAGGCTTGTGTATGACTGGGTAATCACTTTTCTGTCTATCATTTGGAGAGATTTATCTTGATACATGCAAAGACAACTATGTATCTCCACATAAAGATTAGCATATTCATTATGTTTATATCACCTTAGATTTTACATCAACATGGGAAAGCAACCATACATGTTAATGACTATGCTAAGGTCCTTTTAGCCTATTAAATCCATATGATTGGCTAAGCAGTCAATGTACTATCATTTCCCATATAAATACAGTTTAATATTCAATCACCCCAATATCTCTTCATTGGCAAGTAAATGGCTATCCTGCTTGACCAAAAGTGGTCAACAGGACCAAACATACATGTGAATATATGTCCTTTCAAAGTCAGAGCTATTAACATAGTTTTAAGTGAAGGAATAAGAAACAAGTCATTATAGCCCCAAATGCATTCAGTTTTCAGGTCAATGGCTATCCTTTGAATCTGTAGAGATTTAAGGACCAAACATACACAAGTGCATGTCCTTCTAATCGGGCAAATGACATAGTTTTCAGAAAAAAACAACTACTTGAGTCTCTTATTTAAAAATCCTTCTTTTAAGCTTCTTTAAAGCTTGAACTAAATAGTCTTATCATATCTCTGCACCATTAATCAACTTCCTCATGTTTTAACCAAAATAAAGTATTTATGCAAAATTCATTAGAAAAACTCATTTTGTCACTTAATTTTGACATAAGACTCATTTTGATACAAAAAGTTGTCACACATAATCAAATCTTATTCAAACCTAATATTATCAAGAGAAGTAGACAATACTAACATTCAGGGTCTACCCTATCTTAATAACATCAGTAGATCAGATAAAGCACATATTCAAGCAATTAAGTAATGATGTCAGATAAGCTTACATTAACAAATCATTCATAATAGTAATACTCATCCTAACATCACAATTATATCATCTGATAAACATGCAAACATATCAATCAAATCAATCACGTTAAATTTTGCACACATAATCAGTTAAAGCACATAATCAGTATCATACTCAAGCATATTCACATAAAATTCAATTTGTGAGACCTCTAACAAAATAATCAATTAGCACATTGAGGTACACAACTAGGCACACATCCTTAATCAGATTCATCAGAGTTGATCATTCACAGGGATTTCAAAAGAAAGTTGAACCTGGTTCTATCAAGTGGTTTGGTGAATAGGTCAGCCAAATTGCCACTTGTATCAACTCTTTGCATTTCAATCAAACTTTTTTCACTGCAATCTCTGATGAAGTGATGTCTGATTTCAATGTGCTTAGTTTTAGAATGTTGAACTGGATTCTTAACAGTAAAATATGCAGCAGTATTGTCAATAAGAATAGGGGTGTTCAGAAAATTCAAACCATAGTTCAGCATTTGATTTTGAATCCATAGAACTTGTGCGCAGCAAGTAGATGCAGCAATGTATTCAGCTTCTGCAATTGAGATTGAGACAGTAGTATGCTTTTTGCATTGCCATGACACTAGCCTTTCACCCAAAAATTGACATCCTCCTGAGGTTGACTTTTTGCTCATGTTATAGCAATCATAATCACTGTCTGTGTAGACAATCAGATCAAAGGATTTATTCTTTGGATACCATATTCCGAAATCTGGTCTTCCCTTCAAATATCTAAAAATTCTCTTCACAGCATTCATATGGAAGACTTTTGGATTGGATTGGAATCTTGCACTCACACATACAGCAAACATGATATCTAGTATTATTGTAGTAAGGTACATCAGAGATCTAATTTTGGCTCTATATTCATGTTCATCTATAGGCTCCCCCTTTTCATCAGCAATCATTTTTTCTTTGGTGTCCATTGGAGTTGAAGCAGTTTTGTACGCACATATTTGGTCTGGTAAATGAAGATCCCTTCAGCCTCTTGATGAACTTGCAATCCAAGGAAGAAGTTCATTTCTCCCATAGAGCTAATGATGTATTTGGACTTCATTACCCCTTCAAACTCCATACACATTTGTTCATTTGTAGATCCAAAGATGATGTCATTCACATACACTTGTAACAGATGTAAGTCTGATCCCTTTCTTTTGTAAAAGAGTGTCTTGTCAATGGCTCCTCTTTTAAAACCATTTTCAAGAAGATGATTTGACAGCTCATCATACCAAGCTCTAGGATCTTGATGCAATCCATATAGGGCTTTGTTCAACTTATACACCCTGTTTGGATACAAAGGATCCTCAAAACCTGGAGGTTGAGCTACATACACCTCTTTATCAATCTTTCCATTTAGAAATGCAAACTTAACATCAAGCTGGAACACTTTAATGTTCTTTGAGGCAGCATATGCAAGAAAGATCCTGATAGCTTCAAGTCTTGCAACAGGTGCAAAGACCTCCTCAAAGTCTATTCCTTCTTCTTGAAGACATCCTAGTGCCACATGTCTAGCTTTATTCTTAATCACCAAACCCCTCTCATCCCTTTTGTTTCTAAAAACCCATTTGGTTCCTATTGCATATCTGTCTATTGGCCTATCAACAAGATCCCACACATGTAGGTCTCTGAACTGTGCCAATTCTTCCTGCATTGCTTCCACCTAACTATTGTCTTTTAGTGCTTGAGCAATGTTCTTTGGCTCTATTTGGGATAGAAAACAGGATTAAAGACAGATGTTTGCAATTTCAGAATGACTTCTTGTGACTCTTTCATGTAAATCTCCAATGATGTTTTCAGAAGGATGATTCTTTTCTACATAGGGAGTTTGTACAATCATATTTGTACTCACATTTGTGTCAAGATTTGTTTCATTAAGATCTGGTTCTTCAATGATCAAATCAGTTTCTGCATCATGAAATTCTGGTGCTTCTTCATTATTCTGTCCTGAAGTAGATGCACCATTGTTCGCTAAATTCAGTCTCTCAAATAGATCTTGAAATCTTGCAGTAGTTGCAGGTTCTACTTCATTCAATAGGTTACTTGTGTCTCCCTCATTCTGAACTGGATCATTCTGTACTTCTTGATTGTTATGATTGTTCTCAGTATGATCATGTTCAGGATTGTGATTGTTTTCTTGATTTATTTCTTGATTTTGATCAACATTATCACTTGAGGAATTCTTCACAAAAGTATATTCCTTTTCTTTTCTAGCAACCTTCTTCCATAATTCTTCCTAGTCCAATGTTTTCTTCTTTTTCTTTTCAATTACACTGGTCTTGTAGAAAGATTCATCAAAGTCTTCAGGATAAATCTTGAAGGACCTTATCAACTTTTCATGATCAAACAGCCATGCTGCATCATCAACTGTATTGAATTGATTCTCATTAAAGATGATGTCAGATGATTCTATAACACTCAAATGGTCTTTCACATATACTCTGTAACCTTTTGAGTGTGTAGAATATCCAACAAAGAAACAATCTAGGGATTTTTTTTGAAATTTTTTCAAATAATCTCTAGTGTTTAGAAGAAAACATTTACATCCAAAGGGCTTGAAAAACTTGATATAGGGCTTTCTGTTGTGAAATATTTCATAAGGAGTCTTGTTATGCCTCTTGTTGACAAGTACTCTGTTCTGAACATAGCAGGTTGTATTTATGGCTTCAGCCCAAAAAGTAACAGGTAAATTAGCATCTGCTAACATGGTTCTTGCAGCTTCAATCAAAGTTCTATTTCTTCTTTCTGTAACACCATTTTGTTC
The DNA here is from genome assembly GCF_021521415.1 of Bidens hawaiensis. Classification (NCBI taxonomy): domain Eukaryota; kingdom Viridiplantae; phylum Streptophyta; class Magnoliopsida; order Asterales; family Asteraceae; genus Bidens; species Bidens hawaiensis. Next base: position 22,341 of record NW_027491090.1, read on the forward strand.
AGGAGTTTTAGGAGATGAGAATTGTTGTAGTATTCCCTTTTCTGCACAAAATTCTTGCATAACTCCATTCTTGAACTCAGTACCATTGTCACTTCTCATCATTTTAACCTTCTTATTCAATTTGTTCTCAATCATTGTTACACAAACCTTAATCAACTCTGCAGTCTCACCCTTGGTACTTAGAAAATAAACCCAAGTATATCTTGAATAGTCATCAATGATCACAAGACAATATCTTTTCTTTCCTATACTTGGCACACTCACAGGACCAAAGAGATCCATGTGAAGTAATTCAAGTACTTGATCAATTGAGTTGATGAGCTTTGACTTTTGAGTAGATTTGTGTTATTTTCCCTTTTGGCATGAACTACAATGATCTTCCAATTTGAACTCTCTTGTAGGTAAGCCTATTACATTCTCACCTTTGATAAGTCTATTCATGTTCCTTAAGTTCACATGACAAAGTTTCCTATGCCACAATTTTGACTCATTTTCAGTGGCTTTGGACACAAAACATGCACCCCCTCTTGAAACAGCTTCTTTCATATTTAATTCATATAAGTTGCCATTTCTTGGTGCCATCATCATAATCATTTCAGGTGGAATTACAAATTCAGGTTTTAGAATGAAACAGTGGGAATCATCAAAACTGACTTTGTAACCCTTATCACACATTTGTGAAATACTCAGTAGATTACACTGAAGACCCTCAACATGAAATACATTATCAAATGAGACTTTTCCATTTGTTAAGATTCCTTTCCCAACAATCTTTCCACCATTTTCATCACTACCAAATGCTACAGGACCTTCAAACTTTTCTTCATAATTGACAAGAGATCTCTTGTCACAAGTCATGTGCCTAGAACATCCACTATCCATATACCGTATGTCATTCAGAGGAGTGGACGGTCCCTGCACAAAAGAAAGAGTTTGATTAGTTGTCTGAATTGCCTGTTTCATAACCACACTCTCTTGGGGTTTTAACAAATGAGGTTGAGCTTAGACAGTCTTCTGATGTAGTGTCACACTCCTTCACCACATAGTCTTTCTTTTCAGAGTAGTCTCTTACATCAGCTGCTGTTTCAACTTTAGTTTAAGCCTTAGGTTTCCAAAGGAATCCTTCAGGTTCAAATCCATGTTTCATTAGAAACTTTTCATCACCAGTAAGTTCAGTGGGTTTCTTTTTAGGAATGACACCTCTAATTCTTGTCTTCTCACTGCTTGATGATCCTTGAGAACTATCTGATTTGACAGATTGAGTCTCCCTTTTAGGAATGATTCCCAAGGGTTGAAAGTTCTGTTTGACCTTTCTCTCATGCTTTACAGGAGATTTACTCCTTTAAGCATGCTTAGCCACATGTTTCTTTGCTTTCATTGAAGGCTTTTGACTTTCTTTCATCAGAACATCCTTTTCACAAACTTTTCCTTTTCCCAGGTATTCATCATACTTTTGCTTGTACACAACAAAGTCTTGTCCATACTTTGTTTCAACTGGAATATGAAAAGGCTTGAATTTGAGTCTTTCATTTCAAGAGTCTGTATGATGACCATACTCATCACATTTCTTACACCAAACCTTTCCTTTGTATTTCTCATGTTCCTTTTCTTTCTTGAATCTTTCACTTGGTTTGGGTTCTTTGACTCCAATGGTCTTCTGATTCTTTAGGCTATCAAAATTGATTGAGAAAGGAACAAATTCCTCAATATTGATGTCTTGTCTTTCAGTCTTGCTCTTTACAAATACAATTTTTTGCATATTCAGTGGTTCTTCATCTTGATTTTCTCTGTCTTGATTTTCTCTTCTCATATTCTTCCATGGTTTCCACTTCTCCAATATCAAGGACTTCATGATTAGAGAAAATAGGGTAAATTGGGATAAAATTTTCAACATTCACCTCTTCTTTCACCCTTTTCTTGTTGTTCTGCTCTAACTTTTCCAATAATTCTTTGCTTGGAGGTCTTACAGAATTGTAATTCACCTTCTTCTTTTCACATATATCAAAGGATGCATGCTCTCTCTTCATTCTTTCATTCTGTTTCTTCATTCTAGGTGTGACTGGTGTATACATTGGAAGTTTGTCAATAGATTCTGGTTTCTTGTATTTTCTTCCTCTTTCAGCAGCTTTGATTTCCTCATCAGTGATTTGATCACTCAAATCACTCAAGTCATCTTGATTCAAATCATCAGAGCCAAAGTCGTCTTCAGAGACTTGAACTCCAATTGACTTTTCTTCTTTCAAATCTTTCTTCACAACAAACTCTCCTTCTTCACTCACCTCAACATTCTTATACAAATCCACAAGTTCTTCTTTGTCTTGGAAATCATCTTTGAATTGTTGTAGATATGCATTTCTTTTCTCTTTATCAACTTTTGGCATCAAGTTGTTGTTGAAGGGTGGTGGAACTGCTTTGTACTTTTCTTCTTCCTTAACTTGGTTTAAAATTCCACAGATATTTCCAGTGGAAACCAAGTTCTTCAAGAATTCATTGTCAACTTGCAACTTAGTGTTTTGCACCTTCTCTTCTATAATCATTTTCTTCAACCCATCTATTTCAGTTGTGAACCTTTTCTGAGCTCTGTAACTATTTACACAGTCTTCTTCCAAGGTTTTCATCCTTTCTTCACTTATCAGTTCACTTGTCTCATATGCATTAATGATACTTTGTTTCTTAAAACAATCACTTTCCAGCTTTCCTCTTTCATTTTCAAATCATTGATAACTTCATTTAAATCAATAGTAGGAGCAGAGTGTACCTGAGATGATGATCCAGTTTCTTTCTCAATTATGGCCATGAATGCCACATTTGCTTTCTTGATATCATCTGCAATTTCTTCTTCATGATTGCTCCAATCAAAGTTACCCTCATGCTGTGTAGTTACAGCAATATTTCCTTGATTTCTGATCTAATTTTGGTTGGCTGGAATAGTGTTGTCTGGAACAATTTGAAGGTTTTGGTTGTTGTTTCTTTGAAAACCTTGATTATGAGGCATTCCTTGATTATGAATATTCATTTGAGGTTGAAAGTTGTTGAAGTTGGGATTATAGTTGTTGTTGGGATTGTTGTTGAAATTGTTGTTGTTGATTCTCTGCTGATTCTGTTGATATTGAGGTTGCTGATTTCTTGGTTGGTTTTGAAACTGGTTCATCTGAAAGTTTCTTGGCATGTTACATTCTCTTGCAAAATGACCAGGTTGTTGAAAATTATAGCAAATGGCTTTTGACTTATCAAAACCAATTCTTTCATTAGGCCCTGATAGGAGTGACCTGCCAGTCCTGTTGCAAAGACTTTTGCTTCTAAGAGCCAACATGGCTGCTTGCCACTTCAATTCCATGTCCTCCAAGTCATCAGCATCTATCTGTTCAAGATCATCTTGTACTACACTAGTGTAAATTAAATACTTTGCAACAAATGCATTATATGACTCTGTAAACATTGAAAGCAAGGCCTATGCTTCACTGCCTTGTCCATTTCCACCACTAGTATGAGGTACATTCCCACTTGCCATTGAGGCAGAATCAGTGTCATCAATTAGTTGCACATTGAATCTTTGCTGGTTAACAAGATTACTTGTGCTACCACCAACAAAAGATTTTGGAGTGTCAGTACTTTGCTCAACTGGTTTTTCAATAATAGGAATTTGCTATTGATTCTTGGTGGTCAAATTACCCATAGGTGCTATCAATGCATTTGAAACATTGAAGCAGAGTATTTCCTCCTTGATCATCTCATTCTCTATCATCTCTATCTCTGCAGCTTGAAGGAAGCACACTACATCATCCAATTTCAAATCATTGTAGTTGTGTTTTGTAAGGATGAACTTGCAAGCAGTGTACCATTCCTTTGGCATTGAGTTGAGCAACTTTGTATTCAAGTCAAGGTCAGTCATAACATAATCAGTGGTTCTGAGATCATTCACTATTGCCAAGAACCTTTCAAGAATAGACTTCAACCTTTCTCCATCTTTATACTTAAATCTTTCTAGCTGCTGCTTCAGACTCTCTGTTTCTTGATGTTTTTGAGCTCAACGTTTCCTTCAAACATTTCAAGTATTGCATCATACATTGCCTTTGCAGTGGGATGATGTGCAACCTTGGTAAGTATCTCCCAAGACAAACCCAATTTCAACATTGCTAAAGCCTTGTCATCCACCTTTCTCATTCTTTCTCTATTGACTGCGGTTGCAGCTGGATTTGCACCTTCCTCAACAGTGCCTTGTGGACCATTCTTGATAGAGTTCCACATATCAACATCATTGAAGCAAACGACTGCTTCAAACAAGACCTTCCATTTAGTGAAATTTTCCTGTCCATACAGTCTTGGAATCTTGTTAGTAAACACTTCTTGTTCTTCGTAACCAAACATTTTGAGAAATCAAAAACAGTTTCTTTGTAAAAATAGAGTTCAAAAATATTCAGATCTAAAACCCGATTGTTCAGATCTGAGGTGTCTGATGCGATTAGAACAAGATTTATATATAAAAATTAAAACTTTAATCAAAATAAGGAAGAGAAAACACCAAATGATTGTAGATCTGGAAGAAAAATGAAGAGCAGAGCTTCTGACGTCACTTTTCAATGGAACAGTGGTCTGCTTACGTCATCTTTCTTCAAATCTTCAATCAGCAACAATCTTTCCAAAATAGCAGCAACAAGCTCTGATACCACTTGTCAGGTTCCCGATTTCAGCTGGATCTTACTCAAATCATATCATAACTCACACAAATAGATGTGTCAACAAGAGAGTTAATGACGGGTTGCTATATTTAGAAAGATTAACGTTTGTTAAAGGCGGAATCAATAACAAACAGGGTAGTTGCAATTAATAATCAAAGGTAACTAACACACTTAGGATTCACTCAAAAGATTTCCATTCATATAACATTCATCATACAAAGGTAATCGATTTAGGTTTTCTAGATGGAAAGTTTATCCGTACTATTCTAAGACAGCCGTCACACTCAATAATATTCTCTCTGAATTAATGAGTCTATCTGCCTTAGGAGGTGTGCCCTAATTTATTCCTTTTATAGGCCAGACACCTCCTATACAGCTGTCATTCCTTCTAGAAACCCCAAACGTAAATACATATTCAAATTAAATAATCAGAAATATTCTAAGTGTAAAACAAGTCTTCCGGGTAGGCTTTAAAACAATCTTCATTCTCCGAGTAGGCTGTGTACTCTGTCATCCTTCAGAACTTGGTGACATAGAAGTGTGCCCGGGATCAGTTTCCGGGAAGTGTTTACCTGAAGAGTATTTTACCAAGTAAAATACTCACCGGGTAGACTTCAATCTTCTTGACTTTGCCAGACTTTGCCCGACAAACCCTTACGAACAACTTTGTTCTTCAATGGTCCATTCAACTCTTTGCTAGAAATTAATTTATTAGCAAAGTGTGCTCGGTAGCACTGTTCCTTGCTTGAGTTGAACCTTGCCCGATATTACTTAAAGATATTCCATTAAATCATCAAGCTTGCTTGGACCACTATTATTAATGAATACCTTGCCCGGTCTTCCAATCTCTTGGTTTCATGAGCTTGGTTAGCCAAAAGCTTACTCCGGAGTGAGCTTTACTTGGCTATGAAGAACACACCTGCTTGATAAAGTGAACCTTGCCCGGATCTACATAAACTAGTGAACCTTGCCCGGAAATGCACTAATTTGCAAACCCTGCTCGGATATCCACTAAAGAAGACTTCTTGAAGATAACCTTGCCCGATAGACAAAATATCGTACCCAGCTAAGTAAAAGCTTGCTCGGAGGTCTAAGGTGTGCCCGGATCCATACTTAGCGAATTCTGAGGAGGTTGAGAAGATTCCAATCTTCCATATATCTCACTTTGGTCAAATCTTTGACTCAACACAAGACCAACCGCAGTTAAGAAATCATTTATCTCAGCTGACCCAACAACTTAGAACCCAAACCGCCGCCCCGGGATCTGGAATGAACCGTTTGAATCTAGATCTAGCTTTATTTAGAGTGTTTAATCGACCAAAAACGAGCTTTAAGGCCACATTAGCTGTCTGAACATATACGGGCGTATATGTATATATGGCCGTATATGTATAAGACGTATATGTACATCGTGTGTGTATGTATGCATGTCCTGTATGTATGTATACCGTATATGTATATATAATGTGTATGTATGTATGTCGTGTATGTATGTACAACGTGTATGTATGCATGTCGTGTATGTATATATACCGTGTAAGTATTTACAACGTGTATGTATATATGCCGTATATGTATATATAATGTGTATGTATGTATGCCGTGTATGTATGTACAATGTGTATGTATGCATGCCGTGTATGTATGTATGTATAACGTATATGTATGTACAACATGTATGTATATATGTCGTGCATGTATGCCGTATATGTATATAGGATGTGTATGTACGTTGTGTATGCATGCATGCATGCCGTATATGTATATAGAGCGTATATGTATGTATAACGCGTATGCATGTATGCCGTATATGCATGTAGGACGTATATGTATGTACGTATGCCAAATATGTATGTATGACATAGATGCATGTATAACGTATGTGTATGTATGACATATATGTATGTATGACATATACGTATGTAAGCAAATAACATGGACTTATATGGTATATATGCTAAGAGCAAGGAACTAATTAAAAATGAAAGGCAACGTTTAAAATGAGAATAACCTAGAAAGAAGGGCAGAGGACGCAAACGACCACAAGAGTAGTAGTCAACTATGTGCCTTATTATAGTCAGTCATACACAGCTAAGGAAGGGGATTACGATTAGCTCTGAACGTAACAGGATCCAAGTTAGTTTCTAGCCCCATTTCCTTGTTATGTTTTCTGGGTTGTGTGCATACTCAATGTGATTAGTTAATACACTTATCTTAAGTGGTAAGTGTATGATACGTGAATGTGTATACATGATATACGAAGAGGTTAAGAGTATGAATGAAAGTAAATAATAAAATGCATGTGTAACGAAATGTATGTATGGTTGTATGGGAGGAAGGGACCAGACCCTACTAATATCTAAGATAGAAGGGACCAGATCCTAATAATATCTCAGATAGAACGACCAAACCCTATTAATATCTAAGATAGAAGGGACCAGACCCTAATAATATCTGAAATAGAAGGGACCATACCCTACAAATATCTGAGATAGAAGGGACCAGACCCTATAAATATCTGAGATGGCAAAGATAGCTATGCATGTAGTATGAAAGTACGAGAGTATGTAAGTATGAAAGTATGGAAGAATGTATGTATGAATGGATGTATGTACGAAAGAAAGGTAAACAGGTAAAGTATATAATATGTATCTTCGGATGCGTATATGTAAGTAAGTGTATGAAATGTATGTTATCTGATTAACTAGAACTCTCTCAACGTAGCTGACTTTTAGTATGCATGCAGGTAAACAGGTTAAAAAAGCTAGCATGAGAATGGCACATGTCATGGATTGAATGACTGGCATCTAAAGATGAAAGACATTATGTTTATTTTAATGATTTATGTTGAGACAATTTGTTATGTTTTAAGACAAGTATTCTATGGTTTGTAAAAAATGGTTGACTCATATTATTCCGCGAAAAGTTTTAATTAACTCCGATATTTAGAACTATGTTTATAAGTAAATCCAACGTCCAAGTAGGGCACCGGGATTAGGTCCTTACAAGTTGGTATCAGTCAAACATCTTATTAATTCAACACGTATTACATTGCCTAGCTGGCCCATAGTTTTTGAAATAAAAGAAGTTTATATCTAATCTAAGTAGGGTTCAATATGCAGCTTTTGTTAACGATTTCTTTTATGAGAATGAGATTTTGGCTCGTTCAAAATTACTAAATATTTTTTTCATTTTTTTAAATGATCAACGAATACTTCACACGAGCTAGTGGTTAAATTCACCATATCAGGATACACTTACCTTTCAATCCGGGGAAAACCTTCACATAAGGCCAACGCCCGTGAACACTCCTCCGAAGGCACGAATGTGCGGTGAGATAAAACCCATTAAGTTCACGGATCCAACTAATGAACGTCACCTACTCGTCTAGTCTCCCATCATCACCTTATTGGCCACTGAAACCAATGTCGCATTTGGTAGCAGGAATGGCAGAGAGAATAGAATGATTCATTACGTGAGAATGAAATAAGTGATGTTTAGTTGCTCAAGAAATGGAATCATCCATTATACATGGAATCACATTTCATCAAAACCATTCATTCCTACCCCTTATTTTTTTAATTCTATTCCTCATCAACCTACATTCTCAACAGCAACACCACCTAACACCAACAACCACTACTACCATAGCCACCACTAACACCACCACCATCACCACCTGACCGCCACCATCGTCGCCGGCACCATCACCACCTTACCACCAGCGCTACCATCATCGTCGTAATTACCGCAACCCTTTTCACCGTCGCCACCTGACAATCACCGCTACCACCACTGTTGTCGCCACCCTACCATCGTCATTATTACTAATGTTACCATCGCTTGACCATCACCCCTGCCGTCTATCCGCCACCACCATCACCAACATCGTCGACAACGCCGCCACCACCATCATTTTTGTCTTCAAAGCTACCATCATCGTCGCCATTATAGTTTTTTTTTAGTTTGGTAAAATAAAAATTATTTTGAGATATGACTGCTTTTATTATTTCTATTTTATTCCTACAATTTTTTTGGATACTAAACAAAATAACGTAATAATTCATTTCATTTTCATAGGTTAACCAACAAGACAAATAATTGGTAATGATCTATATTATTCCTTTGTCTATTCCTTTCATTTTCTCATTTTATCCCCTATTTTATTCCATCACTTTCAACCAAACATACTCTAAATGCTGAAAGTAAGAACTAAACCTGAGTCATATGAAATACCACATCTCCCCCTATTGCTCCATCACAAGTTCATGTTTCAAATTCTTGTGGAAACAGAATCAATGCACCGCGCGCAACTTGAGTTCCTTAAAATAAAATATAAATAATATATGTATATATATATATATATATTTTGATGTGACATACGTTCATACCTAGTACATATTACACTTGTCAAAATCCTGCTAACGAAGCTTCTGAGTGCTGAATTTGAGAGTTTCTGTAATCATAAATATAATCTTCATATCACATGTTCAATATTAAAAAGTATATTTAACTTAAAAAAACAATAATATTCAATCATACTGTATCCAGTAAGAAAGATTCCATATATTGTTTTTGTCCTACTTATACGCGTTCGTAAGTTAATTTCGTAAGTTAATTTCGTTTTAAAAATATTCTCTAAATAAATGATTGGCTAGCATGTGAGGCTTGTTGATTCTATATTAGTTGCAAAGCTAGTTGTAAACAAGTCAGACTTGTTGATTAATTATTATATAACAATCAACTACCCGATCGGATAATTATAACATGGGTAGCTCAAATTGCAAGTTTGATGTTTGAAAGTTACATATATGTTCCTCTCTCTTTCTTAAATGTAATGCCGATGCTCCATTGAATGGATTATGTTAGTTTCCCCCTTCAGGTGTATCTAAAATAAATAAAATACCTATTCATATATTACCAAAAAATCATTATTAACTAATAAATATGTGACCTGCTTAATATTATAGTTATTAGGATAGTACCCGTGTAAAAATACCTATTCATATATTACCAAAAAATCATTATTAACTAATAAATATGTGACCTGCTTAATATTATAGTTACTAGGATAGTACCCGTGTGTATAGTTACTAGGATAGTACCCGTGTTACACACGGGTTGAAAATAGATAAATAACAAAATCAATATAGACAACCAAAAAATTTTATAAATAGGCAACCATATATTAACATTAGGATGGCCTAAACAAAATCTTAGAGGGTAACATTATCTACATAAAAAGTTAATAGTTACACAAACTTGTATATATTAGTGAAGTCATGAAAACATTTAAACCGTATTATCCCAGTATTAACTTCAAAAATTTTTATCCAAAAACAAAAGGATATTACTATAGACGTGAAAGGGAATATCTCATAGAATAGTAACCAAGTTTTAAAAGTGTTCCAATTAGGTTACTCATGCATATTTTTCCCAAATCGGGTCACTAAATCTTCAAATAAAGTCTCATCGATTTTTTTTGCGTCAAGAAAGAAATGGAGGCTAAGATGTGGGGGTTGAATTTGCAATATATGTAGTTAAATTTAGAAATTTTTAAAAAACGTTAATTATATTAAAATTCAAAAAAAATAAATAAAATTCACTTCGCCATTCTACGTCAACATAAAAAAAAAGAGTTCCTATATGAAACAAAAAAGAGAAAGGCTAAACAAACATGCTAAAACCTTTAATTTAATAAAATATAAAAGTTGAGTGACTTAATTGGAAAACTTTTTAAGTTGAGTGACCTAATTGAAACACTTTTAAAACTTGGTTACTATTATATGAAAACAAAACAAACCATGCAACCTGATTAAGTATTAAACTAAAATGTTAATGTATGTCATAATGAGTTTATGTTAACATTAATATCTAGAAGATTATGTAAAACTAAAAACAAAATATGTGAATGTAATAATTACCATATAAATATAGACAATCATAAAATTTCACAAGAAAACATTTTAGAAAATCATAAAATTTAATATAACTTTATAACCACAATCTTAGAAATTCAGATGTTTTTTTAAAAAAATGCAACAAACTGGTTATCAAAATCATAATATTTTTTCACTGTCATATTAAACAAACACGCATAATAAACATAACTTAGCAACCAAACTATTCATCATTCAGATTGTCTTAATACAAGCTTAATACTAAGATAAACTAAATATACACATAAAAAGGAGAGACCAAAAGAAGATCTAAACATGTCGGAGTCAAATTTACCAACCATCAACTTCTATAAAATCTCACCAAAAAAAATGCAAATTATGTTCACAGCCTGACAGACAAAATAAACGATTATGAAAGTTTATTGTACGTTTTTGGAAGTTTCTAGTTATGAACTAAACTAATAACTTAAACAGAAAACACAAAGTAAACAATGAAAGTAAAAAATTTAGAGTAATCGACCACATAACTAAGTTATTGAATAAGTGTTACCTTAAATTTAATCTTCAGATTCCAAAGAGTTTAGAAGATTATCAAAATTTGACTCGTGATTCTCACACTCTAACAACCATTTTACATTCTCACTAACTCTATTTTCCAAATCCAAATGCGCCCTTTCTTTTCTAACATTAGTAAGCTTCAAGTGATCCAAATTTCTTAAAAGAAACATATAATTAGATTCCAATATTGATTTAGGATAGTACCCGTGTTACACACGGTGTAACATATTTAAAAACATAATATATATGTAACATCATATAAATTTAATGAAATGCAAATGTTATACTTATAAATAAATTATACTTTTACATGAAATACAAGACATCATAACTTATTTGAATCAAATATAAAAACATACAAAGACTAACAAAGAAAAGTGAAAAGATAAAGTATTTTATAACTTATACCATTATTACAATAATAAGCAAACAAAGGAAATTAGTCTCCAAATCAATAAAACAATTCTACAATGTCGATTCAACAAAACTTTTATCTCAATGTTGATTCAAAAGATGAACTCTATATAAGACATTTATTACACATCAATAACTGTAATGTTTATTACTCTAAGATAATACTCATGTTTATAACTCTTTTGTGGATAAATTATGTTAAATAATTATTGAATACATATAATAATAATAATAATAATAATAATAATCAAATCTTGTTTTGATAAACTGTGCTATTTAGTTTTTATGTTTTTTAATGTGCATCCATTTCACCCGTTTTGTAGCTATATTTTTTTTACCCATTTAGGCAATTGCATCTACTTAAGAGATTAAATTTTTCGCTATATTTCATACATGCTAATTTAGTAATGATGAAAAAAGAAATTTACTTTTATTAAACTTTAAACATAGAAATATTTAGAAAATGCTTTTCCCTTATGGTAATAATATGAAGAAATTAAGAAAACATTCCATGTTCACTTGTAACATCCCGTTTTCTCGTTTCAGTTAATAAAATAAGTTATGAGTTATTAGGATTCGGGCTTGTGTTGGGTTAAATGGATATGAGTTATGGACTTGGATTAAAAAGGAAAGAATAAAAGACCATGGGCTTAAGCCCATGATCCATAATATATAAACCATAAATTTTCATTTATTCCATTCATTTCACATATTCCATACACCATCTAAAACACACACTTAAGCTCTCTCTAGTTTATCTTTTTCTCTCTAGCCGAACCCAAGGGTAAACCGAGCACCGATCCAAGGTAATGATAGTATGATATTGTATGAACTCAAACCATTAGATTTGGTCGCAAAACGACGAGCCGACACCCTTAAACCGTTAAAGTCACGAAATCCGGGTGGAATCGGGTATAAGCCGATCAAAAGATGAGCCTATGGGTCAACCTAGCTCAGATCTGGATGGAACGGGATGAAAAACGGTGAAAACGGTGCAAAAATACACTTTTTCTGGCCACTGCCCGGTTTTCCGGCGTGACGGCGCCGGAAAGGCGGCGGTTACGAGTTATGAGGTTATGAAATGTCAGAGAATGTTTCTGACATTCTCTGACCTAATAATAGTTCATTAGCGGAGACTTAACGAATTAGGAGGCAATTCATTATGTCATTCGTTAATGAAGAATAACAAACTAGTTTCATTCGTCAAGCAATTCTTTACGTCAATTCGTTAAGGAAACAATAACGAATGAGCTGATTCGTTAGGCCATCCGCTATGCCAGTTCGTTAAGAGAAGATAACGAATGAACCCTCATTCGTTAGAAGGTTCATTCGTTACAGAGGGCTCATTCGTTATACAGCTAGTTCGTTAAGGTCAAATTCGTTATGATGATGACAGTTCGTTAAGGTCCAATTCGCTTTGATGACCAGTCTGTTACAAGGTCCAATTCGTTATGAAGTAACTAATGGGTTCATTCATTATGAACCCCATTCGTTAAGGGACTGGGACGAATTGGAAGTTTGAAAAGAATGATAGAAAGGTCCCTGGACTTAGAATAAAAATGGATTAATTACAAAGAAGCCCTCGAACTTTTTAAGTTAGAAAATAAAATAATAATTTAAAATTCTAATAGAGAATGTGTTAAGACAGTGACTGGATATAAAGTTTTTCTAAGCAGACCTGGCAACTCGACCCCAGCCAGGGGCTCTGCCACTTCGACCCTGCTAGGGGTTGCCGCCCCTACAACCCCGCTTCCAGGGGCACTGCCCCTGGACCCCCGTTCTTGAGAGTAATAATTAAACTAGAAACATGATATGGGTAGTAATAGTTAGTTGATACGTGTAATTGTTATACAGTTAGTCAAGCACAGCTCAAGAAAGGAATAACCATCAACTGTGAATGTAACCGAGTTCAGGTGAGTTTCTAGCCCCATTCCTTGTTATGTTTTCGGGGATGTGTGCATACTCGATATGATTAGTTAATACACTTATACTAAGTGATAAGTGTATGCCATATATGATTTATGTGAAAGATAAGAATGAATGTTTGTCGGTACGTGAACGATCTTCGGATATTGCATGTATTGTCAGGTTATAATTAAAGATATGAATGTTGTATTTATGTATGAATGATATATGTATGTTATGAATGAATGAATGTAAGGAATGGCTAGGTATAGAAGAAATGGACTGAGCCCTAATAATACTCAAGGTAAAAAGGGACTGGACCCTAATATTATTCGAGGCAGAAAAGGGACCAAGCCTTAATAATACTCGAGGAAGAAAGGGAGTGAGCCCTAATTATACTTAAGGCAGAAGAGGGACCAAGCCCTAATAATACTCTAGGTAGTAGGACGTAATGCTTTTTAAAACTTATAAATATGTAAAGTATGAATATATGTAAAGTATGTAGAGAAAGAATAAAAGAAAGAATGAAAGAAAGAAGGAAGGTACATACTTATGTATGTACGAAAGAAAGATAAGCAGGTTAAGTATATAATATGTATCTTCGGATGCGTATGTATAAGTATGTGAATGTATTGTATGTTACCAGATTAACTAGAACTCACTCAGCTTAGCTGATTTTTAATATGCACACAGATGAATAGATTGCAACAGCTAGCTTGAAGGAGACAAATGGCAGGATTGGAAGAGACTGGCATATGAAGATCTGTTATGATGTTTGATGTTATATGTTATGTTTTAAAAAGACAAGTTATGAATGTTTGTAAGGAATTGTTGACTTCCGCGAAAGTTTTAATTAACTCTGATTTTTAGATCTATGTTTATGAGTAAATCCAACGTCCAATGTAGGGTATAGTTAACGGGTTCTTACAGTCCACTAATAGTTATTTTACAAAAAAAAATGTTTAAATTGAGAAGAAAACGTTTTTTTTTAGCAACCACTATTTGTTTGGCAGGTATGTTAAAATCATTTTATGCCTTATTTTTATGTGTATAAAAATAAAAGATTTAGTGTAAATTAATGCTTGTCAACTTAAGAATTAACTTGTAGTAAAAACTTATATTAGGTCAAGAAAAATATTATCCTTTCCTACAATAAATATAGTGATTAAAATACAATTTAAAACATAAATTAGTAGATGATGTATATGAATATGGTTGATAACTATTAAATAAACTTTATAATTAATCTTATATAAACGAATATAAGTTAAAAGTTACAAATAATTTTTATTTCTAGTTAGGAATAGGGTATTGATATAATTTTGATAACATAATTAAAAGTGTAACAGTTACTAAAAAAAAGAACTAATTAATACCAATCAAATTTTTAGGTAATTGTATTTAATATAACAATAATTTTGGTAATACAATTATTATTGATATTAAAATGAACAAATGAAAGTTTAATATATTTAAGGGAACGATTATTATTGATATGCTCGTTATTATTGATATCTAGATTAGAGCCCATGTTACACATGGTTGAAAATATGAAAACAATAACATAAAAACTTGTAAAAAAATATACTTAATTTTTTCAAATCCGGGTCATAGTTCAATATGGTTCCAAATGCTAGTATTTGAACTAACAATATATTTCAAACCTGGGTTGTATTTGAAAGAACATACGAAATAATTCGTAGTAGTTGTAGAGATTATAAAATTGGATTTAAAATTGAAATATATTGGAAGATAATTTTGAATTTCGGTTTGTTAATATTAACAAAATTGTAACTTAGAATTGACTGGTCAAGATTACATAACTAAGAAAACTGTAATTATACTAATTTTAGTTTTTTTGAAAATACAGTCAAAGTCCAACTGTATAATATATTATTGTAAATCATATAATGTTCAGAATTTGAATTTGAATATTATTTAACTTTTTTTCGTAAAAATTCATATAAATAGAAATGAGAATAAATTATTATTATCAAAATTATAATAATGTCCAAATTTACCAAAATTAAAGCCAAATCATATTAATAAAAATAGTCAAATTTAGTCAAATGATTAACCTATTGAAATTCGGTTTATGAAAATACGGTCAAAATCCAAATGTATAATGACCTATTATTGTAAACTTCAAATACGTGGTCAGAATTCGAATTTCAAAATGGTTTACATACATATATTTTATTATTCACATTTATGAATAAATATATTAAGGGATTTAGTTGAAATTAACATTAAATTCATAATAACTTGAAATATTTTGAAATGGTTATTAAAACTAAAATCTCATTTATTTAAGGAATGAATACTGAAAAGTTTATGAAATGGGTTTATAATTATGGATAATATTAAAAAAATTAAAAAAAATTAGTCAAATTCGGAATAAAAATTAGGTTTAAATATTAAATGCTATTTAAACATATTTGATATAAATGATCAAATTCAGTCAAATGGTTAATTTGAAATTTAGTAAAATCCGGTTTTTAAAAATATAGTCAAAGTCAAACTGTATAACATATTTTTACAAACTTCATATAATGTTTGAGAATTTGATAAGTAAGTTTAAATTAATATGTATATGTAATATGTAAATATGTAAAATTATAATAGCGTAAACATTTATCAAAATTAGAGTCAAATAATTAATTATTAAATTATTAAAATTATAACAATGTACACATTGTTGCCAAAATTAGAGACAAATCATTAATTATCAAATAATACCCAAAATAATATACCAAAATTGTATAATCTAATTTTGTAAACGTAATATTTTTGTAAAGAATTAAAAAAATAAAAAAAAGGTTGGAAAAAATTACTATATATATGTAAATTTTATTTAAAATTAAAACTATTTTATATAAATGGTGAAAAACAGTTGGATAATTAATTCGGTCGGAAAGTTAATTAAGTTGTTCATTTGGTTTTTTAAACTAATAAGGAAAGTTAAACTCTATAAATTGTATTAATGAGATTCTTAGATAAGATAAAATAATAAAGTTATGTAAACTAAGTATAAATGAGTAATAATCGTTTTGTAAAATACCATATTAAATTACGTTTAATATGATATATAATTTATTAGGTATAATGAGTTTGTTATTTTATGAGTTTTTTTGTATAATGAGTTTACATATTAAATTTATGAGTTTTTTTTGTAAACTAATATAATATTGGAAGATGTAATGAGGTTTTAAATTGGACGGAATATTTGTGAGTTAATTGGAAGTTGACAAAAACAATAGAATAATGATTATATTAATATAGGTAATTTAATGTACATTATAAAATTATAAATAAGGAATATACATGAATATTAAAAAAAGAAATATACATCAATATTAAAAAAATACATTTATCAACTAATGCTCAATCCATAAAATTAGCATATATGAGTCGTGACAATAACCTGAAATGATAAAGTTGAATATTAATTACGTAATTATGGAAGATTTGAATTATAATTTATAACCGAAAAATTTGAATGGTCTTACCGGAAAAACGAAATAGTGATAATGACCATGGTATCTCCGATTTTTATTTAGGTTCTAAAGTGAAATTAGCTTATATCAGTCGGGACAATAACGTGAAATGATAAAGTCGAACATTGATATTGATATTATGGAAGATTTGAATTATAATTTTTAACCGGAAAATTTGAATGGTCTTACCAGGAAAATGAAATAGTGATAATGTCCTTGGTATATCCGATTTTGAGTTAGAACCTGGAATGAAATTACCTTACATCAGTCGGGACAATAACCTGAAATGATAAAGTCGAAAATTAATATGGAAGATTTTGAATTATAATTTATAACCGGAAAATTTTAATGGCCTTACTTGAAAAACGAAACAGTGATAATGTCCATGGTATATCCAATTTTTATTTAGAACCTAAAGGAACAACATGAATAACAAAATCACAAGAAAAATATAAAACTTAAAATAAATATAAAACCACCATTGTTATAGATATAAAACATCACCGGAAAAAATTACCGGAAAACCGTAATAATGCCCACATATCAATTACATCGTTATTTTTTATTTACAACCTAAACTGATTATCAGAAAATCATATAACAATGAAAATAAATATAAAACGTTAGAGGAAAACATTACCGGAAATAAATATAATCTTGCCGGAAAAACATACAACAAAATCGGCCATTAGACTATAAATATAACCTTACTGGAAAACGATTAATACCAATCTAGATTACCAGAATATATGAGAGGATGGAAAGATAAGCCGGAAGATAGAGAAAGAGAGAAAAAATTGTTAGGGTAAAAAATTGTTAAGGTTTAAATAAATATTGTGTATGGGATGATTTGGCAAGAGTATGAAAGAAAATATGTGATTTGGCATTGAGATGACAATAATGTAGATACCCTAGAATGATATCATGTGAAAATTGCTCATTGCCTAAATAGTATGTATAAATATCATCTTAATTAATAAAGATGTGATCCTCCAAATAAAAGTTGAATTAATATAGATAGACCTGCTTCATCTTGATCCCACTGCACTACCCCCTCCCACACCACCGCAAGTTAAGAAATCTGGCCACCTGAAACACAACATGTATCCATGTGGCTACAAATATATGATATTGTTTGAGAATCACACAAGCAAAACACATTTATCGTTATGCGATACAGAAAGAAAACACAATCAAAATAAAGACTTTGACAACGGCCCTAATTTGATAGGCATCTTTGGTGAAGTTCTTAATTAAGTTTTATCTCTACATATTGTTCATCATACATCTTGAAGAACGTTTAATTCACTAATCTCATCTTGACAATATTGGTTTAGAGGCTAACTCCTTGTTGGAGGTTATTTAATAATTGTATATTTCTCAATCGATATCTCAAATTACACGGCTAGACAATATAAAATAAACATTCCTAATTAACTAGGAGACTTAAAAGGAAACCAACAAAACTAGAATTAACACAATTATGTACAATATATATGCCATATATATCGTTGACTAAGACACACCCTCAATCTTAATTAGTGGTAGGGCCACGAACACAAAGACTGGAGTTGAGCTTGGTGAAAAGCGGTTGTGGTAATCCTTTCGTAAATATATATGCATATTGGTAGTCCGCCGGAATATGAAGAACGCGTATATCACGAACCCAAACTTTGTCGGGAACAAATGAATATCAATTTCAACGTGCTTGGTTCTTTGATGTTGTATAGGGTTCTCGGAGAGAGAGAGAGAGAGAGAGAGAGAGAGAGAGAGAGAGAGAGAGAGAGAGAGAGAGAGAAGCGACAGACAAGATTGTGTTTTTATGTAAGTAAAGAGAAAATCCAAAAAGATTTTTGGATACTTTCGCTGAAAATTATGTCAATTACTCATATTTTAAGGGCATATACTTGTATATGTTTGAACCTGATATTTACTTGTAAATGTTCGTGATAGTCGTTCACCTGATAATGGAAAGAAGTTGGGGCAATTGTTATGCGTTTTATTTTATTCTCTCGCTGAAAATTATGTAAGTTATTTAAGTTTGTGGAACATGTTTGCATGTTTTGATCCTGTTATCCACTTGTAGATTGATTGGATATCCATTAATCTATAGACTGAAAGTGACTGGGGGAGATTGAATTTATTTTTATGCTCCTAAAACATGAGTTTTGAATAAAAAAGAGAAAATGATAGTACATTGATCATCTGGTCCCATATCCAGAAAAAAATAACCTTAAAAGACTGAGTGCTTAATTGCATTGGTGCATTGATAGGTCTTAAACAAGCCATTAGAGTAAAGTATGTGATATAAACATAAAGAAATGCCAAATTGAAAGAGGTGTTAGTCTCTAACAAAAATCTCAGTAAGGATGACAGAAATGTAATAACCTATCATACTCAACCCTTATTTTTGTCTGATCACCAAAAATAAAATAAAGCAAATAACAAGCGTTAGGTTTCTGGGTACAGTGAGTCTTTATGCGGCTTAATCATCTGGTTATTCATATGCATGAATATTTCAATCGCTTTTAGAGCAAACCCAAAGTCATTAAATTTGATCGCTGCTGTACATGTACAAATTAAACTATTGACTTGATCAAAATCCGCTGTTAGTCATACATTTGTTCCTCCCTTACGCGTGTCTCACTACCATTAAGAAACGGACTCCAGGGGATACAATATATGTAAGCCAACAGATGCACTCATGCATACTCACTCACAGTAAAAGAAACTTGGTGCATTGCTCAATAAATTTCTATATATTCAAATTTGATCGACAATATAATGGTTTAAGTCATGTTGGGGTGATATGGTAAAAATCAAATTAAGCTTGAACCGAGATTAGAGGCTGATAGTTTCTGATATTCTATGCCCTAATTAAACATTTAATCATATCACAAAAATGCTTGAAAGTTTGTTATAGGATTTAAGTAGACAACAAAATCGATGACCGACTTAACGCCAGTTATAATATCGCTGAAATATAAAACTGTGATGGAAGAGCAATTTGGTCAATATGATTATCTGCTTAAACTTACCAATAATACAAAAACATGTACTACTTTTGATAAACATACAAAAACACAAAAATATTTTATTTTCTGCTTTATGATTGCTTTTCGGATGTTAAACTGTAAATATTTTGAAAAAAAATTCATAAAGATTTTATTATTTTCTTTTACCTATTATTTAATTCCTTTAAGTTAAGTGTTTTGAGCATAAAACACGTTAAGGTATTTCATCTTACCATATCGGGTACGGTTTGTAAAGTATAAGGTCATCGAGATACGAGATTTCGTTGGTTTATTGATTATTTATTGATGCATTTATTCATCATTCTTTTATTCATTTTATTATTTAATTTAAAAAATTAAATAAAAGAAAATGTTAATAACTTTAATTCGTTATTTATGGATAACGGATGGGTTATTCTTAACGAATTACATTAATTCGTTAACAGTCTAATTCGCTTCCGCCACTCTGTAACGAATGACCCTAATTTGTCATCCATTATTTCATGAATTAAGCACGAACCGTTCCTAATTCGTTATTACTTCGTATCAAGTATTAACGAATTACTTATTCATGTGCCACGTGTTAGAAATGTGTACTTCATTAATTCAAAATAAACGAATCAGATGATTCGTGTCTTGAGAAATGTGCCACTTCGTTGCTATATAGGGAACAGTGATGAACATTTCAGTTGATTCGTTCTTTCACTCACTTCGTCTCCCTTAAAAAAACCCTTGCCTATTTTTCTTTGATAATCCAACCATCACAAAAACAATTTTTGACAATCAATTAAGTATCGAAAGGTACTAAAGATCAAAACGTGATAAATTTCGTCAGTTTTGATCATTGTTTAGTAGGTGGATTAAGAGATTATCTATGTCGGTTTTTAAGTTATAAGTTAATACTTTATTTATCCTAATTCAAACTTGTACTGGTCCAAATGCATAATCATCGATGCTATTACGAGTTGATTAGAGTAATTTGCAGAATGGTTCATCGTGTATTATGATGAAATTGGATTTGAACTGCATGTTGACTCCTTTGTGTTCTTATCAATTTTGACTTTGACTATGGATAGTCAAAATTGGACATTATTTGTGCTCATTCGTTATGAGCTAACGAATTGAAACTAATTCGCGTTCAATTCATTAGTATTTTATAACGAATCAACTCGCTCGTCAATTATTTAACGAATTACATCACATTCGTTCCTTCATTTGTTATATTTATAAGAATAATTCGCTATGACTAGTTTGCGATTTTGTATAATTAACGGACTAAGTAATTCGTTATCACGAATCAGTAAGCTTAACGAATCATACTTAGATATTTTGATTTATTTTGAATTTTCATATTTAATTATTGTTTGTTTTTACTAAATCTCGGGTTTATATATTTGCGGTTATGGCTGACGAGATTGTTCAGGATCCTCCTGTTGTTGAGCAACAACCGGTACAGGAACAACAAGTACCGGATCTTCCATTTCTACTGTTCGACAAGAAGCATTACATTTGTTCTTTTGCCAGTACGAACTTTGCTGACGAAGATTTATTTGGAGATTTGCTGGCTTTTATAAGACGATCTCGTATTTATTATGTTGTGACAGCGAAGCCAAACGTTCACTTTAGCATTGTTCGTCCTTTCTGGAACTCAGCACGGTACATTGAATCCGAGAACCACATTATAGCTGAAGTCAAAGGGCTAGCTATTAATATTACTCATGAGGTGATAAGACGGGTGTTATAGTTTGGAGATAATATGGACAACCCGAGTGAGTTTGACAAAGAGTTGATTTGGGGGTTATTTAATCGAGTGTTCTACACTGGTGACCTTGACAAGTCCATGTATAACAAGGCGTACATCTGTCCAACTTACAAGTACTTACTACACGTACTGATTCATTGCCTTGGTGGACGGAAGGAGGTTTCAAAGAGTGACGTATCATGCGGCAATGGGCATTCTTCGCATTGATCTTGAACAAGTCATTCAACTTCTCAGAGATAATCTTCTATCATCTCAAAGAGAATTGTCTTGTCAAGAATCGACTTGAGAAATTTTTGATGTATCCATGTTTTATACAATTGATTGTTCAAGACTTGATTCCCAATTTGGATATTGTTCAGACGTTGGTGGATGATGTGCTGAAGATGGAACACATGACAGCTGATACCGTCACACGTATGAAGTCGTATAGGCAAGATCCTCGTCCAAGGACCAAACGCTTGATTGGTTACTAATTTGATCTAGCATACGAATGTCCTTCTAATGATCGTTGGATCCATGATGATTCGGATTCCGAGCGTGAAAAGGGCCAAGGTGGGAACGACGGTGATGATGGTGACGATGGTGATGAAGGTGGGGATGATAACCAACGACATGCTGAAGTTGATGCAGTTATTGCTCAAGCTACTCAACGAAAGCGACAGGGGAAAGAGGTGGCTAGTGGAGAGCCATCTAAACATCGTGTGACTGAATGTGCTGGTGTATCTTTTGGTCCTCAAGTTCCAAGGTCTTTTGCTCCTCAATGTCCGGCGGTGCCGCTTACTACTAGCACCCTGGAATTGACATTGATGACCACACTTACCTCAGATCCTAGGCTTGGTATGTTTCCTCAATCTATTCTATCTACACTACCAAAGCCTACTGCTGCTACATCGGTGGTTTCACCAACACCGACTATGATGCCAACACAGCCAATGGACATTTCGCTCATGAGGCTTAATCGTCCTCAATGCCCTATGCAGCTGATCCCTCCAGCTTTCCATGATATGCCACAGGAAAATCAAATGAACATGCTCTTGAGTTTGATTCATCTTTATGAGAATCAATTGGCTACTAATCGCCAAGCTCAAGAGCAAATGATGCTAAATCAACGACGTCTGATGGGGTTCGTCTCCTACTGTCAGATTGAAACGAAGGAGTTGCGTGAGATTTTCACAGCTTAGGGGGTGAAAATAAAGGAGCAAGAGGATCTTATTCTAAAGCTTATGTGCAAAGAAGATGTATTAAAGAAGCTGAAGAATGACAATGAAGATCCTGATTCCTCGGGTGCTGGATGTTGTGAACCGAAACAAGCTCACAGATCGTCCTTTGGTGCGGGAACAAGTGGGGCTGCAGGTGATGTGGATAAACATATAGTCGTTTATCAAGACTCATTGAATATCAAACCAATCGAGTCGATAAAGGCTAATACTGTATTTGTGACATTCGTGACAAAACGAGGTATACTATATTCGCTACGTAGTGAGTAAACGATAAATCGGTTAATTCGTAGTACTTAAACGAGTAACCGAATGATACTGATTATGGCCCGTATATATACTGAGGGGTCATATACAAGTTATATATATATTATAGAGGCTAACATATTGATATTTAGGCCCAGTAGGTTTAAAACCATTTAAACGAAAAAGGTTTCGTTTATCGATAGGTTATAAGTTTAAACGCAATCGTTAACATCAAAACGAGCATTGTAGCATCCTTTAAGCCGAAAAAGATTTATAAAACATTAATATGACATGTTCTAAGCAATACGTGAAAATATTTTGGATTTTTACAACGAGTCAGTACGTTTTTCTTATTTTACAAAAATAAGCAGAAAAACACTCGTTTTCGTGCTATTTTTCGCACTCGAACTAGTTTTCTTGCGAAAAACCGAACCCGAATTAAATTTTGGACCCTCGTGACATGAATACTGAGGCACCACTGGGCCAAAATGGAGGCCCAATAGGCCCCAATTAATTTCGGCCGTAAGTTAAGGGGCTTTCCCCCCTTTAATATATTTACTCTTAAAGAACCTTCACGATCATTTGTACACCAAGTCTAGTAACTATTTTCTGGCCAACTTGTAAAGCTCCAAAACCCTGCAAAATACCAAGGTAAAACTTGATTTCTTATGAACTTTTGATCGAGTTTTAATCATGTTACAATCTTATAAACATGTCTTGATTAATTTTAAACATGTTTAACCATCCAAAAACCATAAAAATCAACAAAAATCATGTTTTGATGTTAAACATGTTTGCAAAACAGAAACATATAGATTTTTGGTCAAAAACGCGGATTAGAACATGAATACGGCTTTTTACGGTTTGAAAGTTCGGTTTGAAACCAAAACTGAAACCCTAGTTAACAAGGCTGTTCAATGGATGGTTTATGCTTGGTTTGATGTTATATGATATGTAGATACACTGAGTTTGCAACCCAAGACCCGGAAAGTCGTTTAAACTATCGAAAATCACCGAAAACCGACAAGGTAATACCGTATTACTCGTTTAGGGGCTGTTTGTTCTTCGATTGTGACGTACTTGTTTTTAGATTATGAAACTTTGCAGGATCATTAGGTATCACATAAGTGAGTCCCTGTTCAAATTTGGTAATTTTTCGATAAACGGAGAACATTTGGCGAATTTATTACCTTTTATTGGTGTTTATTCGGAAAAAATAAGGAAACTTCATAAAAAATTGTGAAATTTGGTTTGGAACACTGAGATATTATGCTAAGATCACTGGAAGAATTTGGGAACATTTGGAGATGTCTAAGCAGTTTTGTGCAATTATGTTTTAATCGAGTTTTAATAGCCGAAAAATGCGCAAAAAGGCATTTTGGTCAAAGAGTTAGATTCTGGAGATTTTACATGAGCTATTTCTTGATATTGAGACCACTGGGAAAAATTATCGGACTTTTCGGATGTCTTTTGGTATAAACAGGCTATTTATTACTTAATTATAACACATTAAATGAATTTTTATAAATAGATAATTAATCATAAAATTTCTAAAAATATTTTTATAAAATTCTAAATATTTTAATTTATTTATACAAAAATTTCCATAATTTATATATAAGTACATAATTAGTTATGATTAATCAAATATTTAAACTATAACTGTTTTAACGAAACCGGCAGTTTTGTGTTTAACGGACTGACTGGTATGCCAAAATGTCAAAAGTGGTCAAATATCGTATTTTTGGATGAATTTGATAAAAACGAACTTTCTACAAGAATTCCGGACAATTCAGGTGGATTGTACGCGTTTTGTATAATCAAACCCATGTGAAAACGGAAACGAACCATGCGATCAATACAGATACCGAAACCTCAACATTCTTTCATAAATCAAATCATTTTAACAATCAATATGTTTACTTAAGTTTATGTGATCTTACCTAATCTCGAAACGCATAAACGATCAATTTGGCTATACTCGGAAAACGGTGAAACTGAGCCAAATCTGGTTTTCAGCATTTCATTGTATACAACGTCACAATCTAAGACTATGGTCATGTTCTGGGCCTAACAACTATACCCAGACTAGTTATACATCCCGATTTAGCTTAAACATTGTACTAGTATTAACAGTACGATACCGGTTATAGGATTCAAGCTATAATCGAGACACATTACTTACTGATACGTATTACCATCTTGAACTATGCAAAGGTGAGTTTCACGACCCCACTTTCTAAACTGTTTTATGAACTTTTGGGGTGGAAAGCATGTTTACATATACTTATATACTTGAAAACGTGTGATGATGTGAATTATCTAAGTACTAACACTTGAAAGTCTCCACAAACACAAGTGATTAACTTCGTGCCGGTGACGTGTGGATAGTACTATCGGTTTGACAAACCCAACTGACAGGGCCGGTGGGGTATGCCGGAACATGTTAACCCAGTTGCACATTGTCATTTAAACTTATTACATACTGCTATGTGGTGTTAGGCATAGTACATACTTGGGGCAAAGTGGTTGTTAAATGCCAACGGGAGTGCATGGGCAGGGGTGGCCATGTGTTTTAGCTCGTTTCGGTTTAACTTTTGGCTTAGTATAATACATCATACACATACATATATACATACGTACTATGAACTTTACGAACTCGTATACTGACTTTGTTCGTACTCGTGAAACTTGAAACTCACCAACTAGACGTAGTTGACCCTTTTTAACATGCTTTTCAGGTAAGCCGAAGTTGGAATGATTTGCTTACGTGCTTGGTGTTAGAAGGAAAGTTGAATAACTATGAATAGATGCAAATATGTGCTAATGAATAAGGAACCGAGAAATGGTTATGTGATTTTCATCTAGTTTGTAAACTTAGTACCGAACCATGTATTATGATGTAAATTAGTTTGTTGAATTTCTTTATAAACAATGTGGTTGATACCAGTGTTATCTGTTATATTCCTGTATTACGCTTCCGCAACTACCTAGTCGGGGTGTGACAGTATTATTTATGGATAACACGGGGGTGGTGAGGAGTATGGTGAACGCGGATGAGATTGAGGTGGGACAGTTTGTTTATAGGTCCCTAACACGTGAGCAGATTTCAATACTGTTGGGTTTAAATGATGAAGAGCTTGATGTATTAGAAGCTGCTGAAGAGAATGTAGAGGTGTTGAACGATGAGGAAGTCTTACAAGATCTGATGATTCCTATGAATACGTCATTTATTTATGAAGATGAGGAAGTCGAGATCAAGGATGTGACAGCAGAGGAATACCCCGATCTCTATCAAAGATCCAATGTTGATGAGGTTATCCCTACCTTTAATGAAGAAAACGTCAAAGCTGCTGAAGACGATCTGGAGAAGGTGCCAAAGGGTAAAGGCAAGACGTTTGAGTGGAATATTGATCCGTCTGTTGCTGATATCCAAGGTTGGTTTGCGTGCAAAAATAAGAGGGCACGTAAGATTATTAAGGCGTACAGATACGTGGATGAAGAAGAGAAGCAATATGTTGTCGCACACGCTAAAGCTAATCAGAAGACAACCTTTAAAGCCGTTTCGACTGTTAAAGGTGATATCGTGTCCTGGCTTTATGATTCTGAATTAAAGGTCTGCATTATCAAATGCGAGAATGGTGTTCAGTATTATCAGAACATCACTGACGTTCTCTCATTACCGCGTTGAGATGTTCGCACCCTCGCGAATCGACCTTTTATGAACCGTGGTGGAAATCGTAATGCAGAATGGTTTCACCAACATCTGCTTTTCGAAGTAGACCACGGGTTCAAGTTCTTTAAGCCGTAGATTCCGATCTGTAAACGTATCGATGAGATAGATCCACGTACAGGTTGGAAGAAGCTCGTGCGTAATGTAAAACCACTGAAAACAATAAAGTATGTACCGGTGAAGACTTTCCCACAAAGTCTTCACCTAACGTTTAACCGTTGGTACTATGACAATCGTACTGGTGAGGCCGTCATTGTCCTTGGAAAAGGTTTGAAGACTGAATTTATTCGAGTTATCGATCCAATGTGGCTTGCTAATTTATCAGTGACTGACAATGACGTTCTGTTTGTGAATAAGATATTGATTGAGCGCCATGAAGACTACAACCTGGTTGTGCAATTCCAACGTGTTGTACGTGTGTGTCATGAATTTGGGATTCATAGTTGCAGAGACTGGCAATCAAAACGCTTTAAGTAATTTAAAGACAAAGAGCTCAAGACGAGGGGGTGTTTGTTAGTGCACTGTTTTGTCGTCTCGAGTCTTTGTATTTATCGTTTTGTATTTATTATTATTATAATGAAAAGATATTTATCTTTAATAGTTAGTTTGTTAAGGTAAGGCTAATTCGTTAACGATGTTTAATGAATTAGCCAGTTCGTTTAATGTAACACCCATTCGTCAAGGATGTTTAACGAATGGGCTGATAGTTCGTTATGTATGTTCCCATTCGTCATGGAATGTTGACGAATGGGGCATAACGAATCAAATTTCCTTTTATTGAGTCTGTAAGTTAACGAACTGGACACCAATTCGTTACGGGATGTGTAACGAATTGGTTCCATCGTCTATTTATATGGGTGTTCTTACCCCTGTTAATTTAAGTTTTGATGATAATGTAACGAACCCCTGTCCAAGTGTTCTATAGATCAATTCTTCATCTAATTTAGTACTTAATACACATAAAACAATTAATACATGTATAATGTATATATTAATCAATGTTGTAAAAGTAGGATTACAAGGTCGAGTACTCTCCGAGTACTCGCTACAAGGTATGTCACCTAGGCGAGTTTCAGTAAATCCACCTAGTTACTAAGAATCGGTCAAATGTGGTCAACCTCAGCCAGAATCACATCTTATCAGGGAACTTGGACCGATTTTGACTCAAAAAAAATAAAACATAATTGTTATTTCAATAATATTAAAGAACAAATATCATTTTTTTAATTAATGGTTAGTAATTTTTAGAATATTTTATATTTAAAAATGTATTTCTTTTATTTATACTGATATTCACCTATTTTGTTATAAATATTAGTAAACTTAAGATATCTGACATATATATAATAACCAAATATTAATTTTCTTTATATTTACTATGTCCGAGTACTCCCCGAGTACTCCGAGTACTCCCTCCAAGGGGGTCGGCCGCCTAGGGACCGCCTAGCGACTTTTGCAACATTGATATTAATACTGATTAAGAGTATAACAATGAACTAGATCTAAGATTGATATTCAATATTGTCTAGATCTGAATCGTGATTAACAGCTTCTAGAATTTTAGGTTATTATATTTAGTTATATATAAGGCTTTATTATTTTCATGTTAGTTTGTGTTTTTCATGGTGTAAATCAACCACCCATGGGGAGCTCATCTTGGGTGGCATCGCTGTTTTTTTAATATATCAATTGTATGTACCGATTACAAGATCGTTTATCCTCTATGTTATCTTTATATATTTGTTCAATAATTTGATTTCACACACCCATATTCATTTTATCAAGAGCAAGTCTATTCGTTAATATTAGATCCAGTTTTGGGGGCCTACAAAGCCCCGACCGACTTACTTGGATATGGGCCTGGAGGAGGTGGTGGTAGGTTCTGATAGTTGGGCAACGGGAGATAGGCTAAATTGAAGCTCCCATTGTGAGCATCGGGAGAATTGGGCTTTATTGAATCTATGAAACTTTAGTTCTGTGTGCTAGATCTCGAGGAGTTGTGGTATTGGCCTGTCCGAATGGTATTGCATCTAGGATTAGGAGAATTGGACCCACCACGGTTTGAGACACTTTTGGAAGGGTATTGTCGACATTTGTTTGAAGGTTTTGGATTATGAGCCGCAGGAGCAACAAGATTATCGGTATTCTGATTGTAGCATTTCACAAGCATCATCCCAATCTTGTAGATATTCTTTAAGGCGTGCACCGGTAGCATCATACTCGTTTAGTAACCCACTGATAAGTTGAACACGAGTTGTTCGTTATTTTCCGAGATACAGAGATAGGAACGTTGACTTCCAATTTCCTTTTACCATTGGTAGTAGTTGGAAAAGGACGTCATGTATCGGAGTTTAAGGTTAACAAATTGTTGTAAGAGTGAGCCGAGGGGCCTTACTATTGTGCAACAAGTTTTTGACATGAATCTATCTTTCTTTAGTTGTAGACTCAGCTTCAATAACACGGACAAAAAATTTATTCGAATAGGTGTCGTATATCGATGGTAACACAATATAATTAAACTTCAACCAGGCATCATATTTGGGGTCAGATTTCTATGGGAGTGGCGTACTATTAATGTGCGATAGAATTTCATAAATGCGAGCTCGAAGGGTAAAAAGTTTCACCCATGATGATTAAGAAATGGTTGTGCCATCCAGAAGACATGCCTTATGCTGAATATTGGTAACGGTATACAATGGGTGAAGGCAGTTTTTGGGAAGATTCGTTTTGTTTTCAGATATTGTGATGATAACACGTGCCAGATTAGATCCCTAAGTCGTCTATGAATAGAATGCAAAAAAAACAAAAAAAGAGTAAAACCTAGATGAAGGATGATAACATGATAATTGTATATTGGGTTAGGCTAAACGTATCCTTCTCTTGTCATGCCCCCTTCCTTGAGCTTTTAGTTCCTTTAACAATTTTTCTAACATATTGCTCCCCTCTAAACATTTTTTTTTTCATTTTAGAGTGGTCCTTTAGAATATCAAATCAAAAACTATAAACTTTTTTGTTTTATTTTTGTTTTTTTTCCTTTTTTGTGTTTATTGTTCTTGATCATAGTAATTATATTTATTATTAAATGCATTATAAAATGTATTTAAAGAAAAACCGATATAACATCTTTATAAGAACGATAAAAAAATTGTGTATATTTATCTTAATATATGTTTCAAACCCGACAAATAAAAAAATTTTGAATATTTTTTGTTTGGTTCGGGTGCATGGGATTAATATCATATGAGAAGTGAACCAACTTATTGATCAAGTGGTATGTTTTTAATAATTGTTATTTATTAATAAACAATTTGATATTTTTTAAAATTAAGCTATCTCTAAAAGTTAATTATAATTATAAAAAAACCTTTAAAAAATTAAAACACTTGTGTTTCTTTTTAAATAAGAAAAAAACGTTGTTTTTTTAATTTACATATTATTTTGGTTATTTTTTAAAAAAAAAAGAAAATGTTTTACGATGTAAAAATAAAAGAAAAAAACGTTCTTTATTAAAACATAATTTTTTTTATAAATAATAATGTTACTGAAAGATAACAAAATGGCAAAGAAAAAACTAAAAGGTTTAAATCTTATTATTGTAAAATTTAAGAGAGGGGTTATCTTTAGAAAAACCGAAGGGAAGCGGGGTATGTTTAGAGACACCATTGTATATTTCTCAATTGTATCTTAAATTTCATAGCCAGACTATATACAATAAACATTACTAACTAATTAGGAGACGTGAAAAAAAATAATAAAATTATAATTAAAACAATTCAGTACAATATATATGTCATATATAATTGTTGACTAAGACTAATTACTTGAACACAAATCAGTACAATATACTTGAACACAAATCATAATCAATGAAACAGTAAACTACTGATCTAATACTTTGAGCGGATTCGTATCACATTAATTAAAACCATATTTGAATTCCAACTTCAATTAGTCTATGAAATTAACAATTTAATCATCAGAATTCATTTGAGCTAAATAATAGGTTTCATATGGAAGAACAACTATGCATTAACTATAATCGAATGATTACAATCTATTGTTCACCCTCAACCTTAGCTCATCATTCACACTGAATTTTCAAGTACGAAAGTACACGATTCAGGTGAGTATTGTGACGTGAAAAGTGTTAATGAAGAAGAGACTCTCTTCTTCATTTTATACACGTGTAAAACTATATGTTGATGAGTAAAGGTGATGGTGATCGCTAACAAAAACGGTTACAAACTACTAATCTACTTATTACAAACAACTGCTTATAGAGAATCCTATGCTAACAACTTATCTTTGTTTAAACAACTGATGCTTGAACCATCATTGGTTTGCCTTTAGTTGTTTAGATCTTCAATACTTTGTAGAGCAGTTGTTGTATCTTCAGTCCTTATGTCAGTAGTTTGCTTTGTCAGCAATTTGGAGCAAAAGATGTCAAACCTCATAATAGAGAACAACTGATGTTTGAACCATCAGTTGTTTGGTATTTGATCATCAGTTCTTTACAAGGTTCAACAATCTCCCGATGAACTGATGATGGCAACACCATTTATTCTTTTTTGCTCCATTTTTTAATTTAGACAATCTTCTTTGGGTTGAGTCTTTGATAAACTTTAGAAACTTAATGCCAAGACTGTCTCATCTTCCATTTCTAAAGGAAGACCTAACAAACTTGTCATTAGCTTTTCTTCCAGCATAGGTACATCCTACAAATCCACCCTTTGTGCTTTACCAAATTTGAAGGAGAAGTTTTTGATTTTACCCCATTTTATAACTTTAGGAATTAATTGGCTTTGAACAGAAGCGGAAGCAACGGCCAAATTTGATATCGAAGACAACGAAGGTATCAAATTAATGTCATATACAAATCCAATTTTTGGCATCTCTATGTATGCTATCATGGGTATTTGTCTTGCATTTTTGCTTTCTTGTGCAGAGCTTGGAATTAGAGTAGTTGTTTTGACAGATCTTTGCCTTTTTGGGAGTTTGATTGTTGTTAAAGCATTGGGTGTAGGAAACCTACTTGTATTCTTCTTTCTTTCTTGTATAAGATATCTGTAAGAAACCCTGAGGTTTTCAATTTACCATATGGTAGTCTCTTTTCTTGAATGAAAATTAGCCCCAGCTATTTCAGTTTTCATCTTTAAGATCTCCCTTTGTTGTTCTCCTGAGATCCTAGAATTTACTGCATCCCAGTCCGGTACAAGATGCACCTGACTAAGGTCTTGTTTGAGAAGCCTTTTAATCATTCCACATTCGGCTTGCAATTCTTCATAGGTCCACCCATTGAATTTGTGAAGGGTGTCTTTATACTTTGCACTCTCTTTCAACCAAATGAGAGTACCTTTCTTGTCTTCCATCAACATATGTTTGTCAGCTATTGGTGTATCTAAGACTTTCAGTCTTATCTCATATGCCTCTTGATCCAAATCTCTTGTCTTCAGAAGCCCTTGTTGATACACTTTACAGCTTCTACATCAGACATCATTTGAGCAGCTTTAGCCAATGCTCTTGCAGCTTCTTGTTCTTGATGTGGGATCTAATCATCAACATTCTTTGGTTTAAAGTTCTTTGCAAGTGGTGCATCTTCCTCTTCAGGTAAGATAAGCTTCCTCATCTTCAAACTACTTCCAGAGCCATTTGTTTGATTGCGCTCTGACTTCAAGGTATCAACTACCTTTGGAATAGTAGTTGGTTCTTGTGTTACCTTGGGTGCATTAACAGTCTCTGAAACTACTATCGGTTCTTGTTGAGCACCACTAGTTTGGTCTGCATCAACATTAGCAGCTTTGGTACCTGCTGGGCTTCTATGACTTGATAAATCATATAACCGAATAAAAGTTTACTTTGGTCACCCCACTGAACTTTTTATTCTCTGATTCGCTCTTAATAGGCTCTGAGTCAGACTACAACATCTTCAAATCCTGTTTTATTGAGATCCAACACTTGCTCAAGCGAAGCAACCATCTGAATATACTTCGATATTGGTGGACTTTTGAGAAACTTCTTTACCAACCTTGCTTCATCTATAACTTCACCGAGAACCGCAGATTTCGAGGCAATTCTCGATAATTTGCCATAAAAGTTATCTATGGAATCTGACTCATTCATCTTCATATTGTTAAATTCCATTGACAAGGTTTGGAGATGTGCTTTTCTAACGCGTTCGGCTCCTAAGTGTCGGGTTTTAATCGAATCCCACATGGGTTAGCAGTTACTTGATTTCCAATTTGAATGATCAAGGTTTCGGGTATGGATTGAAGCAACAAGGCCTTAACCATGTCATTTTTGTCTTCATGGGAGACACCCGAGATGATGGTGTCCCAAACTTTGTCAACTCTTAGGGCTACTTTCATATTCATAGCCCAGACGGTATAGTTCGTTGCAGTTAACATTGGACATTGAACAGAAGATTGCCCGTTCTCTTTCCCCTTTGGCGATGGCGGTGGAGTCGTGTCACCCATGGCTACGCAAGCCTAACTTGTTTGAATAAGCAACAATTGAACGTACTATATGATCAATAATGACAGTGACTTCATCGGGAGATCAAACCAACTTGCTCGATCAAAACACCTTCTTTGCTGGCTAAATCATTATAATAGACTATGGTTCATATAGAAGTTATTTGATATATATTGTATTTGATATAATTGATATGGTTTGATATTGTTTCCATAGATGGTCACATATTGTAATTATTTATAGTGGTTAATGCATGAGAAGAAGGGCAACACGATCCTTTGTGATTATCATCATCTTACATGGTATCACGAGTAAACCCCTAGCCCCCAACCTTAACCCTCTCCTAAATAAAATCTGGCACTCCCTCCTCAAAACTTTATCTTCTCATATAATTGGTCATAATGGAATCGAAGATTCACCCCGCCGTCACTGTTTTAGAAACTGTTTAAAACCTTTATCCCTATCACCCTAGAGATGGATTCCGGCCACTTCTCCAGTTGGTCGGAGTTATTCAAGATTTATTGTAAATAATTCATGGTCTACGACCACCTCTTCCCCCGATTCCCTACCGAAATCAAAACACCACCTCCTAAATCCAATGATGCCAAAACCGACTCTCCAAATAAACCGAACCCCATTCGATTGATGAATTGGAACGCCTAGACTCCATTGTCAAACAATGGATCTATCTGCTTCACACAATTATAAAGACCGACACCACGGCACATGAAGCCTGGGAAACACTCACAAGCATCTTTCATGATAACCAGGTAACACTGGCTCTACAACTCAGTAGCAAGCTTACCAACACTCGCCTTGATAGCTTCCTAAATGCCTCTGCATATTGTTAGGAATTGAAAACCTTAACTGACCAATTAGCCAGCGTGGGGAAGCCAATTTCCGACAGTGACCTGTTCTTGCAACTTATTACTGGCCTCAACGAAGCCTATGCCCCTTTAGCCACTATCCTAAAACATACAAAGCCTTTACCCACCTTTTACGTGGCTCGATCCCAACTGATTTTGGAGGTAACAACATAAGGCTGCCGCAGCTATGGTGGCAGCGAACACAGTCGGGACTGCCTTGCACGCGACAACCAACAAAATTCAGCAGACGAATGATAATAACAACTCAGCCGTTGATTCATATAGGGGACATGGTCGGGGATCTGGATATCGTGGGCGCGGATCCAGGTATCGTGGACGTGGGTCTGGTCAGTACTTGTTGGAACCCGATTAAACAATCGTATCAATCTAATAACCATAACACTAACAGATCTCAGATCTGTGTATAATCGATTAATACGTTTATATAGATCTAGCTCATACTTACCTTAGATTCAGTGTTGTATGTGTTTATATATTATCAGTATATATGTATATCAATTGTTTGTATAATGTTAGGTTGAAGATCGAGAGAGCGATTGGACTGGGATTCGATAATTAACTCTCAAAACTTAAATTAACAGTGAACAGTGTTCACTATATATGGAAGATAGGTCTCATTCGCTAACATCCCCTAGCGAACCAGACACTACTTCGTTACATACATTAATTAGACGAAACACCCCCTGATTCGTTAACATCCCCTAACGAATCAGGAGGGAATACACTTAATGTCTTAGTTCGCTAACATCCCCTAGCGAACTAGACTTTACACATAACGAACTAGATAATAATTAATCTAATTATTACATTAAATAATAAACAAAACTTTAACGACAATTACAAAGACTCAAGACGCAAAACCGTGCACTAACAGACACCCCCTCGTCCTGAGCTCTTTGTCTTTAAATTATTTATAGCACTTGGACTGCCAGTCTCGGCAACTATGAATTCCATGCTCATGACACACACGAACAACTCGTTGGAATTGCATAGCCAGGTAATAGTCTTCTTGGCGCTCGAACAAAATCTGCTTCCTGTGGAGCACGTCATTGTCTGTCTCTAATAAATTAACCAACCACATCGGGTGGATTATCTTGATGAGCTCAGTCTTCAGTCCTCTACGAAGAACAATAACGGCCTCGCCAGTACGATTGTCATAATACCAGCGGTTGAATGAGAGATGCATGTCTTGAGGCATCGTCTTCACAGGAACCTACTCCATCGTCTTTGGCGGCTTCACCTTCAGGACAAGTTTTCTCCAGCTAGTCCTCGGATCAATCTCGTCAATACGCTTACGTCTAGGGACCTGGGGCTTGAAAAACTTGAAGCCATGATTGACCTCGAACAGTAAGTGTTGATGGAACCACTCAGCTGTTCGGTAACCCCCACGATTGATAAATGGACGTCTCGCGAGGGTACGAACATCCCACCGCGGCAAAGTAAGAACATCCATTATCGTCTCGTAATACTGAATCCCCTTCTCCCATTTGATTATACATACTTTAAGCCCATAATCATAAAGTCAGGAGAAAATATCACCATGTACCTTGGAAACCGTCTTGAAAGAGGTCACTTGATTTGTTTTAACCCAAGCTGCAGCTGTGTCTTTTCGTTCTTGATCAGATTAACGATGTGCCTGAATAATCTTACCCATAGGAGAATTGGACCCACCATGGTTTGAGACACTTTTGGAAGGGTATTGTCGACATTTGTTTGAAGGTTTTGGATTATGAGCCGCAGGAGCAACAAGATTATTGGTATTCTGATTGTAGCATTTCACAAACATCATCCCAATCTTGTAGAGATTCGTTAAGGCGTGCACCGGTAGCATCATACTCGTTTAGTAACCCACTGATAAGTTGAACACGAGTTGTTCGTTATTTTCCGAGATACAGAGATAGGAACGTTGACTTCCAATTTCCTTTTACCATTGGTAGTAGTTGGAAAAGGACGTCACGTATCGGAGTTTAAGGTTAACAAATTGTTGTAAGAGTGAGCCGAGGGGCCTTACTATTGTGCAACAAGTTTTTGACATGAATCTATCTTTCTTTAGTTGTAGACTCAGCTTCAAGAACACGGACAAAAAATTTATTCGAATAGGTGTCGTATATCGATGGTAACACAATATAATTAAACTTCAACCAGGCTTCATATTTGGGGTCAGATTTCTATGGGAGTGGCGTTGTCACACCCTCAAAATCCACTAACAGAGTTTTACCGTCAGAGGGTGTGAACTAACAGGATCGGAATCATCAGTTATAATCAAACCATAAAAACGTTTAAATGAAAATAAGTGCGGAAGCGTAAAACCATAGAAACAATGTTACGTCACGCATGACGATTTAAAACCAATGATAACAGTTAAAAGTAAGTTTGCATAGTTAAAAGTTTTTCAAGAAATGCATGTTCCTAAACCGCGCGCCCGCCTCGGCTACCTGAGAATAACATACTAAAAGTGTTAACACAAGGTTGGTGAGTTCACAATTTATATATAAAAATAAATTGTTTAGCGTTTGCGTTCAGCGTTACAGCATCACAGCGTTTTGCGTTACAGCGTTTTGCGTTACAGATAGTGTTATGTCAATTATATATCGATAGGTAGCTAGTCTATACAACAAGTATTACTAAGTGTTCGACACCGAAGCTGACTCGTTTATTAAGTGTCTTGTCACCAGGTCATCCAGACCATGGTACGTGTTAGCCAAAATTACACTCGCTCGACCTCCAGTCGAGTTTAGCGTTGGGTGGGGTTTGTCAAACCCAGTAGTACTACTCAACAGTGACTCGCTATTCCAAATATTAACCGGTTCGATGTGTAAGACTTCAATTGTTTCGTTGCCACTTAGCCTTTACAAGTGATATATAATTTATAACAAAATCTTAAATGCGTTGTGGAGTATGTTATCTCCCCCAAGTGAAAAGCGTTTGAAAACAGTTTAAAGAGGGGAAAGTGAAACTCATTGTTTGCGAAGAATTTCCCAAATTAAATCACCAAGATGCGCGTCACAGAAAAACTCTCTCTAGCGTTCTAAAACAACAAAGAGATTTTTCTAAGTGTCGGAATATTATCGAGTCTCTAGACCCGGCACATAATACCTATGCACATAACATGTTTCGTGTTTCGTTTGTGAATCGTGTGTGACTTTAACCAGTGTATTTGTGACACATTACATGTGTAAGCAATCATATACGTGTCATGTATTCATAAAGTACATCACTATCAATTATTCCCCGTAAGGGCATTTTGGTCGACAAATAACAATTAACTAGCCATTATTCCCCATGAGGAAAATTTGGTCAAATCATGGCAATCAATTAGCAATTATTCCCCGCAAGGGTATTTTGGT
The DNA here is from genome assembly GCF_021521415.1 of Bidens hawaiensis. NCBI lineage: Eukaryota > Viridiplantae > Streptophyta > Magnoliopsida > Asterales > Asteraceae > Bidens > Bidens hawaiensis. The sequence continues at coordinate 59,971 of NW_027491090.1, forward strand.
CAACAAATAACAATTAACTAGCCAGTATCATGTTTCATGCATTTTTACACAACTCAGCAGCTAGTTTCACCGAGACAGAAATCCTACTAGAAAGATTGTACTATTTCACCGATCATAGCATCTCAATTAATTTACCAAAACTCATCACTGAAGCACATATGTCCTAGGTTTCCAGAACATATTTAATTATATTTTTATTCCACATAGTTTTCTCAAAATCATCAAATCATTACAGAAAACTCATAACAGTCAAATTCATGCGCAACAGAATATTATTTGCAATTCCCGTTAAACGAAAGATCCAATAAATGCAAGACCACTTGGGTTAGGTTTCTAACTCAATAAGTCAACTTCCAGAAGTGGAACCAACCCAATTGGTCTCGTAGTTCATGAGATATAACATTTACAAAACAACCTAACAGCAGGTCTAACAGCTCAGCTTTGCACAACGTTTTTGTAAAATCATAAAAGTTAACTTCTACTTGTCCACAAATTACAAATTTATACTTTATAGAAACTAGACTCAACCTAGTTTAATGTAGTACCAATAATCTCAACCAATTTTCACGTTTACACTTCGTTACAGTCACTTAAACATCATATACACATTCTGTCCAGAAACTGTTTGCATCCAAACTCAACATAATAACAATCTATGAACTATCATGCATTCATATAACACTCTAGACTCCATAAACACCATCCATGCACATCAATTACCCATTACATACATGATTAGGGTTTTTGTTTGAACTCAAATCATAGACACAACAATCAACATGTAACAACATCAATACTAGTTATCAATCATCATTAATTCAACAACAATCATGTTAACACACACCATACAAGAAATCGGCAGCTTAGGGTTTGTTATTAACCCAACAAACATCAAAATCAAGTAACAAGGATGTATAGGATAATCAATTATACCTTCCTAGCACCTAGTTCTTCAATCAAAGGCTTGATTTCTTGGTGTTGTGTGTGTGTGAAGGTGACGGCAGCCAAGAGGGATGGAGGGGGTGGCTGATCGGTTTTGGGAGAAAAAAAAAAAGAGTTAGAGTTTATTATAACATAGTATTTATAGAATACTATGTTACACTTTAGCCCCTCCACTTCTAAGTATTACTTATCTAGCTTAACTAACTTGTTTACATCTTGAGTTAACTTTTATAACCATGTTATCACATAACACATAAGTCTAACACATAATTATCACATAATTACTGTTTTGACGTTTTTCATTTATTCATCAATCGTTTGCGTCAACTCGTTTGCGTTTCGGTGCAATTCCCAAAAGACTACACCTGTAGTAAGTGTTAAGCGTCATTTAAACCCTAGTTTAAATGAAATGATGTGTGCGTTATAGATTCAATGATCTTAAGTTTGAATTGAAGGAGTTTAGTTAACGGAGTTAACCTGAAATTGACGATTGTCACATCATTCCCATGTTAAAGAATTTTCGTCCCGAAAATTTGAGTCAAGTATTGACGAGTGTCAGAAAAAGTAAGAAAAATTTTCAGTTTGTCATATCATCCCCTAGTAGAAAGAAATTTCGTCCCGAAATTTAATTCATACCTCCGGTGATTTCTGACGGTTTGCCGGGTTTCGCGGTTTTCTGTGTTTGGTTAGCCCTTCAAAAAGGTGAGGATACTTTTTCATCATTTGATCCTCGCGTTCCCACGTGAACTCCGGTCCACGTCTCGAGTTCCAACGAACCTTAACGATTGGAATTTTGCTGTGCTTGAGCGTTTTGGTTTCCCAATCCAAAACCTCGACTGGTTCCTCAATGAAACGTAACTGTTCATCAACTTGCAGTTCCTCCAAATGGACTACTTGGGTTTCATCAGATAGGCATTTCTTCAAATTGGATACGTGAAAAACATTGTGTACGCCACCGGGTTCCGTTGGTAGGTCCAGTCGGTACGCCACTGGACCAACGCGCTCAGTTTTCCGGTAAGGACCAACATATCGTGGGTTGAGTTTGTTTCGCTTACCAAAGCGAACCACACCTTTCCAAGGTGAGACTTTGAGTAACACTCGATCGTTCACTTGAAATTCGAGAGGCTTTCGGCGCTTGTCGGCGTAACTCTTTTGGCGATCTCGTGCTGCTGCCATGCGATTTCGGATTTTGTACAATCTTTTCCGAAGTTTCGAGTACCAGTTCTGGACCAGTGATTTGGCTGTCACCCACCTCTGCCCAGCAGAGTGGTGATCGACACTTCCGTCCGTACAGCGCTTCAAACGGCGCTGCTTTAATACTTGCGTGGTAGCTGTTATTATACGAAAACTCTACCAAAGGTAAGTGAGGTTCCCAACTTTTTCCGAAATCCAATACGCAGGCACGCAACATATCCTCCAGGGTCTGAATAGTTCATTCACTTTGCCCATCCGTCTGAGGATGGTATGCTGTGCTCATATCAAGACGGGTGCCTAGTGCGCTTTGCAGCGACTTCCAAAAGTGCGAAGTGAAACGAGAATCTCGATCGGAAATGATCGAGACAGGCACTCCGTGTCGAGATACCACTTCTTTCATGTAAGCACGAGTTAGTCTTTCCATTTTGTCCGATTCCTTAATCGCTAAGAAGTGTGCAGACTTAGTCAACCGGTCAACGATCACCCAGATGGTATCGCATCCCGTCGGTGTCTTCGGTAAACCCGTGATAAAATCCATTGAGATGTGTTCCCATTTCCACATTGGGAGTTCCGGTTGTTGCAGTAGACCAGATGGTTTCTGGTATTCTATTTTGACTTTGGCACAAGTCAAGCATTTGCTCACGTAGGTGGCAATGTCAGCTTTCATGTTCGGCCACCAGTAAAGTGCCTTTAAATCATGATACATTTTATCTGAGCCTGGGTGGATAGAATATCGGGACTTGTGTGCTTCGTCCATCACCAGAGTTCTCAACTCTCCGTACCGTGGAACCCAAATCCGGTTCTCAAAATATCGGACCCCGTCCGATCTGGTTTCAAGTTGCTTGTTCATGCCCCGCATGAGTTCCGATGGAAGATTATCATCTTTCAAAGCTTCAAGTTGCGCATCGCGAATCCGATCGGGTAAGCTGGCATGAATCGTGAGTTGCAATGCTCTCACCCGTCTGGGTTTATCTGTTTCTTTTCTGCTGAGGGCGTCGGCCACTACATTGGCCTTGCCAGGGTGGTACTTGATGGCACAATCGTAATCTTTGAGCAGCTCGACCCAACGGCGCTGTCGCATGTTCAGCTCCTTCTGATCGTAGATATGTTGGAGACTCTTGTGGTCGGTGTAAATGGTAAACTTGGTACCGTACAAGTAATGCCTCCATATCTTAAGAGCAAACACCACAGCTCCGAGTTCCAAATCATGGGTCGTGTAGTTCTTCTCGTGAACCCGTAGTTGTCGAGAGGCGTAGGCTATAACCTTCTCGAGTTGCATCAGCACACAACCAAGACCTTGTATCGATGCGTCACAGTGTACCTCAAAATTTTCCGTTCCCTCGGGGAGGGCTAGAATAGGGGCGCTACAAAGCTTGGTTTTCAATAGTTGAAAAGCGGATTCTTGCGCGTCACCCCAATTGTACTTAGTGCCTTTGTGAGTCAAAGCGGTGAGGGGTTGAGCAATCTTTGAAAATCCCTCGATGAAACGCCGGTAGTAGCCGGCCAGTCCTAGGAATTGCCGCACCTCAGTCGGAGTCTTAGGTGCTTCCCAGTTTTTGATGGCCCCTACCTTACCGGGATCGACATGGATACCATTCTCGTTGATCACATGTCCTAAAAAGTGAACTTCGCGAAGCCAAATTTCACATTTCGAGAGTTTAGCATACAGTTGTTCCTTCTTCAATAACTCCAGAATTACCCTTAAGTCTTCTTCATGGTCAGCTTCGTTCTTGGAGTAGACGAGAATATCGTCAATGAACACAATCACAAGCTTGTCGAGGTACGCCTTGCATACTCGATTCATGAGATCCATAAATACGGCTGGTGCGTTGGTTAGGCCAAAAGGCATAACCGAAAACTCGTAGTGACCATACCGTGTTCTGAAAGCCGTCTTTGAGATATCTTCTTCGCGCACTCTCAGTTGGTGGTAACCGGATCGCAGATCGATCTTCGAGTAGTAACTCGATCCTTGAAGCTGGTCAAACAAATCATCGATTCGGGGTAAAGGATAACGGTTCTTGACCGTCACCTTGTTCAACTCCCGGTAGTCGATGCACATGCGGAAAGTCCCGTCCTTCTTTCGGACAAACAAGACAGGGGCTCCCCACGGCGATGAGCTAGGTCGGATAAAACCCTTATCCAACAAATCTTGCAACTGAGTGGACAGTTCCTGAAGCTCCGCCGGTGCGAGCAGATACGGGGCTCGTGCTATGGGTGCTGCACCGGGGGTCAACTCGATTTGGAATTCGACTTGTCGTACAGGAGGGACTCCAGGCAAATCCTCCGGGAAAACTTCCGGAAAATCTCGCACAACCGGTATATCTTCAGTTCGCTTCTCCTCCGCGGGTTTCTCAACAATCTGCGCCAAAACTGCCGGATGACCCTTTCGCAGGTACTTCTGCGCCTTTATAAGGGTAATGATGCTGGTGGTCATGCCGCTTCTCTCACCTCGGACCGAAATGATCTCGCCGGAAGGGGTAGTAACGTGAACTATCTTGTCGTGACATATAATCTCCGCTCGGTTCTCGGATAACCAGTCCATGCCGACAACGACATCGAAACTACTAAGCGTAAAAGGAATAAGGTCGATATCAAAGACATGACCTGACAGTTTTAACTTACATCCCGCAAGTACATGAGTCGTTACTATAGTCTTACCGTCAGCTAATTCAACAGGAAACTTAGCATCTAACGAAGTTGGAGTTAAGTCTAAGAGTTGACTAAAGGCTTTCGACACAAAACTCCTATCAGCTCCAGTGTCAAACAATACAGAAGCAAAACAATCGTTTACAGGGAACTTACCAGTCACCACGTGCGGATCATTGCGGGCTTGACCCGACCCAATCACAAAAGCTCTTCCCTTGCCATTGCTTCCACCATTACTGCCACTTCCATTACCCCCATTGTTGTCGTTCTGTTTCAGCTTGGGACAATCTTTCCTGAAATGACCTTCCTGCCCACATTCGTAACATCCCTTCGTCATCATAGGTGGTTCAGGAGCACCCGTTGCCGCAAGGTCTCCTCTACACTCCTTCGCCTGGTGACCCATCTTTCCGCATCTCTGACACTTGACACGGTTACACGGGCCAACATGATGATAGTTGCACCTATTGCACTTCGGATATTTCCCAGCATATCCGCTTGAACCATGCCCGCTACCGTTGTTATTGTTGTTGTGACTTTGATTGTTAAAGCTCCGAGTGAATTCGGGCTTACGGTAGTGTTGTTGCGGTGGGAGGTTCGAGGATGAGGATCTGGTGTTGTCAAACTTCCTCTTTCCGCTGCTCGGGTTGCTGTTGCTGTTGTTGTCATTACTCGGGTTGTCACGGGCCTTAGTGGTTGAACCCCTAGGTGGTAACGCACCTTGGGTCACAGCCTGATCCGTCAGTTTGTGAGCTAAACGGATCGCTTGTTGAATCGTGGCTGGTCTGGAAGACGTCACCATGCCCTGAATCTGCGGTGCTAACCCATCAATGTACATTTCAATCCTCTTACTCGGCGGATCCACCATCCGCGGACACATCACAGCCAACTCGTGAGAACGAGTAGTGTAGGCTTCAATTTCCGAGCCCACCATCTTCAGTGACCAGAACTCTGATTCCAACTTCGAAATCTCTTCTCTCGGACAGTACTCCTCTCGCATCATGTTTTTGAACTCCTCCAAGTTCATCGCGTTAGCCAGTTCCAATCCAAGAATTTGCACATCTGCACATCGTCTGGGGACACCTCTGAGTGTGCCTCTGGCTCAGCCGGTTCTTCCTCCGGTTCTCCTTCGGGTTCCTCCTCGGGATCTTCCTCGGGATCCTCCTCAGGCTCCTCTTCGGGGTCTTCTTCAGGTTCCTCTTCAGGCTCTGCCTCAGGTTCGGCTGCGTTCTGAGCAAGTTGCATTTGTAAGACATCGCAACGCTCTCGAGCTATCTCGGTTCGGGTCCTTGCTACTTGGAGTTGCTCTTGCAAGTCTATCATCTCGGCTTGCATCTTCCTCATAATCTTCATCTGTTGATCACTAGCCTCTTGCATTTCCTTCATTGCCGCTGCCATGCGGGCAATCTCCTCCTTAGTCTCGGTTCCGTCTTTTAACAGTCCGGAAACGTTCGCTCTCGTATAGCGCATGTAACCCACATCACGCTCCAAACATGAAACAACAGCTGCGAGAACTCGCTCTATAGGTTCGGTTATGGGTGGTAGGGTGTTGGGATAAGCAGGGTGGTTCGGGTGAGGTAACGGGGGAACTTGTTCGCGATAGACCATACGTCTGATCATGTTAGGGTACCAATCCCAGCTAACGTCGTTTTCGTATATGCCTCCGGATAGGCGGTACGTCTTCGGTGCGGGAGTTTCGAGTTCCGGGACTACTCGGGGTGGCGATGCGGTGGGTAACTGCGGTTCCTTCCCGTGAGCATGCGTCATCGAATCGGATGATGATGAGGGTGGCGTCGACATTCCTACAGGTAAGCCGTGTATGCGCGCGCGTATGAGTGAAAGAGGTAAAGAGATAAGATTACAAGACTACATAAATCTATGTAGTGCGTATCATTATAACTAATGGGTCGTCGCGGTTATAGTCTAGTATGCGTGCAGCTTCTAGTTCGCTATAACCAATGGCTCTGATACCAATCTGTCACACCCTCAAAATCCACTAACGGAGTTTTACCGTCAGAGGGTGTGAACTAACAGGATCGGAATCATCAGTTATAATCAAACCATAAAAACGTTTAAATGAAAATAAGTGCGGAAGCGTAAAACCATAGAAACAATGTTACGTCACGCAGGACGATTTAAAACCAATGATAACAGTTAAAAGTAAGTTTGCATAGTTAAAAGTTTTTCAAGCAATGCATGTTCCTAAACCGCGCGCCCGCCTCGGCTACCTGAGAATAACATACTAAAAGTGTCAACACAAGGTTGGTGAGTTCACAAGTTATATAAAAAAATAAATCGTTTAGCGTTTGCGTTCAGCGTTACAGCGTCACAGCATTTTGCGTTACAGCGTTTTGCGTTACAGCGTTTCGCGTTACAGATAGTGTTATGTCAATTATATATCGATAGGTAGCTAGTCTATACAACAAGTATTACTAAGTGTTCGACACCGAAGCTGACTCGTTTATTAAGTCCCTTGTCACCAGGTCATCCAGACCATGGTACGTGTTAGCCAAAATTACACCCGCTCGACCTCCAGTCGAGTTTAGCGTTGGGTGGGGTTTGTCAAACCCAGTAGTACTACTCAACAGTGACTCGCTATTCCAAATATTAACCGGTTCGATGTGTAGGACTTCAATTGTTTCGTTGCCACTTAGCCTTTACAAATGATATATAATTTATAACAAAATCTTAAATGCGTTGTGGAGTATGTTATCTCCCCCAAGTGAAAAGCGTTTGAAAACAGTTTAAAGAGGGGAAAGTGAAACTCACTGTTTGCGAAGAATTTCCCAAATTTAATCACCAAGATGCGCGTCACAGAAAAACTCTCTCTGGCGTTCTAAAACAACAAAGAGATTTTTCTAAGTGTCGGAATATTATCGAGTCTCTAGACCCGGCACATAATACCTATGCACATAACATGTTTCGTGTTTCGTTTGTGAATTGTGTGTGACTTTAACCAGTGTATTTGTGACACATTACATGTGTAAGCAATCATATACGTGTCATGTATTCATAAAGTACATCACTATCAATTATTCCCCGTAAGGGCATTTTGGTCGACAAATAACAATTAACTAGCCATTATTCCCCATGAAGGCAATTATGTCAAATCATGGCAATCAATTAGCAATTATTCCCCGCAAGGGTATTTTGGTCAACAAATAACAATTAACTAGCCAGTATCATGTTTCATGCATTTTTACACAACTCAGCAGCTAGTTTCACCGAGACAGAAATCCTACTAGAAAGATTGTACTATTTCCCCATTCATAGCATCTCAATTAATTTACCAAAAATCATCACAGAAGCACATATGTCTTAGGTTTCCAGAACATATTTAATTATATTTTTATTCCACATAGTTTTCTCAAAATCATCAAATCATTACAGCAAACTCATAACAGTCAAATTCATGCGCAACAGAATATTATTTGCAATTCCCGTTAAAAAAAAGATCCAATAAATGCAAGACCACTTGGGTTACGTTCCTAACTCAATAAGTCAACTTTCAGAAGTGGAACCAACCCAATTGGTCTCGTAGTTCATGAGATATAACATTTACAAAATAACCTAACAGCAGGTCTAACAGCTCAGCTTTGCACAACGTTTTTGTAAAATCATAAAAGTTAACTTCTACTTGTCCAAAAATTACAAATTTATACTTTATAGAAACTAGACTCAACCTAGTTTACTGTAGTACCAATAATCTCAACAAATTTCACGTTTACACTTCGTTACAGTCACTTAAACATCATATACACATTCTGTCCAGAAACTGTTTGCATCCAAACTCAACATAATAACAATCTATGAACTATCATGCATTCATATAACACTCTAGACTCCATAAACACCATCCATGCACATCAATTACCCATTACATACATGATTAGGGTTTTTGTTTGAACTCAAATCATAGACACAACAATCAACATGTAACAACATCAATACTAGTTATCAATCATCATTAATTCAACAACAATCATGTTAACACACACCATACAAGAAATCGGCAGCTTAGGGTTTGTTATTAACCCAACAAACATCAAAATCAAGTAACAAGGATGTATAGGATAATCAATTATACCTTCCTAGCACCTAGTTCTTCAATCAAAGGCTAGATTTCTTGGTGTTATGTGTGTGTGAAGGTGACGGCAGCCAAGAGGGATGGAGGGGGTGGCTGATCGGTTTTGGGAGAAAAAAAATAAGAGTTAGGGTTTATTATAACATAGTATTTATATAATACTATGTTACACTTTAGCCCCTCCACTTCTAAGTATTACTTATCTAGCTTAACTAACTTGTTTACATCTTAAGTTAACGTTTATAACCATGTTATCACATAACACATAAGTCTAACACATAATTATCACATAATTACTGTTTTGACGTTTTTCGTTTATTCATCAATCGTTTGCGTCAACTCGTTTGCGTTTCGGTGCAATTCCCGAAAGACTACACCTGTAGTAAGTGTTAAGCGTCATTTAAACCCTAGTTTAAATGTAATGAAGTGTGCGTTATAGATTCAATGATCTTAAGTTTGAATTGACGGAGTTGAGTTAACGGAGTTAACCTGAAATTGACGATTGTCACAGGCGTACTATTAATGTGCGATAGAATTTCATAAATGCGAGCGTGAAGGGTAAAAAGTTTCACCCATGACGATTAAGAAATGGTTGTGCCATCCAGAAGACATGCCTTATGCTGAATATTGGTAACGGTATACACCGGGTGAAGGCAGTTTTTGGGAAGATTCGTTTTGTTTTCAGATATTGTGATGATAATACGTGCCAGATTAGATCCCTAAGTCGTCTATGAATAGAATGCTAAAAAAACAAAAAAAGAGTAAAACCTAGATGAAGGATGATAACATGATAATTGTATATTGGGTTAGGCTAAACGTATCCTTCTCTTGTCATGCCCCCTTCCTTGAGCTTTTAGTTCCTTTAACAATTTTTCTAACATATTGCTCCCCTCTAAACATTTTTTTTTTCATTTTAGGGTGGTCCTTTAGAATATCAAATCAAAAACTATAAACTTTTTTGTTTTTTTTTGTTTTTTTTCCTTTTTTGTGTTTATTGTTCTTGATCATAGTAATTATATTTATTATTAAATGCATTATAAAATGTATTTAAAGAAAAACCGATATAACATCTTTATAAGAACGATAAAAAAAATTGTGTATATTTATCTTAATATATGTTTCAAACCCGACAAATAAAAAAATTTTGAATATTTTTTGTTTGGTTCGGGTGCATGGGATTAATATCATATGAGAAGTGAACCAACTTATTGATCAAGTGGTATGTTATTTAATAATTTTTATTTATTAATAAACAATTTGATATTTTTTAAAATTAAGCTATCTCTAAAAGTTAATTATAATTATAAAAAAACCTTTAAAAAATTAAAACACTTGTGTTTCTTTTTAAATAAGAAAAAAACGTTGTTTTTTTAATTTACATATTATTTTGGTTATTTTTTAAAAACAAAAAAAAAATGTTTTACGATGTAAAAATAAAAGAAAAAAAGGTTCTTTATTAAAACATAATTTTTTTTATAAATAATAATGTTAATGAAAGATAACAAAATGGCAAAGAAAAAACTAAAAGGTTTAAATCTTATTATTGTAAAATTTAAGAGAGGGGTTATCTTTAGAAAAACCGAAGGGAAGCGGGGTATGTTTAGAGACACCATTGTATATTTCTCAATTGTATCTTAAATTTCATAGCCAGACTATATACAATAAACATTCCTAACTAATTAGGAGACGTGAAAAAAATAATAAAACTATAATTAAAACAATTCAGTACAATATATATGTCATATATAATTGTTGACTAAGACTAATTACTTGAACACAAATCAGTACAATATACTTGAACACAAATCATAATCAATGAAACAGTAAACTACTGATCTAATACTTTGAGCGGATTCGTATCACATTAATTAAAACCATATTTGAATTCCAACTTCAATTAGTCTATGAAATTAACAATTTAATCATCAGAATTCATTTGAGCTAAATAATAGGTTTCATATGGAAGAACAACTATGCATTAACTATAATCGAATGATTACAATCTATTGTTCACCCTCAACCTTAGCTCATCATTCACACTGAATTTTCAAGTACGAAAGTACACGATTCAGGTGAGTATTGTGACGTGAAAAGTGTTAATGAAGAAGAGACTCTCTTCTTCATTTTATACACGTGTAAAACTATATATTGATGAGTAAAGGTGATGGTGATCGCTAACAAAAACGGTTACAAACTACTAATCTACTTATTACAAACAACTGCTTATAGAGAATCCTATGCTAACAACTTATCTTTGTTTAAACAACTGATGCTTGAACCATCATTGGTTTGCCTTTAGTTGTTTGGATCTTCAATACTTTGTAGAGCAGTTGTTGTATCTTCAGTCTTTATGTCAGTAGTTTGCTTTGTCAGCAATTTGGAGCAAAAGATGTCAAACCTCATAATAGAGAACAACTGATGTTTGAACCATCAGTTGTTTGGTATTTGATCATCAGTTCTTTACAAGGTTCAACAATCTCCCGATGAACTGATGATGGCAACACCATTTATTCTTTTTTGCTCCATTTTTTAATTTAGACAATCTTCTTTGGGTTGAGTCTTTGATAAACTTTAGAAACTTAATGCCAAGACTGTCTCATCTTCCATTTCTAAAGGAAGACCTAACAAACTTGTCATTAGCTTTTCTTCCAGCATAGGTACATCCTACAGATCCACCCTTTGTGCTTTACCAAATTTGAAGGAGAAGTTTTTGATTTTACCCCATTTTATAACTTTAGGAATTAATTGGCTTTGAACAGAAGCGGAAGCAACGGCCAAATTTGATATCGAAGACAACGAAGGTATCAAATTAATGTCATATACAAATCCAATTTTTGGCATCTCTATGTATGCCATCATGGGTATTTGTCTTGCATTTTTGCTTTCTTGTGCAGAGCTTGGAATTAGAGCAGTTGTTTTGACAGATCTTTGCCTTTTTGGGAGTTTGATTGTTGTTAAAGCTTTGGGTGTAGGAAACCTACTTGTATTCTTCTTTCTTTCTTGTATAAGATATCTATAAGAAACCCTGAGGTTTTCAATTTACCATATGGTAGTCTCTTTTCTTGAATGAAAATTAGCCCCAGGTATTTCAGTTTTCATCTTTAAGATCTCCCTTTGTTGTTCTCCTGAGATCCTAGAATTTACTGCATCCCAGTCCGGTACAAGATGCACCTGACTAAGGTCTTGTTTGAGAAGCCTTTTAATCATTCCACATTCGGCTTGCAATTCTTCATAGGTCCACCCATTGAATTTGTGAAGGGTGTCTTTATACTTTGCATTCTCTTTCAACCAAATGAGAGTACCTTTCTTGTCTTCCATCAACATATGTTTGTCAGCTATTGGTCTATCTAAGACTTTCAGTCTTATCTCATATGCCTCTTGATCCAAATCTCTTGTCTTCAGAAGCCCTTGTTAATACACTTTACAGCTTCTACATCAGACATCATTTGAGCAGCTTTAGCCAATGCTCTTGCAGCTTCTTGTTCTTGATGTGAGATCTAATCATCAACATTCTTTGGTTTAAAGTTCTTTGCAAGTGGTGCATCTTCCTCTTCAGGTAAGATAAGCTTCCTCATCTTCAAACTACTTCCAGAGCCATTTGTTTGATTGCGCTCTGACTTCAAGGTATCAACTACCTTTGGAATAGTAGTTGGTTCTTGTGTTACCTTGGGTGCATTAACAGTCTCTGAAACTACTATCGGTTCTTGTTGAGCACCACTAGTTTGGTCTGCATCAACATTAGCAGCTTTGGTACCTGCTGGGCTTCTATGACTTGATAAATCATATAACCGAATAAAAGTTTACTTTGGTCACCCCACTGAACTTTTTATTCTCTAATTCGCTCTTAATAGGCTCTGAGTCAGACTACAACATCTTCAAATCCTGTTTTATTGAGATCCAACACTTGCTCAAGCGAAGCAACCATCTGAATATACTTCGATATTGGTGGACTTTTGAGAAACTTCTTTACCAACCTTGCTTCATCTATAACTTCACTGAGAACCGCAGATTTCGAGGCAATTCTCGATAATTTGCCATAAAAGTTATCTATGGAATCTGACTCATTCATCTTCATATTGTTAAATTCCATTGACAAGGTTTGGAGATGTGCTTTTCTAACGCGTTCGGCTCCTAAGTGTTGGGTTTTAATCGAATCCCACATGGGTTAGCAGTTACTTGATTTCCAATTTGAATGATCAAGGTTTCGGGTATGGATTGAAGCAACAAGGCCTTAACCATGTCATTTTTGTCTTCATGGGAGACACCCGAGATGATGGTGTCCCAAACTTTGTCAACTCTTAGGGCTACTTTCATATTCATAGCCCAGACGGTATAGTTCGTTGCAGTTAACATTGGACATTGAACAGAAGATTGCCCGTTCTCTTTCCCCTTTGGCGATGGCGGTGGAGTCGTGTCACCCATGGCTACGCAAGCCTAACTTGTTTGAATAAGCAACAATTGAACGTACTATATGATCAATAATGACAGTGACTTCATCGGGAGATCAAACCAACTTGCTCGATCAAAACACCTTCTTTGCTGGCTAAATCATTATAATAGACTATGGTTCATATAGAAGTTATTTGATATATATTGTATTTGATATAATTGATATGGTTTGATATTGTTTCCATAGATGGTCACATATTGTAATTATTTATAGTGGTTAATGCATGAGAAGAAGGGCAACACGATCCTTTATGATTATCATCATCTTACATGGTATCACGAGTAAACCCCTAGCCCCCAACCTTAACCCTCTCTTAAATAAAATCTGGCACTCCCTCCTCAAAACTTTATCTTCTCATATAATTGGTCATAATGGAATCGAAGATTCACCCCGCCGTCACTGTTTCAGAAACTGTTTAAAACCTTTATCCCTATCACCCTAGAGATGGATTCCGGCCACTTCTCCAGTTGGTCGGAGTTATTCAAGATTTATTGTAAATAATTCATGGTCTACAACCACCTCTTTCCCCGATTCCCTACCGAAATCAAAACACCACCTCCTAAATCCAATGATGCCAAAACCGACTCTCCAAATAAACCGAACCCCATTCGATTGATGAATTGGAACGCCTAGACTCCATTGTCAAACAATGGATCTATCTGCTTCACACAATTATAAAGACCGACACCACGGCACATGAAGCCTGGGAAACACTCACAAGCATCTTTCATGATAACCAGGTAACACTGGCTCTACAACTCAGTAGCAAGCTTACCAACACTCGCCTTGATAGCTTCCTAAATGCCTCTGCATATTGTTAGGAATTGAAAACCTTAACTGACCAATTAGCCAGCGTGGGGAAGCCAATTTCCGACAGTGACCTGGTCTTGCAACTTATTACTGGCCTCAACGAAGCCTATGCCCCTTTAGCCACTATCCTAAAACATACAAAGCCTTTACCCACCTTTTACGTGGCTCGATCCCAACTGATTTTGGAGGTAACAACATAAGGCTGCCGCAGCTATGGTGGCAGCGAACACAGTCGGGACTGCCTTGCACGCGACAACCAACAAAATTCAGCAGACGAATGATAATAACAACTCAGCCGTTGATTCATATAGGGGACGTGGACGGGGATCTGGATATCGTGGGCGCGGATCCAGGTATCGTGGACGTGGGTCTGGTCAGTACTTGTTGGAACCCGATTAAACAATCGTATCAATCTAATAACCATAACACTAACAGATCTCAGATCTGTGTATAATCGATTAATACATTTATATAGATCTAGCTCATACTTACCTTAGATTCAGTGTTGTATGTGTTTATATATTATCAGTATATATGTATATCAATTGTTTGTATAACGTTAGGTTGAAGATCGAGAGAGCGATTGGACTGGGATTCGATAATTAACTCTCAAAACTTAAATTAACAGTGAACAGTGTTCACTATATATAGAAGATAGGTCTTGTTCGCTAACATCCCCTAGCGAACCAGACACTACTTCGTTACATACATTAATTAGACGAAACACCCCCTGATTCGTTAACATCCCCTAACGAATCAGGAGGGAATACACTTAATGTCTTAGTTCGCTAACATCCCCTAGCGAACTAGACTTTACACATAACGAACTAGATAATAATTAATCTAATTATTACATTAAATAATAAACAAAACTTTAACGACAATTACAAAGACTCAAGACGCAAAACCGTGCACTAACAGACACCCCCTCGTCTTGAGCTCTTTGTCTTTAAATTATTTATAGCGCTTGGACTGCCAGTCTCTGCAACTATGAATTCCATGCTCATGACACACACGAACAACTCGTTGGAATTGCATAGCCAGGTCATAGTCTTCTTGGCGCTCGAACAAAATCTGCTTCCTGTGGAGCACGTCATTGTCTGTCTCTGATAAATTAACCAACCACATCGGGTGGATTATCTTGATGAGCTCAGTCTTCAGTCCTCTACGAAGAACAATAACGGCCTCGCCAATACGATTGTCATAATACCAGCGGTTGAATGAGAGATGCATGTCTTGAGGCATCGTCTTCACAGGAACCTACTCCATCGTCTTTGGCGGCTTCACCTTCAGGACAAGTTTTCTCCAGCTAGTCCTCGGATCAATCTCGTCAATACGCTTACGTCTAGGGACCTGGGGCTTGGAAAACTTGAAGCCATGATTGACCTCGAACAGTAAGTGTTGATGGAACCACTCAGCTGTTCGGTAACCCCCACGATTGATAAATGGACGTCTCGCGAGGGTACGAACATCCCACCGCGGCAAAGTAAGAACATCCATTATCGTCTCGTAATACTGAATCCCCTTCTCCCATTTGATTATACATACTTTAAGCTCATAATCATAAAGTCAGGAGACAATATCACCATGTACCTTGGAAACCGTCTTGAAGGAGGTCACTTGATTTGTTTTAACCCAAGCTGCAGCTGTGTCTTTTCGTTCTTGATCAGCATAACGATGTGCCTGAATAATCTTACCCATAGCTTTAAATCTGAACCAGCTCAGAATCTCTTCAACTGACGGATCAAACGGTTTACCAGTATAAAAACCCTTTACTTTGGACTTCTCTTCAAGATGGTCCTCTGCTTCTTTAATTACATCTTCATGGAATACCGAAGCACCTTGATCAACATTAGTGTGTTGATACATGTTCGGATACTTCTCAGCAGTTACGTCTTCCATCTCAATATCCTCATTCTCATAAATGAAATTCGTATTCATCTGAATAAAAGGATCATCTCCTAAACCTTCTTCATTCACCACCTCAACATCTGGCTCAGTTTCTAACACGGTTAATTGTTCGTCATTAAGCCCAAGCAGTATGGAAATCTGCTCCCGTGTCAGAGACGTCTCCATAAACTCCCCAACCTCTATCTCATCCCTGTTAACCACACTTTTAACTACCCCGATCCATCCACAAATATCACAGTATTAGCCGCAATCAACTCAATTGGTTTAGCAACAGTTGAATCTTGATATATGATAATCTGTTTACCCGAGTCTTCACCGCCACTTGTGCCAGCACCGGAAGATGAACCATGCGATTGTTTAGGATCACCTCCTGCACCAGACTCATCAGGGTCTTTATCATCATCATTGATTTTCTTCAGGGCATATTCTTTGCATGTCAGTTGAAGTATTAACTCCTCTTGTTCCTTTAATTTCACCCCCTGAGACTCAACAATCGTACGTAATGACTTAGTCTCTTTCTGACAAAATGAGATATAACTCATCATCCGTCGTTGATTCTCCATAAGTCTTTCTTGGTTCTGACGATCAGCTGCCATATTCAAAGTCAAAGTCAAAATTGCGATGAACACAGATAGTCAACAACACAAACCCAGCTACAATTAGCCCATGCTTATCGTCGAATAGACAAAATAATAGATCAATGTTACTCAGAATCGCTAAACGAAGCTCACGGTGTTAAGATTGAGACTTAACACCGTATCCTAAACAAGAACAAACAATACATTAAACAGAGCCTAAAACCCTGAAACAATAATTATTCAATCGACCCGGAAAACAATAATCAATCAGCGATTAAAGTCTACCCAGGGTATCGGAATCGCATTCCGAACACATTCAATCATAAATAAGCAAGTTTATCATAACAAATAATAAATAAAACGGGTTTATAAACTCGGAAAACCCTTAAACCTCAAACATCTATAATTAGTCGATGAATACATAATCATTTTTGACGAAAATCACATCGCGATGATCGTCTATACCTTAGACACACAGAGATATCCTTGAAATGTCGAAATGTGAAAGTCGAAATTTCAGAGAAAATTTTGAATAGAGTGACTTTAGGGTGAAGGAAGAAGACGAACAGTGAAGGACTGTTCGTGTTTCTTGTCTTATATAGCCTAACACACTACCCGAGGTACACAGTGTACGAATTACGCAATTCGTTTGAATTTTAAATAACGAATTAGATAATTCGCTATTCCAATTTGTTATCTTGGGGTAACGAACAAGACATGACTCGTGTCTTGATTCGTTAAATATGTATAACGAAGAAGGAATGATTCGTTACAGAGTGCGGAAACGAATTAGGTGAGCGAACTAGAAACCAGTTCGCTAAAGTATCGCCTAGTTCGTTATCCATAAATAAAGAAGTAGCTTTTAACAAATTAAAATCTTTATTTAATTTTAAATTAAATTAAATGAATTAAATAATGAATAAATCAAATTTTAATTTAAAGGCGTTACAGAGAACTGTTTTATCCAGATAACTGAATACCTTAAAAATCTTTTCATTTTTACGAAACATAACTTAAAACCATTAAATAATATGTAAAATACGAAAGATAAAAATATTTTTGGTATTTTGTAAGAAATTAAAGAATGTATTTACAAAAGAATATCCGAATTAGAAAATAGACAATCTTTTTGTGTTTTTCAATGATTTATCAAAAGCAGTACATATTTTTGTGTTTTTGTTGAGTTTGAGCAGAGAATCATATTGACCAAAATTCCCTTCCATCACAGTTTTATATGTCAGCGATATTATGACTGGCGTTAAGTCGGTCATTGATATTGTTGTCCACTTAAATCTTATAACAAACCTTCGAGCATTTTTGTGATATGATTTATGGTTCAATTAGCGCACAGAATATCAGAAACTATCAGCCTCTAATCTCGGTTCAAGCTTAATTTGATTTTTGCCAAATCACCCCAACTTGACTTAAACCATTATATTGTTGATCAAAATTTGAAACCTTTTGAATATTTGAGCAATGCATCAGGTTTCCTTTACTGTGAGTGAGTATGCACGAGTCCATCTGTCGGCTTACATACATTGTATCCCCTGGGGTCCGTTTCTTATTGGTATTGAGACGCACGCAAGGGAGGAACAATTGTATGACTAACAGCGGATTTTGATCAAGTCAGTAATTTAGATTGTACAGAGTACAGCAGTGATCAAGTTTAATGACTTTGGGTTTGCTCTAAGAAACGAGTGAAATATTCATGCTTATGAATACCTAGATGATTAAGCCGCATAAAGACTCACAGTGTCCAGAATCCTAACGCTTGTTATTTGCTTTATTATATTTTTGGGTGATCAACAATGATAAGGCTTGAGTATGATCGGTTATTACATTTCTGCCATCTTCACCGAGACTTTTGCTAGAGACTAACACCTCTTTCAATTTGACTTTTCTTTAAGTGTATATCACTTACTTTACTCTAGCAGCTTGTTTAAGACCTATCAATGCACCAATGATTAAGCACACAATCTTTTAAGCTTATTTCTTTCTGGATTTGGGGTCAAATAATCAATATACTATCATTTTCTCTTTTTGCTTCAAAAACTCAAGATTTTGAGGAGCATAAAATAAAATGATTTAAATTGCCCCAGTTAATTTAAGTTCATAAATTAATGGCTATCCTAGTCATCTACAAGTAGAGAATATGACCAAAACATGCAAGCACGCTTCACAAACTTAAATAACTGACTAAATTCTCATCTAAAAAATAAAGTAGAGTGCTTAACAAACGCCCCAAATACTTTCCATTTGTAAGGCAAATGACTAACCCGAATATTTATAAGAAATTATCAGGACCAAACATATACAGATATATGTTCTTCGAAATAGAAGTAAATGACATAATTTTCAGCGATCATAAGCAAAAATCTTTTTGATTTTTCTCTTTACAAACTAAAAACACAATCTTTTTTTCTTTTCGGATTTTTCTTTACAAAATAAGAAAATTCACATTCTTTTTTACTTTTTCAGAATTTATCTGTACAAACAGAAATCACAATCTTTTTGGTATTTTCTAATTTTAAAATGTTTTTGGGTTTTCAAATATTAGAATAAAACAAGAAAGAACACAATATTTTTGATTTTTCAAAGTTTTCTAATGTTTTTGGGTTTTATCTATACAAAAAAAAAGCACTATATTTTTGTATTTTCTAGAATTCACCCCCTAAAACCTAAAAACAAAAATTATAAACTAGAACAAAACTAAAAATAAAGATAATCATCCTAACTTTAGGATCTCAGTAAGGTTCTTCAATCCATTTAAACCAAGCAAAAAGTTAAAACGCGTTTTATCGAACGCTTTGGTAAATAGATCGGATTTTTGAAAATCAGTGTGCACTTTCTCAAGATCAATTAATTTCTTTTCATAACAATCCCGTATAAAATGATATCGAATTTCGATATGTTTCGTTTTAGAATGTTGTACGGGATTCTTGGTGATACTAATAGCAGCAGAATTATCAATCAAGATCGGAGTAGTAAGAAATTTCAAACGTAGTCGCGAAGATGTTGTTGTATCCACAAAACCTGGGAATAGCAACTCGAAGCTGCAACATACTCAGCTTTAGTGGTTGAAGTGGAGACCGTTGTCAGCTTCTTACACTGCCAGGAAACAAGCCGGCTTCCTAAGAATTGACATCCTGCTGTAGTAGATTTGAAATTGATCTTGCATCCTCCATAATCTGAGTCTGAGTAAGCGGTAAGATCAAAAGTATCATCTTTGGGGTACCATAACCCGATGTCAGGATTTCCCCGTAGATATTGCATAATACGCTTGACCACTTCCAGGTGAGTCACTCGGGGACTAGCTTGGTACCTAGCACATAAACAAACAGCAAACATTATGTCGGGTCGAGAAGCAGTTAAATACATTAAAGAACTAATCATAGCACGATAGAGGGCCGGATCAACGGGATCCTCCAATTCATCCGGTGATAAATTGTGACCCACGGGAAGAGGAGTAGAAGGGATTTTTCTGGCAGTAATCTTGAATCGGCTCAAGACATCGTTCACATATTTTGTCTGATGAATGAAGATTCCCTTCGCAGACTGATGAACCTGCAACCTAAAAAAAATTCATCTCTCCCATCGAAATCATCTCGAACTTGGTCTGCATAGATCTCTCGAACTCCTTACACAATGAATCGTTTGTAGACCCAAAGATTATGTCATCAACATAAATCTGAACGAGCAGAAGATCATCACCAATATTCTTATAAAATAGAGTGCAGTCAACAGTTCCACGTTTGAAGCCGTAATCCGTCAAATGATCGGCGAGCGTGCCATACCAAGCTCTCGGGGCTTGATGTAGACCATATAATGCCTTGTTTAATCGGTAAACACGGTCAGGATAATCAGGATCCTCAAGACCTAGAGGCTGTAGAACAAACACTTCCTCATGAAGTTCGGCGTTCAGAAAAGCACTTTTAACATCCATTTGATACACTTTGATATTTTTGTAAGCAACATAAGCCAGGAAGATTCGAACTGACTATAATCTTACAACTAGAGCATAAACCTCAGTGTAATCAATACCCTCTTGCTGATGAAAACCTTGCACCACCAAACGTGCTTTGTTTCTTACAATTACCCCACGGTCATCTTTCTTACACTTATATACCCACTTTGTCGGAATTGGTTTCTTGACTCTAGCAGGTTTGTCGATTAAATCCCAAACACCTAAGCGTGCAAATTGCTGTAATTCTTCTTGTATGGCTTCTACCCAAGATGGATCTTGCAGAGCCACACAAGGAGTTGTAGGCTCAACTTGAGATAGAAAACAAGTAAATTTAGCAACAGTTGCAATTTCATATGCGTGTAAGTCAGCATGAGCACATAGAGCATTATTGTCACTTGAAGAGGCAATTTGATGTCGTGTCTGAACCCCTACATCAAGATCTCCAATAATGTTTTCTTGTGGATGGTAATTATGAATCCTGAGAGTAGGATTTTCAAAAACATCAACATTTTCAAATAAGTTAGTATAATGTTCACCCAATTCAGGAGATGAAACATTATCCTCATTCACAATTGCATTATCATCGGATGAAGACGAAGCAGTATCATAATGAACAGGAGACTCATTATCAGGTTCTTCATTTGGAACACCCAATGGATCTTCAACGGCATTTGAACTGACAAACCTTGGAATTTCTAACTGTTCTTTAAAATAAGCACGAACTAAATCTTCATCTGGATGATCGATTGATGGAGTAAATGTATTAAATAAGCTATCATAGTCAAACATCCAATCGGGACCTTTCCCTTGAGGAGGAGTGGTGTACCGTTGACAGTCCACATGAAACCATTCCTTAACACAACCAGATGAAAAATTATATACCCTTTTCTTTGGAGATGCATACCCCAAGAAATAACCTTCGATCGCTTTTTCCTCAAATTTACCCGCATCCTTTTTCAATATTGTACAAGGACACCCAAAGGGTTCCAGGTACTTTAAGTTAGGCTTTCGATTGTTCAAGAGCTCATAACTTGTCTTCTTGAGTCGTTTAACAGTCAAAACCCGATTAAGCGTGTAACAAGTTGTGTTCACCGCCTCACTCCAGAATTGGACAGGAAGCTTAGAATCAGCGAGCATAGTTCTTGCAGCTTCAATCAAGGTTCTATTCTTTCGTTCTGCAACTTCATTTTGTTGAGGTACATAAGGTGCACTATATTCACGGTGAATTCCCTTTTGAACACAAAAGAAATCCAATATAGTGTTTTTGAATTCAGTTCCATTATCACTTCGAATTCTCCTCACCTTTTGTTTGTATAGTGATTCGATTTTAGTGATAAGATTTTGTACCAAAACTGGCGTTTGATCTTTTGAACTCATAAATAAGACCCACGAGTATCTTGAATAATCATCTGTCACGACTAGACAATACCAGTCTCCAGAAATACTTGCACGATTCACTGGACCAAACAAATCCATATGAAGTCGTTCAAGTGGAGTATCAATGGAATTCAATATCTTAGATGGGTGCGATTGCTTCTTCTGTTTGCCCTTTTTACAAGCAACACAGTGATCTGATAACTTAAAATTCTTCAACGACACCCCCTAAGCCAAATCGTTTGACATTAAATAATTCATCTTTCGAACATGTATGTGACCCATTCTTCGATGCCAAAGTACGGAGTCTTTCTCGGTTGCTTTCGAGACAAAACACGTTTCGATCGATGCTGATACTTTAGTATTCATATTCAAGACATAAATATCATTTGATCGAGGTGATCGCATGACAACCATGTCCTCGGGAATCACATAACCCGGTTTCAGAATAAGACACTCTTTATCTGTAAATACCGTCATGTATTGCTTATCACAAATTTACGACACACTCAATAAATTATGATCCATCTTATCACAATAATTAACCTTTTCAAAGGTAATCTTTCCATTCGACACATCACCTTCCTGTGTAATCATACCCCCAATATTCCCAACAAATGCCACATAGCCCCCTTGAATATTTCTAACATTTGATAAGAGGTTGAGATTTCCAGTAATATGACGAGAACATCCACTGTCCATGATCCAGTTTTCACCAGAAATGGTCTTGGATGAACCCTACACAAAAAAAAAATGATTAATTCAAAAAGACAGCCCAGGCCTCGGTCTTGGGCACCTTTTGGTTTCCTTGAGAAAAGTTAACTTTAGCTGCATTCAATTGTTGTTCAGCAACTTGGGAATAAGTTACAGGCTTTCTATACTTTCGTCTTAAGTAAGCGTCTTGAACTACATTTGAATTTTCATTCTTGTATAGGGGTGCAGTAGGAATAAACTTAGGTTTGACAGAACCATGAGTTTCATTCATATGAACCACTTTTCGAGGATTTACATCTGAAAACATGATATGAGTATCATCAGCATACGACACTGGTCGTTTCAGAATATCTTTTACTACAGGAACTGGCTTAGAATGGTCCTTGATAAAAGGGTGAAGATTCTGATGGATATTCTGGCTACAATTTCTTACAACATGACCATGTTGACCACAAAGAAAGCAACTTCGCATGTCTACACGATGATGTTGAGAAGTAGTTGAAACGAATGAAGCAGAATTTTGATGATGACTCACATTTTTGGTCATGCTCATAGCGAACTCATCAGATAATTCAGATTTCTTTTTCAAGTAAAAATCTAAATTAGAACAGTTCGAAAAACTTTTCAACGTGTCAGTTCTGGTAGATTTTACAAATTTAACTTGTTTAGCTTCTTTTAAAACTTGTTTTGCTCTTGTCATCGGATCTGATGAAACTGGTCTTTTTGCATGAGCATATTGACGTTCAAGTTCACGAACCTTGGAAGTTTCATTGTAAAACACACTCTCAATCAGTTCAGGTTTAATGATAATAAGAGGAATGTCTTTTTCAGTGAACATCGTATCCATCCCCTTTAACTTAAAAACACGAGCAGATGACGGCTTAAGTACATTAGGATTTATAAAACGCAACAAATCCTCATCAGAAATTTTGGGTTTTTCTGGTCTCTTAGCCTTCACGGGTTTGACAAACAAATCTTGTTTCATTTTAGTTGTGTGCGAACCATACATGGCCTCCTCAAATTCATGAGGTTCACACAGTATGTGATTAGAACTTGGAATGTTCTTGTTCTTGTTTATAATTTCAGGTTCAAACACATCCTCAATGATAAATTTATCAACATTTTCAACAAAAACTGTTACTTTGAACATGAGGTTTCTGAGAAACAGACTGGGTTTTAACAGTTTCAGACTTACTTGGTTTAGAATTTTCTGAAATCACAGGCTCTTTAAGAATAACATCTTCTTCAGTTGGAGCAAAAGGATTAATTTTATAATCATTGTGAAATGGTGGTGGAATTTCAACAAAACCTATACCTTTCTTTGAATCCTTTTTTTTTTCCAGAAACTTCAATAATTTCATTCAACAAAAACCTATACCTTTCTTTGAATCCTTTGAATCAAGACGGTTTCTTTTCAGTATCATTGACCCGTGGTGTAGAAGAGTTTTGATTTTGACCAAGAGGACCAGTATACTCCTTCTTTGGCTTGTCACATTCTTTCGCAAAGTGTCCGAATTCTTGACAATTATAACATTTAACCTTCAACTTGTCAAAGCCCAACTTCTTATTCAGGGCAGGAAGATCTTTTCCGGTCCTTTGCATAAATCTTTTTACCTTACGAACAATCATTGCCATGTTCCATTTTAAATCCATGAGTTCAAGATCATCGGGATCAATTTGATCATAGTCTTCATCGGTTAAATCACTTGTTGCAATCTTGCTACTCACCAAATTCTCATAAGAAGACATAAAGGTAGACAAAAATGCAAAGTTTTGCTCAGCTTCCTTTATGTTTACATTAGTTTGAGATGAAAATTGACTTGTAGATGATGAAGTTCCCGATCCTCCAGAAGAACCAGAGATACCAGAAGATCCAGTATTTCCAGCTGTGTAGAAACAGGCTCGTGGATCACTATACACTGTAGTTGCATTCTCACTTGCAGCTTGAGTAAGGAACGCAGTCAATGGAGAAATAGTTGAACTTAGAGGCATACTCCCACCATAGAAAGAAGGATCTTGACTTTCTTTAGAAGATTTTTGGCACTTAAGATCATATTCCCTAGCTTCAATCTTTTGTAAGAATTCAATAGCAGTCAAATCTTCATTCAAGAAATAATTATTCTCCTTGAGAACCATTAAGAATGTGGAATAAGAACTTGGGAGTACACTCTTAATAGTGTCAATTTTATCCCTCTCAGAGACGTCTAATCTCATCTTGTCCATTTCAGCAATTAAGTGATTGAATCTAGTTGTCATTTCTTCAACTGTCTCACCTTTGAGTAAATTAAAGTTTCTGAATTGAAACTTAAGCATCACCTTCTTGCTTTTAGTTGTGTTACCTATACTTCTCATTCGAATGTGTTGAAACAAAGAAGCACATATTTTTATGCTACCCACTTGATGAAAAATATTCTCAGGCAAAGCCATGGTTAGAGTAGAATAAGCTTTTGTTTCTATCTCTAATGCTTTCTTTTCTTCAACTGAGTAATGTGAAATGGCCTTTGGTGTATAGCCAATAGTCTCATCTCCAATCATAGGAACTGTATAGACTTCATCTAAACAATAAGAACAGTCCAGATGAACCGATCCTAGATGAGCGCGAAACATAGGTTCCCACTTGGCAAAGTCACTGAACTTCATCAATCTTGGACATTTCGAATGTGAACCTATCTCTGTATCAAGTTGCAACATTTGTTGCATCAACATATTTTGAGACGCCAATGCATACATACCGGCCATCTTTGACAAGTTTGAAAATTTAAGGGTGTAACTAATCAAACAACGAAGGACATTTCGAATGTGAACCTATCTCGGTATCAAGTTGCAACATTTGTTGCATCAACATATTTTGAGACGCCAATGCATACATACCGGCCATCTTTGACAAGTTTGAAAATTTAAGGGTGTAAATAATCAAACAACGAATAAGATTAACGAATTGTGAACAGTTGTAGCTAACTGTGAACAGCTGTAGAGAACTGTGAACAGGAAAATAACGAATCAAATCTTAACGAAGTTAAGATTAATCAGACAACGAATCGCAATTATATTTAACGAATCAATCAACAAATCAGATTAACGAATCAAAAGGTTAACGAATCAGAAATTCAAACTAACGAATTGACTAAGCAAATTACAAAGTATCAGCTTAGCGAATTAAATGATAATCAGTAACGAATCACCAAGGAAAACTTAGCGAAATGAGATAACGAATCAGCTACAGTTGATAGCGAATTAACTATAACGAATCAGGTTGTTACAACTGTTTGTAACAAACTCTGACACCTTATGCCACGTGGCAAAGGTTGTTATGACACAAATCCCAAAGTGGACGCGTGTCACATGAATCTGTTTATCCAATTAACGAATCAGATAACACGAATTAACAACTAACACGAACTGGCTAGCGAATCACCTGAAATAAATAACGAATTATCAAACTTAATGAACGAATCAAAGGAAACAAGATAGCGAATCACTATAAGAATGATAACGAATCAAATTCATCTTTGAATCTTCAAATATTCAACACAAAATTTCCAGAAACGATGAACATTTACCCAGAAACCCAGAAGTATGAAATCCGTAATACTACCTCAAATCGTAATCAAATTGCACAAATAACCTATCAAAAAACTCGCAAACCAATCGCGAATCCAAACCACCAATACTCGTAACCGATTAATCCATTTCTCGAATCCAAATATACCAAAACCAACCTCTGTTTCGGACACAAATCAGAAACAAATACCAAATCAAAACAAAACCAAATCAAAACTCAATTCCAACTCACAAACCCATACCAATACCTTAACCAACACGAATTCAATCCAATTCGTCCATAATTCAATCAATTCAAATGTAAAGTGATTCAAATTCACTAAAAACAGAAACCTAACAAAATCAATCACCAAACCAAGTGTAATTGAGCACCAACAGCTCTGATACCACTTGTTGGAACCCGATTAAACAATCGTATCAATCTAATAACTATAACACCAACATATCTCAGATCTGTGTATAATCGATTAATACGTTTATATAGATCTAGCTCATACTTACCTTAGATTCAATGTTGTATGTGTTTATATATTATCAGTATATATGTATATCAATTGTTTGTATAATGTTAGGTTGAAGATCGAGAGAGCGATTGGACTGGGATTCGATAATTAACTCTCAAAACTTAAATTAACAGTGAACAGTGTTCACTATATATAGAAGATAGGTCTAGTTCGCTAACATCCCCTAGCGAATCAGACACTACTTCGTTACATGCATTAATTAGACGAAACACCCCCTGATTCGTTAACATCCCCTAACGAATCAGGAGGGAATACACTTAATGTCTTAGTTTGCAAACATCCCCTAGCGAACTAGACTTTACACATAACGAACTAGATAATAATTAACCTAATTATTACATTAAATAATAAACAAAAAGTTAACGACAATTACAAAGACTCAAGACGCAAAACCGTGCACTAACAATACTCAAACTTGCATGGTAACTCACCCTCAAACTTGCATGGCAATCCATGGCAGTACTCTCCACAAACCCACATGCCACCATGGACTTCAACGTCACCCCAATATCAATGGTTTAACCAACCATATACACAAATCCCACTTGCAAATCAGCCCACCTGGCTTACACCACCATGTCCTTATCCCACTGTTCCATCGCAGGTAGCTTCATCATCTAACGGGATTCTTGGGTCTAGGCCCATTATACGGCATATGCACCGACAAACATCAAGCAGGCATTTTACACTATGTCTCTCGATCCTTCGGACAGTTCAGCCATGGACACCGGAGCTATTCAGCATATAACGAACAACCCGGGTAATTTCCAATCTTTTTTTAATAATGGCATTTTTCATAATATTATCGTTGGCAATGGTACAACCATTCCGGTTGCCGGATACGACAGTCAAACCCTACCCAACCATTTCCTCCTCTTAAACTAACCAATGTCTTATACGCACCTAAATTAATACAAAATCTAATTTCAGTCTGTCGCGTAATGACTGACAATAGGATATCTATTGAATTTGATCCTTTCGGTTTTCTTGTGAAGGATTACAAGACCCAAGTTCCTATCCTCCGGTGCAACAGTAGTGGTGACCTCTATCACCTGCTATCGTCCATGCTGTGAAGCCTCAAAAATCCATCCACATTTGCTGTTATTTCACAAGACCTTTGGCATCGTCGTCTCGGTCACTCGGGACACGATTTATTAAATAAAATGAAAAACTCTAGTTCTATTTCTTTTGTCAAGAATAATAAAAACCTTTGTCAATCTTGTGTGTTTGGTAAAAGTGTATGTTTACCATTTAATGATTCTACTTATGGTGTTCACTTTCCTTTCGATATCGTCCATAGTGATCTATGGATATCACCTATAATTAGCACAGTTGGACACCGATACTATATACTTTTTTTAGATGATTATACAATTTTTTGGTGGACATACCCACTTGCACATAAATCTCAAGTATTCGACATGTTCAATACTTTCCACAAACTTATTGAAACTCATTTCGAACGAAAACTTAAAACCCTACAATGTGATAATGGTACCGAATACATTAATCACAAGTTTCAACAACTTTGCGTCCAAAATTGAATTTTGTTCAGCCTCTCTTGTCCCCACACGTCGTCCCAAAACGGCAAGGCGGAGCGAAAAATTCAAACCATAAATAATCTAATACGGACCCTGCTCGCTCATGGGTCTCTTCCCCCCA
This sequence comes from Bidens hawaiensis, assembly GCF_021521415.1. Classification (NCBI taxonomy): domain Eukaryota; kingdom Viridiplantae; phylum Streptophyta; class Magnoliopsida; order Asterales; family Asteraceae; genus Bidens; species Bidens hawaiensis. The sequence goes on from NW_027491090.1 coordinate 88,382, forward strand.
ACCTATGGCATCATGCACTTGATATTGCCACCTATATTCTTAACATCCTACCGAATAAAATTCAAAAATATCAAACCCCCACACGACTATTATATAATCGGTCCCCGGCATATGACCACCTTCGTGTGTTCAGATGTTTATGCTACCCCCTCTTCCCCTCCACCACAATTTATAAATTAGCTCCCCGCTCAAATCCGTATGTTTTCCTTGGATACCCATCTAACCACCGCGGCTATAAATACCTCAAATTACAAACCAATCAACTCATCGTATCCCACCATGTTTTGTTTGACGAGACCATTTTTCCCTAAGCTAGCTCGTCAACATCTACACCCACATATGACTTTCTCACATCTCACCTACATCCGATATATTGGCCACATGTTTCAACCCAGCCCACTACAACACCCACGGTCCAACCTGCCCCAACTCAAGACAATTCCCAACAAACCCCTACTACTACTCCTAGCCCACTCCACACAGACTCCACATCTCAATACTTTATGACCCACCACCAAATCTCTACTCACCCTACGACCCACTCCCTAAATTCCAACCACCCAATTCCCACAAGTCCCCTGCCCCAACCCTCACCACATACAACTGTAACAAACACCCCACACCCAACCACAAATAACTTAGCAGATCACCTCCCTCCCTCCCAATCACCCACACAACCTACACGAACTATGCGCACACGCGCAATGGACGGTATTTCCAAACCTAAACGTCTCTTTAACCTACATTCCACCTCTCCGGTTCCTATTCTGAAAAATCCTATCCAGGCCTTATCCACACCAGAATGGTACAATGCCATGGCTAATGATTTTAATGCCCTTATTAAAAACGAGACTTGAGAATTTGTTCCAAGACACCCTACGATGAATGTTATACGTAGTATGTGGCTCTATAAACACAAATATAAATCGGACGGCTATTTGGAATGGTACAAAGCGCGTCTGGTTTGTGATGGTAGACTACAACAGGTTGGTGTGGATTGTGGGGAAACTTTTAGTCCGTTTGTTAAAACCGGCCACGATTCGAGCGGTCTTAACTTTAGCTCTTTCACAATCTTGGCCAGTTCATCAGTTAGACGTTACTAATGCCTTTTTGCATGGACATCTCAATGAAACTGTCTATGTGTATCAACCTATGGGGTTTCGAAACACAACTTATCCCAATCAAGTGTCTCGATTAAAGAAATCTTTATACGACTTGAAGCAAGCGCCACAGGCTTGGTACCAACATTTTACCAACTATGTTCTTACAATGGGTTTTCAACAAAGCAAGTGTGATAACTCCCTGTTCACTCTTCATCGTGGCCATCATACTGCCTACCTTATCTGTAACACCCTTGGCAAACACAACATCGTCTCACTCTAAGGCTATCCCACATCGGTCGTGGACAAGAGAGATCCTTGGTTCATAAGTAATGTCCTGCCTCTTAACATCACCAACGCGTTTTGGGAAGTCTCTATCTGGTCAACCAAAAACAAATCTGTGAGCTCTTCGTGGGCAGAGCGGACAATATCGGTGGTACGAGAGGCTAGGGTGTTACAGATGGTATCAGAGCCACTCTTGTGTCGTTCGGGATGATGGGACATGCCTCATCGAGGACGATGAGTCCAAATGGGGGTTGTTTGTAACACCCTTGGCAAACACAACATCGTCCCTCTCTAAGGTTATCCCACATCGGCCGTGGACAAGAGAGATCCTTGGTTCATAAGTAATGTCCCGCCTCTTAACATCACCAACGCGTTTTGGGAAGTCTCTATCCGGTCAACCAAAAACAAATCCGTGAGCTCTTCGTGGGAAGAGCGGACAATATTGGTGGTACGAGAGGCCGGAGTGTTACATTATCCTTTAAGTGAATGACATTCTACTTGTCACTTCCACGGATGGACTTCGACACCACCTTATAGCTGGCCTCGCCACAGAATTTGCTATGAAAGATCTTGGTCCAGTTAATTATTTTTCGGGCGTTCATGTCCCTCACTCCGGGGACTCTATGTTCTTGTCTCAACGGGCGTATTCTATGGACATTATTAAACGTGCGGGTATGTAGAATTGTAAAGCGGTTGATACACCGGTTGATATGAAGTCCAAATTAGGGTCTAACGCCGGGACACCATTCGGAGATCCAACACTCTACATAAGTCTTTCCGGGGTGCTTTAGTATTTAACATTTACTCGCCCGAATATTACGTATGCGGTGCAGCAAATTTGTATGCATATGCATAACCCTCAGACCGATCATTGGGATGCATTGAGACGAATTATTAGATATATTAAAAGAACAATTGACAACGGACTCATGTTGAGCAAAAATGCAGATCTCTCCTTGGCTGCTTATATGGATGCCGATTGGGCCGGGTGTCCGAATACTCGGCGTTCTACCTCCGGCTATTGTGTTTATCTAGGTAACAACCTCCTCTCATGCTCCTCTAAACGCCAACCCACAATCTCCCACTCTAGTGCGGAGGCCGAGTATTGTGGGCTAGGAAATGTTGTTGCCGAAATTTGTTGGTTACGTAACCTATTATTTGTGCTTCGACGACCTCTTTCACGTGCTACACTTGTCTATTGTGATAATGTTAGCGCCATTTATCTTTCGGGTAACCCGGTTTAGCATCAACGAACCAAACACATTGAACTCGACATTCACTTCGTTCGTGAGCATGTACAACGGGGTCGGGGTCGGATTCTATATATGCCCACTCGATATAAATCGCAGACGTCTTCACAAAAGGGTTACATCGGGCTCTCTTTGAAGACTTTCGGTCCAGTCTTGGCATTTGGTTACCTCCTGTTTCGACTGCGGGGGTATAATAGAATATGTCTCATATGGAAATTTGATATATATTGTATTTGTAATAGTTGGTATGCTTTGATATTGTTTTCATAGATAGTCACATGTTGTAATTATTTATAGTGGTTAATGAATGAGAAGAAGGGCAACAATCCTTTGTGATTATCATCATCTTACACGCTAATTATCGCATCCTAGAGGTGTTCCAGGTGGGTTACGTTGAACCCACAAAATTGAATTTTGATTTTAGGTTAAAATATTTTTTTAGTATGATAGTTGTAACTCCGGATCACAGCAAGAACTTCCAAAGGGAATGTTCCAATGATTGTAAAGTAACGGTAAAGACTAATCTTCACCGTATTGGTGAGTTAAAAGCTACGAAGCGCCGTTAAAAAAAACAAGGATTACAGCAAGAGTCTGTTATGGATTCTGAGCGTCCATATACATAGTAGTACTATTTCAGTTTAGTATAGATGTAATGATCTACCAACTCCTATAATTTTATTATGTGTGGATACTGGACTACTACACATGTGAATGAGAATCGGTAATTGTATAACTCAATTTGATTGATATGCACCATATTTCTGAATAAACATTCTTAAAATTAATATAGTACATTCCTGGAAACACGTTAATTGATAGCCAAAGTCTTGTGAGGCCCCATCATCCACCTATCCAAAACAAGTTGTTAAGCAATCTATAAATACATATCTCAAACCCTCCTCAAAGTAGTTCAAGTTTTCTCTCTATCTCATCTTAAAAAAAATCTACTTTGGAATAGTATTCTAATTTCAAGAGCTTAATCACTCTTACTCTTTCGCATCCGTGTATGGGTCTTATGAGGTTATTTTCTTCTTTGATGCCTATTTTAAAAGGTTTTGGCAGATTGAATACGTATCGTAGCAGAAATTATCGTTGGGATGTGCCAAAAGGTCATCTAGCAGTGTATGTTGGTGAAAAGGAGAAGAGGCGGTTTGTTGTCCCGCTATCATACTTGGAACAACCGTTATTCCAAAACATGTTACGTGAGTCTGAAGAAGAATTTGGGTTTGATCATCCGATGGGGGGCCTAACCCTATCATGCCAAGAGGATGCGTTTTTTCAGCTCACATCTATATTACATTCTTGATGATATAACTTTATATGTTATGTAGCGTCATATACTTGCTTTTTGATTATCTGTATGTATCTGACACTCTAGATACACCAATTCACCTGATGTTTTTGAAAGGTGATTTACCACATTTGTAAACCACTAAACCAATATCGGTGTTCGTTCATCACAATCGTTTATTTTTGTGATTTCACCTCTTTGAGGAATATACGTAGTAACGTAGAACTGTTTTAAAGTTGTATTCTGGAAAGTGTATCAAATCAGTTGAAAAGAGTATTTCAAGTTGTATACTGCAAACAACATTTATGAAGCAATTTCGGGAACTGAGCAAAAAGATTCTTTATATTTGTTGGGTGTAAACCCATTTAAAGTATTTAAACATATAAAATTCTTAAACCCATTTATCATCAATTACTCTTATTACTTATTAGGCTGGTTATTGTTGTTGGATTAGTTAAATCGTTAAGTCATTGTCATGCAGGTAGTGAGGCTTTAATTAACTAACCCACTTGTTAACTATGGTATGGAGAAAATATATAAATAAAAAGGAAAAAAAAACATTGATTGGTTGTTACCGGGTGTTCCATCTTTTTCATGCTAGTTATTGTGCTAACGCCCCGATGCCGTGTGGCATGCGTTATGCGTGTGCCATATCAGCTTTAATGCCATTTTTTCTGTCCTACAACAACCGGCCTTATTAGTTGTGTTTGAGTACGTAGAATATATTGAGTCAAATGTACGTTCATGTAAATGGCGACTCTTTTTATCTTATTTATGTTATCCAATAAGCTCGCTAAAATGATTGATTGGCTTCATAATATAGTGAAATGTAACTTCTTTGGACACAGTTACACAAACCCACTAGTTAATGTTTCATTCGTCAACCAGTGAATAACTATTTTTCCATATTACAACTTTTGTATCAATAAAATATAATACTCACTCAATTAATCTCAACACCAAAAGAGAAATTCAATTTAACATTCCCATAATAAAGGTCTTTGTTGGTAGGATTTTAAACCACTTTTAAGGCAAGAGGGGCGTTCTCGGCAAAATGAAATCGGTACATATATACAACACCGCCATCACCTTAAGTGTGAAATATCGGGTACCCCAATAGGCGTACTACTACCCCAGCAAATTGTGTGTCTGAAAAGGAGGGAGAGAGAGAGAGTCGAGGTAGTTTAGTGTTGCGTTTGGTTTAAATGGGTTTACGATAGTATATAAAGTAAATGGGGTGATATACAAGATTGGTGGGTAGTAGACTAGTTTAGTGGATCATCTAGGTAATAATCTAAAAATTAGGGAATCATGCAAATCATTGTTTACTATCACTAAATAAAATCACTCTGGCCCATCGACTCTATGTCTTCGGGATTGCACACTCACTAGCAACGTCGGCATAGGCATAGGATTAACGAGTACCTTCATTTCATTGGGCGTTATGTGAGAAGCTTTCCAGACACATGCATAGTTTAATTTAAGTTTACTTTTGTTTTCCTTTTATTACATCGTCGGCATAGGCATAGGATTAACGAGTACCTTAATTTCATTCGGCTTGAGGCCCCCTAAAAATTAAGGCCTCCGTTTAAAACGTTTATAAATATTTATATATTTAAAAAAACATATTAAAATAATATAACTCGCATTTGAAAAAATGCTATACTTTGGCCTGGTGGTTAGTATGCTTATTTACCATTTCCTAAAACCTTCATCACGCTCAAGTTCAATTCTTGTTAGACACTTCTTAGTAATACTTTATTTGTCTTTTCTGTTTTAGTTGTGCTATTCATTTTGTTTCAGAGTTGTTTTTGACTTTTTTCTGTTTCATGACCTTCTAAATTTGTATCTTTTTTATAACTATACTAGGTTATTGACCCGTGGGCGTCACGTATAAAAACAATTATATTTTGTAATATCAACCGATACATAAATCAAACTCCTTTATTAAAACAAAAACTAAAAGTTTTTACGTAATTTCATATATGAAACCTGAAAAAGAAATGTAATTTGAAAATTAAAAAACTATAAATTATGTCATTTTATATCTTAGAATATCAGAAAAGGTCTCAAATTGTTTTTCGTTTTAGGTCTCGAAAATGGTGGGGCCGCCTCTGATTACACGAGAACACATGCCACGCATGACGAAGGTTATCCGACAACTTGTTATCCGGATAAGTAAAAGAATATTAAAATAAGGTTTATTTTGTTTCACAATTCACACAATAGAACCCATTGAATCAACTAATTAGTTACACTTCCAAATTAGAGCATGCTATATCTTAAGTTCATCAGCCTATATTAAATGCATTCTCATTGTAATGTGTATATTATAAATACAATAAAATAAAAACAAAAATAAATAATTCACCCACATGGCTTTGACGATGTTTAATCACCCACATGACCCGGTCGTCGGACACACTGGCCAGGCGGTCATCTTTAGGGCCACCGTTATAATATTTTTGCAACTTAATTAAGGTGATCAATTTATCTTCCTTAGGACACATTATTTTTTAAACCGACTGAAGGGCTACGAAACAATATATAAAACGATACTTATATGCTAATCACCAACATTTTAACTTCCGGCTTAAAATAGTCATTTATAAACTACTAGATTGAGGTCCGTGTATTACACGGGTAATTGATGAAAATTTTAATTTTTAACCATTAAGTGAATTACAGTCAACAAAATGATAATATATTGTTAATACAATTACAATTTATATGAAAATTACATAAATTACATAACTAAGATTACACAAATATGTTACAAATAAGTAGTCCATCCGTCCCATTAAAAGTGTCATGGTTTGAAAAATACGAAGTTTAAGGTAGATTGAATGATACTTTTATTGCTTACCATTTGACAATAATGCCCTTGGAAATTGGGTCCATCAATATTGGTTATTAATGTTAATTGTGTGTGTTTAATATTAAATTTGGAAAATGTCTAATAAATTTTGAAAGTGGACATTTGTAATGAGACAAGCATAAAAAGAAATATTGACACTTTTAATGGTACGAGGGAGTAAAACATTCCGTGTACACTACATTTGTTATTGTATTGGTTGGTATACATCGTTTATCAAAAATCAAAATCTTTAGTCCATGTCTGCTTATAACTCTTTATAAGGTAACATATATGCCTGCTTATAACTCTTGATATAGCCACGTATAGTTGTCTATGTGACAAATAAAGTTATTCAAGTACATACCGCGACCCTAGATAAATTATAATATATATCCATGAAACTAACAAAAATATATTCATACACATAAAAATAGCATACCTTTTGATCAATTAATATATATGATGTCATTTGAGATCATTTACTCAAGTTTATAAAAAAAAACATGATTATCTCAAAAGACAGATTACCTGAACTTTGATGATATAATCATCCTTAGAGTTTTTAGAATATGAAATTGATTGATAATGATAAATTATTTTTTGTTATCAATATTCTGCATATGACAAATTTTAATTAATTTTATATATTAAAATTAACAATTATATAATCAAGAAACATATAAAACCCAAAATTTAAATATAACAAAATGATTTGTTTCATTTCATATGAATGGAAAATGTCAAAGATATACTAACCTTAAAGCTATGTTCAAATAACAGTAAATTAAAAAAAAAACATTTTTGTATAGCTTTATTATTTTAAATATATACTATAATAGACACTTTAATTATGTATTATTCAACAGGTAACACTAACATAACCTCAAATCATTGTTTATGTCTGAAAATAAAATTACTAAGTTAATATAATATTGAAATGATTTAAATAATTGATGAAACGATATATTAGGTTTTTATACCCTAAATGATTTTTGGAAAGCGAAAATAGTGGAAATGGATTAAAACATATTTTTTTGTTTAAAAAATTGAATGCTTTTAATTAAGTAATTTGTCTAATAAGGCATATTAAATTAAATATATTTGAATGTGTAATAAAAGTATAAATCAAGTTATAAAATATATGTTTCTGGAACATTTTTATCTTGAGTTATGAAAGAAAATGTTGAAAACAAAATATTGATCTTCTTGTTGCTAACCTTTTATACTACACAAAAAAATCATATAAATAATAATAGATAGTTCATATTGTAAATCGTTATTCATATAGATTATAATTATAATATTCAACTTCAATGATTTAAACACCAAGATATATATAAAATGTATTCTTCATATTTGCAATATTTATATAAAATGGTTGGAGAAAATTAAGAAAATACACATTTTCCTGAGTTCAAATACATATGAGAAAATTTTAAATTCAAATTTGAAATAATCTTATATAAAAATTATGCATAGCTGCCCAAATTCCAGTTTAAAAACAAGTTATAGTTTACCTTGATTTTAATTATCTATGATTTTAAAATTTCATTCTAATAGGTCTGCAACTTCGGGTTTGATATTTCCTTATTTTATTATTTTTCACCATTAATGTTCATGAATGAATCAAATAGGATTTACATTTAAGAAAAATAAACTTCAATACATATATTGAAATAACTTAAAATATAATGATTAATATTGAAATGTTGTAAAAAAAATGAAAAAAGCTATAAGAGTGAAAAATGACAAAAATGAGTAGTTATTTATTAGAATAGATAGATTAGTCAAAATAATACTCCAGAATAAACATATATAATATTGGCAGATTTTAGCAAAATAAAATCTACTTATCTCGTGTCTAGTTTGATAGTAACTCCATTTCTATTTTATTGGTGAAGGTAGACGTGCACAAAATCGGGTATTTAAAAAACCCGGAACCGGTTCCTAGTAACTCCATTTCTATTTTATTGGTGAAGGTAGACGTGCACAAAATCGGGTATTTAAAAAACCCGGAACCGGGTAGGAACCGGTTCCGGGTATGGTCAACAAAAGTCAAACCAGGTTCGGGTAAGAACCGGTTTCAGGTATAGTCGGGTATTTGACCGGGTTTTGACCGTTTCCGGGTCGGGTTTTGACCGGTTCCTCCAGGTTTTTTTTGGGTTTTTGACCGGTTCCTCCGGGTTTTTTCCACCGGTTCCGGGTCGGTTCCGGTTCCGGAACCGTCTCAGAGGAGAAATCCTATACCCGGTCAGGAACCGGTTCCGGGTATGGGTTAGAACCGGTTCCGGGTCGATTCCACCGGTTCGGTTCTGAAACCGGTTATTTTGTGCACGGTAGGTGAAGGTTATGTAAGGTAATTTCATTTACATAAGACTAATTGATAAGTTAGAGTTATCATCGACTTGAATTATAGGCGTAGACTGTAAATCAAGTACACAATTAAGTTATACTATTCTAACTTCAGTAGAGTTAAACATCTAAACTTGTTACGGGCAAACCCCTAAACCAAAAAAATATAAAAGGTTAAATGAGAAACGCTCCTACTTGAGGGGTCACAGAGATGGCACGGCACCCCATGTCTAAGAGCAAATTAAGCATCTGGCCGGGTTAAAGTTGGTTTGTAATCACAAAGTTGTGTTAAAAGTTTCTTAAATCTGATTATCTAGAATTAACCTTGTACTTCGAGGGGTACCTATTCAAAACCAAAATTGATGGTGAGAACTAATATTTTAATATTGATTTTTAAACTAAAGTTTAGCAATCCAACTATTGTTGTTCTTCAAAACTAACTTTGCTATTCACTACTAAGTGTTTACCTTTTTAGACCTCTACAAACCCAACATATTTTTGAAGTTAAACCTTTGCATATTCAGTAAAATGCGTTATACATGTACACTCTACGGTACTATATCTAATAGAGCCAAATACGAAAATTGATGACAGTTTTTTTTTTATAAAAAATGATTTCAACCATGGTTAAACTACTTATCAAAACAAAACAAAATACCACTACTTTTACAAATTTGTCTTAATTAAAAGGACAATATTTTAATTAGAAAAAAAGGTTCTTTTTAATCTCCTCTTTAGTGAAGAACAAACCAATACACTTAAAATGATTCTTTGCGAAAATGAAAATCATAAATGGCTTTGGTTAATCACACATCATTTGACTCACGCACCCACCACACAAGTCGTATGAGACCTATACGACTTGTATGATGAATGTATGATAACATGAAAAAGCATGACGGCAACACATACAAGTTCTACGAATATAACATCCCAAAAAAAATATATTGAGGTTATTCTCATGTGAATGTGAATACTTAATTCTTTTGCTGAGTTTGATTGACGTGTTGCATATGCATCTGACTTATGCGCGTTATTTTAGTTTATTTCTACACAAATATTAATATTATAATATATATTACTACATTCCTGGAAAAGATGTACGTTCATGGGTCTATCCATGTGAGATTGTGAGGCTGCGTCATCCAAGTATATAGTAGCAAAGTATCTATAAATGCATACCACAATTCCCCCTCTAAAGTATATAGTAGCAAAGCATCCAAGTATATTGTAGCAAAAGTTTTCACTAGATTGAGCTCGTATTGCAGCAGAATTTACTATTGCGATGTGCCAAAAGGTCATCTTGCATTGTATGTTGGTGAAGAGCACAAGAGGCGGTTTAACATAATAACATCAATCACATAAATGTTTCCAACTTTTATATTAGAAACTAAAGTAAACACCGGTCTTTTTATTGAAGTAAAATTTAGTAAATTTGATGGTATATTCGGTTTATTTAGAAAAGCTATTAGCAGTCGCAACTCCAATCACAAACTTTACCAAATGATATGTTTCAAATGATCACAGTGGTCGATCTGTTAGGATTAAACTCACACGACCTAAACGCATAAAACAATAAACGAACACATGATGTACTGTGGTTTAATTTAAACTGACCTATATTCACGAACAACAACTAGCTAGGTTATAGTATATTTTAGTGATTAATGAGTACATGTACCTAGCATCGATATATAGACTAGTCTAATTATAGGTGCAGGCTATGAATGCGTCAGTCCAGAGTAAAGTGAGGTTTCATCATTTCAAATGGCGCAATACATGGTAATTAGGTCACTTCCACCATTTCAAATGACGAAACACCAAAAAATCCCCCAGTTCACCAGACAATCGCTGACACGCTCTGCATTCATTCTGGAATTCACATTTCAAATGGTTGATCACCTTGAAAACTCAAAAAAAAAAATTCCCTCTCTTAGAAACCATTTCAACCCTTTCATTCTTCCTATTTCTAAATTTTTTTCAGCAAATAGTGGTGTTTCTCTTAAAGAGATTTGAGTTATCGAGTCTTACGGTGAAGAAAGTTGTAAATTTAGAAGTATGATTAACACGAGTGTGAGTTTTGACATTCTAAAAAAGGATAACTTATAGAAAACAAATTGACTTTCTCGTTTGTACGACTAACGTCACTCAAACTTCTCTTCTCTCTCTAAAGTCACTAAAGTATAATTTACCTGTTTTAAGGTTGATCGGTTACCGGTAGACCATGTGTTACAAGTCACTCAAGTTTCAATTTCCAGTTTTCAGGTTAACCGATTACTAACTTCCCACTTGACATGTCATATCCCAACCTAAGGCGGAAATGACGAGGCGTGAGTTGATTGCTCACAGCTCTCAAGGTACTATCATGCAATAAATATTGTGACAATATCTATTAAATTAAATTAAAAATTCAAATAATCAATTACAAATATAACTTATTAAACAAACAATAAATACAAATTTAAATCTTGATTATATTTCTTCTAACATAATTATTTACTAAATCTTCACCAAATCTTGTAACTAGTTCAAACAATAACTAGCATATGCGTATAAAATAGAAATGTTTGTCAACAACACATGTTGAGTGAGTAAAACACCAATTTAAGACACTACAATAATATAATACAATAAATAAAGAAAGATGCAAACTAGGGATGAGATCGGGACCGTACCGGTACCGACCGGTCCCGGTCCCGAAAATCCCGGTCCCAAAAATCGCGGATTCTTGGTACCGGTACCGAAATATTCGGTTCGGTACCGGTACGGGACCGGAACGGGACCGGGATGGTACCGGTATTTAAGCTAAAATTTCGGGAAATTTCGGGAAATACCGGTTCCGTACCGTACCGGTACTGAAACTCAAAACGTTAGTACCGATTCGGTACCGACGGTACCAAATCGGTACCGATTTCGGTACCGGTACCAGTCCCGAATTTGCCCATCCCTAATGCAAACTGTCCTATGAGATAAGAAATTTAACCATATGAGCAATTATATAAGTTGTAGAGATGCACGATGCCAGATGAACTGGGTGATGGCTACTACATAAGCAAGTAAATAAGTTGTAGATACGCACGATGCTAGATACGTTGGGCAATGGCTACTACATAAGCAAGCAAATAAGTTGTATATACGCACGATGCCAGATGAACTAGGCGATGGATACTAGGACGACACAACCAAATAAGCAAGTAAGCAAATAGCAAGCTAGGCATAAACTGATATACCCACAAGGATTAAACAGTTGTGGTTTTAAATACTAGATAATAGATAAATACTGTAAATACACATATGTTCCAAAAAGATTTAAAATGAGTAAAAAGGGGAGTGATTACTCACCTTAGTAAATAAGCAAGAGATAAATGAATATGGTAGCAAACAAGAGTCACACTTTTCGCGATACCAACGAGAAGTCCTAATAAAGAATAGTTACGGGAATAAATATACTTTCAACAACGCACCTAAAACTAGATAGAGGATAGAGAATTCGATGATGATCGGGTGTAACCTTACAAAGTCTATTTATTTCATTAATTTATTATCAATTAATATTTATAATTTTTGATGAATTATATAAAGAGATTCGTTTTAAAATGTTTATGTTAAACTAAAAATACGTTTTAATGTGCGTATATATATTTTTATTATAAATTAAGATTTCTTTTATCTTAATATTGTAAATAATAAATGACAAATAATAATATGATCTTTATAAAATACTTAAACTATATTTTTAATGCGTTAATTAACAAGATTGTATTAAATATATATTTTAGATTAAAACTCCTTTTATAGCTTAAAACCTTTAACAAATTTTAATAACTCATACATATATACATATATATGGTTTTAACTAAAGTTCGAAAAATGACTACTTTAAGTGTCGGTTTTAATAAAATACAAATTAGTTATGAGTTTCTAAATATTTATAATATTAATTAAGGTTTAACTATGATTAGATAATAAGTAAAAATTGTTCCAGAAAACTAAAGGCCTTGGCCGGGACTCGAACCCGCGCTAGTGGCTAGTTCACCAGAAAACACAAGCACACACCCAGCCAACTGAGCAGTTCAGGTAACCCAGTTCTTACATAAACCCTAATAAGCAAAATCGACCAATCCTGTTTACATTAGTTTAATTAGTCATAGGGTTATTGATCTAGAAAAGGTGACGAGTAGAACCATATAGTTTATTACCTATAATAGTGAAGAACAATGGACTAATTGATCGACATGTAGCCGACTCAAACAAGGATAAGAACAAATATTTGTAGGTCGTTATAACTTAATTAATCATAGGGGTTTGGACGATGCTGGATTAAGGATGATACAGTAGGGTTTAATTGAATTTTAATGATTGTTATGATGTATGTTCATGAACGGGTTGAGACGGTTTGGGTATAATAAGCATTGCGTATACTATGATGAGACGGTTTGGGTATAATAAGCATTGCTTATACTATGATCCTAGTATCCTAATCAAATGAGTCGGTGAGATCGATTTAGGCATGAATTACAACACACTAAGATTCAATTTCCAAGTTTTCGTTGTTAATTGTGGTGCAAGGTATAAACTGGGTCACGGGTTGCAGGTTCGGATCCGGATTTGGATACTGGGTTAATAGGTAATATGGTTAATATATGTATAATTTGCAATATAGTCCCTGGAGATTAGGGTTGGGGTCAATTTTAGGTTAAAGTTTAGTTTTGGGCAACAATTATATATTTTTTCAAAGTTGTTTTAGTGATAAATATTTAAATAATAATATTAAAATAATAATGTTGACTCGATAAACGCGGCATTTTAATTCGATAAAATTTCTTGAATATAAAAACGTGTCGGGTAACGATTAATAAAATAATAATTTCAAATCCGAGTTGTTACATAACAAGCATGTCACTTTACCTTGATTTATAATTTATCGTTGATATGACCAACATATAGTGATGTAGATTTTTATTTAATTTATGTTTTGTAAAAAAATTTGACAAGTTAATTGCCTTATCCCTCCCCAACACAAGTCGGCTTCTCTCTAATTATTATCTTCGGCAATTTTCTCAGACAAATACAATCTTTTCAATCTTCTCAGGCAACCATATCAAAGAAAACATGTCAATAATCAAAAGAAACTGAAATGAAACTTTGTATACAACATATTCGTTAAACGTGTTCAACACCAAACCAGATTGAAGGCTCCTAGAATATTGGAGAATATTTAATATAATAATTAGTTTATTATTATAAGTTAAGTTAGTCTTATTTATTTAATCCTATTTGTTTTGGATTCAAATTATGTATTTGAGTTAGTATATGATTAGGAAACATGGGTTTATATATACATTTGTTCAATGTGTTAGTACTTATTAAGTTTTTCTCGTTCGTCGTTTTCTTAATAAAAGAGTCGTAAAGAGGTCTACAAATCCTTGTTCTTGATGCACTTGCTCAAAGTTTAATAAGTGGTATCAGATCCTAGGGCTCATATCTAGAAGCGGTTTGAAGATCAGGGCAGCCTCCACCGGCGGGTGTGTCCGTTGGTAGAGGACACGCGTAAAAAATTGGCTTATGTCGCAACCAGAAAACATAACAGCAATAGACGGAGACCGGTGCGGTGTTTCGTTCGAACGTTGTCATGTCATGTGAGAGTTCTGTTTGGTTCGACAGGGGCGTCCGAATGCCCGTGGCTGTTTTACAGGAGATAAATGGTGGTGGCCAATCTTGGTTGGCTCATGTTAAGAAGTTTACCATGTATCTAGTTTTCTTTTTTGTAAGTTGATTAATAAGAAAAGCTCTTTGAGCAAACCACGAGTCGGTGCGCTTGTGTTTCGTTGTTCTAGATACCCTCTTCCAAGGAGCAATACGTTCAAGAAAGAAAGGTTGGTCAAGCATATCAAACGGAAGTTGAGGGTAACAACCTAGGATTGTTCAATCGAGCAAAAAGAAAAATTGTTTTATTTTTTTTTAGTTATTCACGTGGAGTGGAGTAAAAGGAAGCACGGAGAAAAGGTTTTGATTAGTCTTTTATGTTTATTTGATGAGCCCTAAGAAAAGATTTCGATCAATGGTGTGTCTAGGTTCGGATCGATGGTGTGTCTAGATTCCGATCAAACCGCTTGCGGTGAATTTTTCGATCAAAGGTTAGGCGGAGTTGTAATGGCAAGAGCAAAGAAAGCCTAATTGATGTACATAATAGTTGATCGTTAACGCGACATCGAAAGACGACAGATGTGAGGGCTGTCGACGTGTGTTATCAGGGAGTTACAAGGTGGTCCGGGTTCGTCGGTATAATGGGGTGCAACAAGGTTGTGTGTCAACTTTATTTTGGTGTTCATCGAGTTTAATGTTTCGATAATGATGTGCCATCACCGTGTGTTGGGATGGTAAAATCCCCGTGTGTCAAGCAATGATTTAGTGCCATGATCGTGTGTCAATATGGTTAAAATCCGTGTGTCGGGCTAGTTTAGTGGGTTGGATCAATGATCCAACAATATCAAGTGATAGCATTATTGGGCCGCCCAAATAGGACAACAACATCAGATGTTCGGGTCCGGTTTCATGACCGGAGCTACAACGATTCGAGGTGTTTGGATACTGCATGGGGGCTGAAATTGGTGGTCAAGCGGTAGCAAATAGTAGCAGTTTTGGGCTGTCAATAAGGACCATAATGGGAGATCACTATCGGTAGTTACAGTTGTAATATCAAGACTAAATCAACATGCATGTAGGACTATGTGTTTGTAGAAGACCAGTATGAAGGAAATGGTATTATATGTCAACATAAACATGTAGATATGTTCAACAATTTTGAAATTATTATGTTGCTGGAGATTGAGTGGAGCCAATTTGAAGAAACACTAAGAGTATGCTTTGGTTGCTACTGGTATGAGTAGGATCTGGTCTCGGCTCCATAAGACTCCTATCTATGGTCATGACGGCTTATGTAAGTATGCTTTGGTTTTGCTTTGACCCACTTTGTGAAATAATCGATTGCTACTATCAAGAATTTTTACCCTTTCGGGCGCTTCAGGGAATGGGCCCATTATGTCGATGGCCCACTTCTGGAATCAGGTCATTCTTAGGTCTGAGGGTATTCGACGCATCCCGCTGGCATGAGTCACACTTTCGAAGCTCTTTCACAGCGTTAGTATGCATGCCCGACCGGTAATAACCGGTATTGGTGATTTTTTCCACGACCATCCTGGGCCCCGCGTGCAACCCACAGATCCCTTCATGGATTTCCCTTATCAAATAATTAGCGTCCTCAGCATCTACGCAGCGTAGTAGTGGTCCTAAGAATGATTTCCTATTTAGGATTCCTTCTTTCATCTGATACTGCAACGCTTTGTGTCGTATCTTCTGAGCCTCCGCTTTATCCTGTGGTAAGAGACCTTCCGCGAGGTATGCCTTGATGGGAATCATCCATGATTCTTCAGGACTCTGCGTGATGCAGTCCTGTCTTGGCGGAACTGATGGTTCCGTCAATGTTTCAACTTTGACTTCTTTTGCCAGGTGCTCGAAGCTGGTTGATGCTAGCTTGCTTTGCGCGTCAACTGACTTGGTTTCACTTCTCTTAATGTGTTTTCACTTTGAATGACTTGAATTTTCGGATCAATTGTTTTGCTTGCTCCAAGTATGACGCCATGACCTCGTCCTTAGCTTTGTACAAACCATTAACGTAGCTGGCTATGAGCATTGAATGAACGTGTGCTTCCACATGTTGTGCTCCAAATTTGTCCTCTATGTGTAGTCCATCTAGGAATGCTTCATACTTTGCTTCAATGTTTGTGCTTTTAAAATCCAGACGGATAGTGCATGTGAATTTTTGTTTGCTCGGGCTTACTAATTTCAATCCCGCTCTTAACCCTTCATCGATAGATGCTCCATCAGTGAATACCGACCATGCCTCGCTTTCTTCGATGATCACAATCGGTTTTTCTTCCACTCTACATTCATCTTCTTTCTCGGAAGGTACTTCCGCGATGAACTCCGCCCGAACTTTTCCTTTGACTGCTGTTCTCGGCTTGTGCTGGAGGGTATGTTCTCCTAGTTCAATGGCCCATTTTGCCAGTCGTCCTGATAGTTCTGGTTTCTAGAGCACATTTTGAATTTTTTAATTCGTCAGCACACTGATTGGATGGCCATGGAAATATTGGCGGAGGTGCCTTGACGCGTATACTAGTGCTAAGACCAGTTTTTCCATGTCGGAGTATCTTGTTTCCGCATCTGTGAGATCCTGCTAAAGTAGTAAATCAATGTTTGAATCTTTTCGCGATCTACTAGCAGCACTACTCCTACCGCTTTGGCTGATGCGTATAACTACATAATTAGCTCTTCTCCTTTCCGCAACGCCGTCAGTGTTGGTAACTCGATCAACCATTTCTTTACTTCTTGAAAAGCTTGTTCTACTTACTTCTGGTGTCCACTGGAACTGTGACTTTTATAGGCAGTTCCGCAACATAAACACGAATGGGAATAGCTTGGTGGCATGATTTGCTAGGAATCTGTTCATCGCTACCATTCTCCCTTTTAGGGTTTGTACCTTTTTTAGTGACTTCGGAGAGGGCATGCGGGAAATTTCCTGTACTTTCTCGGGATTGGATTTGAATCCGCATTTTGTGACAATCACCCCTTGCCTTTTTCCATCCCGAATGAGCATTTTATAGGGTTTAGTTTCATACTGATCTTCAGCAGCCTTTGGAAAGTGTCTTCGATATCTCGGAACGTTTGATCTTCTTGCAAGCTTTTAATGACCAGATTATCCATATACACCTCCAAGTTGTTCCCAATATGTTCCCCGAACTGCTTATCCATCAGGCGTTGTTAGGTAGCTCCTGCGTTTTTTTAATCCAAATGGCATCATCTTAACAGAATGTGACTTTGTCTGTACAAAAAGCTATCTTATCCTGATCTTTTTCGGCAATGTGGATTTGATGGTAGCCTATGTATGAATTCAGGAAACATTTGTAGCGGTATGGGGCTACTGAGTCCATTTTCAAGTCTATCTCATGCAATGGGTAGCAATCTTTGGGGCATGCTTTATTCAGATCTTTGTAATTGATGATATCTGCCATGCTCCTTTGCGTTTTGGTACCATCATCGTGTTTGCGACCCATTTCTGGTACCATATTTCCCTTATTATGCATGCTAATAATTCGCTCACCTGATCGTTCATTGCTTTGTTCTGCTCCGGACCCATCTTTCGCCGTTTTTGAACCACTGGTGTGAACGCTAGGTTAACCTTCAGGGCGTGTTCCGCTATCCCCTGCAGAAAACCTACCATATCGGTGGACTGCCATCCGAACACATCCACATTTCTCAATAACAACTGCTTCATGTGAGAGATTATGCTGCTTGATAAGGTTGGCCCGATGGTGATGGTTTGATCTTGGAACTTGGCATTGAGCATCCATTTTTAAGCTCATTGGTATTTGCTGTGTTTTGCACTTTTTGGGGTTTTGACCCTTCCGCGACCAGACAATCTTTGTTTGGTCTGACGAGTGCAATCCCTGTTGGTGTTGGAATGCCCATTATGCCATGTGCGGTGGATTGATTTGCGTTGAAATCTCCGATCGCTTCTCTTCCCAAGATAACATCATGTTTGGACTTTACCTGTAGTACTAGGAATTATACCTCTTCAGTTCTCGAATGTTTTCCATCACTTAGTGTTACTAGGAACTTTATTTGTCCTAGCGGATCTGTTATTTCATTCGAGAAACTTGAGACGGGTGCGTTGATCGGTTCTAGCCTTGCCTTGTCTTCCGCGTCTAGCTAATTAAAACGTTGTTGGTACATTATATCCGAAGGCTTGTTTCCCCCATAGATCCGCAGGAAGATTTTTGGCTCTTCTTTCCAGGCTTCACTGTTGGGTGTGTGCATTTCACACTATTGTTCCTCTTGTTCCGTCCGACTTGTATCATGTGCGTATACAGATTGCTTATCTGTTTTTTTGGGGGATCATCATCTCTAGTTCGGCCCTAGTTTCTAGCGTGTTTCCTGGCTTCTACGACCAGGTTTCCGAGCTTCCCGGATTTCCCCGCATTTTCGATTTTGTTGTTCAGATTTGTGCAATCGTCTGTATTGTGACCGTTATCTTCATGAGATTTACAGTATTTCGATTTATCTGAATTATTTCTTTTGAAGATCATCTTAGGTTTCTGGAAGTCGACATTTTCCGTCGCCAAGATCTGGGACGGAGTTTTCGCCAATGGAGGGGTGGGGTCCATTCTTTGTTCTTGTATCCCCGACTTCTATCGTTTTGTCTTTCTCCTACCATCGGTCGAGGAGTTGGTAATTGAGCTGACGTTTCGAACTAGGTTTGGATTCTAGACCATATTGACCCTCGTTCCTTTTTGCTATTCTTGAATGCTTTTGATTCATTTTTGTTATCATTTCTGGGATATCCTCGCCCACATAGGGATTTTTCGGTGTCGGCGTATACTTTGGCTGCTCTCATGAGTTCGCTCCACAATTTTGGCATGCCATCTCTGCCTTACAAGCACAAAATGAGGTCATCGATCCGCACTCCTTTGGAAACCAGCCCTCATCATGTCCTCGTTCATCCCTCCAATTTGAGGCCTTCCGTGTTGAACCGCGTTGTAAATAGATTTCGTTGTCTCCGCGGAAGACGGTCAATATGTCTGCGGGATCGCGAGTGTGCCTCTGCTGTTGACTAAAATGCAGGGAGAATTTAGCTACCAGATCTTCAAAGTTCATGATTTGGCCCTCTGGGGAGCCTCTCAAACCATTCCCTGGTCGTACCATGGAGGGTGAGGGCGAACATACGACACCATACGGGCAATGTCCACCCAGGAACCCCTCCGGTTGATATGAAACTTTGCAGGTAGCTTTGAGTTAGAAGGCTGCGAAGCCTCTGTTATCTTTTGTACGAACTTTGATCTTTCTGCAAAAGCCTTTGGCCTATTGAGTTATGAGAAATCCACATCCACGCCAGGATAATAGTCCATATGTTTTTTCCTTCGTGTTTGGTCTCTTGGTCCAGGGCTTTCCCCATCGCTTTCCCTTTTTGGTTCCAAGCTTTTCCCGCGTGCGTTTCTCGACCTTGCCACTTCGACTTAAGTTAAGGGACATTTCTTGGCTCCTGCCTTGTTTTTTCTGTTGGTCTTTGTGGCTTTCTAGTCTTTCGCGTTCTCGGCGGCGAGGATGTCTCTCATCATCAGATGATTCCGCGTCATCTCTCGAGAAGACAATGGCTCGTGGGGTTATTCCCTTTGCCAGTTTCCTCGCCTGTTGTTCCAATTTCTTTCCGTACTCTCTGTTGACTATTTCTTGTTCCCTCTTTAGCTACATCACCGGGTCTTCTTCCTCGTCATCTGTTGCAAATGGGGTTTTCTAACAGTCGCCGCGAGCTTTCGCGAACTGGAACGATGCGTCTTGCTGAGGGCATTCTACTTCGATATACTCTTTTCTTTGTCTCATATTTCCTTCCCGGGTCCATCTAAATGGGGTCCTACACATTTGGAGGACTGGGGTGTCACCGGTGGAGGTTCGCAGGAACTCAAAACATTTTATTTTAACTTTTCAGTTCTAGCCGATACGAATGGCGCCAATGAAAAACCACAAAGTCTAACCTGGTACAATTAAACCTAATATCTCACCCAGGGGTAAGTTCATAGATAAGACTGGGCTTATAAGTTCAGCTCACTACGATTACCGATTGTATGATTACGAATGATGATGAGTTCCGGCAGATGATACACCTGCAAAACCGAACACCGTGAGCTCGTTACGAGAAGGGGAATAGGGGGGCCTTCTCGTAACCATCCTCCGGTGTGAGAATAATTATGATAAGTGATCGGAATATTATTTAGAGAGTTACAGATTATGGAATCAGATCCTTTTACATTTTGACCTCATCTTGTAATTATAGCCGGAGAGGGGAGAAGGGTTGGGCCAGCTGTCCCGCTCAATGGAAGCTTCTATTCTCATGGTTGAGCATGACGGCTTATCCTGATTGGCTGGACAGTCTGGCCAATGATATTCTTTCTCTATGTGTAAGTACTTCATTGGCTCATTCCTATTGGTCCATCGTGCACCCATATAATTACGAGGTAACCTCACCCGTGTCCTACCTATGATGGCACTTACGTCGTAGGTTGTTACTTCGCACTGTTATGGGATTTTTTTCCGCGATGGCCTGTGGCCTCTCGCGGAAGATATAGTTTCCGCGGGTTATTCCTTTTGACTTGTTGCTTGCATGGTGTGTTTGGTACCTTACCCTCAAACAATTTAATATATTCTTGTTCGTCCAAGAAGAAGAAACAATCGGTTTTGATTGTGTGGAGTTATTGTTTGGTGGTGAGTTGAATATGTCCTTGATCTTGTGTATATTAAGGAGTACCCGAGTAAGACGCAACTTCATGTGAAGGTGTGTGATGAGTCCAAGAATCAAGTCCAAAGAGATACGAGCGTTGTGGGCTGTGAGAGGGAGTGTTGAAATTCAACATTTGAGCCGATGTCGGTTTGAGTCGCGGGTTGTTTTGAATCAAGGTGCTTCATGTGTATCACGGTTAGAAGAAGTTTGGTGTTGAGAGGGAGTGTTAAACGTGTCCAACACCAAACCAGATTGAAGACTCCTAGAATCTTGGAGAACATTTAATATAAAAATTAGCTTATTATTATAAGATAAGTTAGTCTTATTTTATTTAATCCTATTTGTTTTGGATTCAAATTATGTATTTGAGTTAGTATAGGATTAGAAACCATGGGTATAAATATACCATTGGTTTAATGTGTTACTACTTATTAAGTTTTTATTGTTTGTCGTTTTCTTAATAAAAGAGTCGTAGAGAGTTTTCAAATCTTGTGTTCATGTTCTTGTTCACTTCCTCAAAGTTTAACAATATTGACATACATGTACATTATCACGTAAACTCCATAGAAAAGGGAAAAAAACATTATCAGATGCCATGAAAATAGATTTAAAATATACATCGATATCAAATCAGGCAAATAAAGCGACAGTGATTTGTTTCAAAAGCTAGGTTAAACAATAAGAAATCGAAATCGAAATCGACGTGGAAAACAAAGGTAAACAAAGTTCGATGTTTGATACATTCTTTGTAATCATGATTTCCGGCCACCAATAATCCCCAACTAGAGAAACCCCTCATTCAAGAGCCACCTACTACTACTACAACTAATAATAATAATAATAATAATAATAATAATAATAATAATAGTTGTATCCAATGGTTTCATATGCTTAGAAGGAGACCATGTTGATTGTGGTTTCTGATCTTTTGGTTTTTTCGGTTCTTTATACTACCCAAAAGGACATCCCACTAGTAATGGCGTATTCCCCTAGCATAAGCATAAATGTGAAGAGGTCGAATCTTACACTGTACATGTTTGATGATCTTAGTGTAATTAACAAGAGTAGAGTATATGTTTTTATTTTTTATTTTTTCGATTTGACTAAATATTTTACACTCAATAGGGTTTGAAGTCATTACCTCTTATTTTACACGTTAATCATCTTACAACTCCGAACATAATGAGAATGGCCAAAGTATGTATTATTAAAAAAGATATAATGATTTTATTTTATTACATATTTTCCATGTCATTATAAACTGTAAAAAAGAAATAGGGTAACCGCTTGACACAATTGCGCAAAATAGAACAAATGAAAAGCTATGAATGCGAATGTGAAGGAATGGTTTTATGAAAATATAGCTTGACTTGATATTTTGGAAAATGGTGAGACGGTGAGTACTACGGTATGGTACAAACAATGAGTTAAAGTCGAAAAGATATGTTGGTACGAGAGTGGGCATATTATATGGCACACCTAATGATTTGAAATAAATCTTAACTTTGTAGCTAGATTCAACTACATGCATGGGTCCATCACATTTAAATTCTGTCACATGAAATATATAACATGTATGCTCACAACCGTAGTTTAACATCTTATTAATTATTCTTTATTGAACTTAAAATACTGAATAAAGTGGTTTACTTGATTTTAAAAAAAATACTGAATACCATCATAATACATTCACTGTGCTACTCAATGAGCCCATTCAAGATTTCAATCAAATAGTTGTACTTAATGTTCTAACCACGGCCGGCCCATGAGGGTGTGCGAGTCAAATCCTTACCTGAGCTGCTGAGCATGTGTTTGTCATTAATTAATAATGCCTTATAAAAAGTTTAACATAACTTCAAGTCTACGAAGTAGAGTTCTATGATCATCTTTGGTTCATGGGTGTTTACCATTAGCTTTTGACTTGTTCAACAATTCTCTGATATATATTTCATACTTTAAACCATGATCATTAAAGGATAACATAATAATTTAGTTTTCATAGATTGTCATGAAAAGCCGGGGAATTCACATGATTAATAAGTAAATCAATGAAGCTACTGCTATGAAATCCTCGCATGTGATTTTTTAGAGGAGTTTATTTTATTTGCTGTAAGACTGGGTGTAGTGTAGTGGCATCCAATGCCACCTCACTCAAAAGAGGCGTTAAAGCATCATATATTGCAGATTGCCGCTGTAAAGGGTGCCAAGGGGCAGATTCACTGGCAATTTGTTGGCGTGAGGGGTTTCGTGCGGGGCAAAAGTGTTTTTTTTAAATGGGATATTGGATTTTAATAATTTAAATTTTGGCGTATTTGCCGATATTAATTCAAACTTAAGAAATTCCCTACATTAATCCAACTTTCACTCTATTGCCCTCCGTCGAGCCTTTTTATAATAAGAACTAGCCCGGTTAGTTTTAAAGCAAAATATGTGATTTCTAGAAGTTAAGGGAGAAAAATGAAAAATGTAATTTAACTTAAAACTTTTCCACGGCCACCGTCGCCACTACCACTACCACCAACACCAACGCTGCCGCCACCGCCATCACCGCGACCGCCGATGTCAACATCGCCACCACCACCACCACCACCACTGCGCCACCAACACGAACGCCGCCGCCGACACCACTACCACCTCCTCCTATTTGAAAATTTATATAAATATTATTGTCGGCCAAAAGACCAAACTAAGTTTGGATTAGTGTCGCTGGTGGTGGCGGCGGCGGCGGCCGTGGTGGTGAGTTTATAAGTTAAATTACATATGTCTCTCTCAACTTGAAAAAATGACATATTTTGCTTTAAAACTAACCGGGCTGGTTCCCGTTCAAAAAGGCTAAGAAGAGATCAACAGAGTGAAAGTTGAGATCAATATAGAGAATTTTATTAAGTTGAGAGTAATATCGGCCAACATGCCAAAGTTTGAATTATTATAATCCAATATCCCTTTTTAAATCAATCAAACCACTGTTTTAGTTTTTTTTTTTAAATTTAAAAACAATTATGTTTTAGTTATATCATTAGGCGTTTTTTAAAGAAAAGTTAATGAGGGCAAACATGGATACGTGACAAGTTACTTTTTAATATTTAGTTAAACATCTATACTTGATAATTCAATTGGAGGGCCGGGATAGGACGACCTATCCATTAGAGTAAGTGCTCAATCTCGTTTCGTCATATTAGTACACATTTTACGTTCACATAAAAGAAAAACAATAGTAATTCTTAACACTAGTTCTTTCAATAAGCGGTTAATTGTATTCATGTGTAGTCAGTGTCAACAAACTAGTAGAAAATACAAAGGAGACTCATGTGAATGAGAATAATTAATTCCTTTGTTCAGTTTGATTAATGTGGAAGAGAATAATTGCATATGCATCAATCTTATACGCGTTCTCTTAAATTATTTTTTATATAAATATACTTAAAAGTAATGTAGTACATTCCTGGAAAAGAAATTGAAGGGCCAACTCATGTGAGGTTCTATCATCCAAGATAAAGTGTTAAGAAATCTATAAATACAGGCATACAACCCTCATCAAAGTATATTTTTTCACGAACTTAAACGCACTTCCTTTTTCTCAATCGATATGGGTCTCATGCCATTATCTTCTTCAAAATCTATTTCAAAAGGTTTTAGCAGATTGAGCTCATATTGCAGCAAAAGCTGTCATTCGGATGTGCCAAAAGGTCATCTTGCAGTGTATGTTGGTGAACAGCAGAAGAGGCGGTTTGTTATCCCGATATCATACTTGGAACAACCATTATTCCTAAGCTTGTTACGTCAAGCAGAGGAAGAATTTGGGTTTGATTATCCAATGGGAGGCCTAACCCTTTCATGCCAAGAGGATGCGTTTTTTCGGCTCACAACTATATTACATTCTTGATGATATATTGTAGACCACTGGATGGTCTACTAAGGAACTATGCAAGTGATACTGTAGTATTCTTTTATGTATTATATAGTATTTGATATAGTTTATATGTATTGGACAGTCCTCCATTAACAATTCACCCAAATTTTGAAAGGGTGATTCCCACTGTTTGTAGACTACTAATGAGCCTTCAATCTTCACAATTGTTTATTTTTGTTCTTTCAGATCCGTAAGGGAAAAATATACAAATATTATAGGTATAAATTTTGTTTTGTGTTTGAATGTAACAGTTACAATGTGTATTTCAAGTTAATTGAAAACGTGTATTATGTGGAAATCTGCATCTTGATATGGGATGTAAGAGATCATTGTACCAAACATTCAATCAAGAACAGTAAAAAAGAATGGAGATGAAGAACAGGGGAATAATCCGGAGCATGTATTTGTATTAATTGAACCAGAGAAACGCTCTTTCTGTTTACCTCGGCATCCTTATTTATAACAATATAAACACCGGTTATTTATAAACAACACGGGGTTACATAATCACTTGGTGATTATTATCACACCTCAACCTAATTCGAAAATAGCGGGGTGTGAACAAATTTCTCATAGCTTAAAGACACTAACAATAATAATAACATCAATAACTATTTAATTTATTTCATTCAATCCAAAACAAATATCTGATAAAGAAAATAAGACAAAATTGTTAATTTATTTAAATACCCTAACGTCCAAATCTAGGTTTCTTCATCGGGTTGTTCATCCACTGACAATCATGCAATAAAAGCACCTGCAATATGCATAAAAATAATATAGATTGTCAACAAAAATGTTGAATGAGAAAACCACCAATTTGATATATAACAATACTAAAACAATGTGAGTATTACAATTGATATAACATATAAGTTTCGTTTGGCCATGATTAATCGAACACAATCAATGGCTACTAAGACGGAGTAAATAACAAATAGAGATGTCGTCTAGCCATGATCCATTGAACACGATCTATGGCTACTACGACGGCGCATGATCATATTAAAAGAGATAAGCTATGATAGACCTTTCTAAATGCAATAAAATAAACGGATAAAGCATATGCACCCAACATCAAATAGCATGCAACACAATAAGCAAATAATGATTCGTGATTTGAGATTTGATATGAATAAACATTAAGTTGGTACGCATAAAGCCCCCAAAAGTCAAAAATGAAAACGAGGATAGTGATTAACTCACCTAATGAGCTGGCGAGATAAATAATAAAATAAAAAAATAAACGAGTCCTGAGCTTTTAACGGGCTGATTAATCCTACACGAACATACTTGAAACTTTGAGACAGTAATATAGAAATAAAAACGATAACATAGCCACTGGAATTAGGTCAAAAAGATGTATAAAACTCAAGATACGAAATATTTAATTGTAACACATCGTTTTCATTTCGATTAATAAAATTATAATATTAATTGTTATGAGTTAAGAGTTGAGCTTGTGTTGGGTTAAATAAATATGTGTAGTGGAGTTGGGTTAATAAGGAAGGAAGATTGACCATGGGCTTAAGCCCATGACCCATTATATATACATCATTTTCCTTCCTTAATTCATTCATTCACATATTCCATACACCACCCAAAACACACACTTAAGCTCCATCTCTCTAGCCGAAATAACAAGAAACTGAGCATCGATCCGAGGTAATGATAGTATGATACTATATGGATCCTAACCCGCCAGATCTAGTCGAGAAATGACGAGCCGACACCCTCAACCGTTAAGTCATGAGACCCAAATGGAATCAGGTATAAACCGATCGAAGGACGAGCTTAAGGGTCACCCTAGTTCGGATCTGAATCGAACGGGACGAAAAACGGTGAAAACGGTGGAAAAACGAGCGAGATCTCGCTTTTCCGATGACGACGACGCCGGAAAGCGGCGTACGAGGATAAGAGGTGTCAGAGTATGTTTATGAACCCTAATTCGTTACGGAACACTAACGAATTAGCTGCATTCGCTATGTCATTCGTTATAGCCATTCGTTAAGGAAGAATACCGAATGAGCAGTCATTCGTTATGCCCATTCGTTAAGGAAGAATATAGAATGAGCAATCATTCGTTATGACCATTCGCTAAGGAAGAATAACGAATGAGCAGCCATTCGTTATGCCCATTCGTTAAGGAAGAATAACGAATAAGCAGCCATTCGCTATGCCAATTCGTTATAATAGAGAAATAACGAAAGAGCCTCCTTTGTTAACGAACTGGATAACGAATTAAGTTTGAAAGAATGACAGAAAAGTCCCTGGAGTTAGAATAAAATGGATTAATTACAAAGAAGCCCTCGAACTACATGAGTTAGCAAATAAAATAATAAATTAAGAATCCTAATGAAAATCATGTTAAGATAGTTAATGGAAATAAAATTTTTCTTTGCCGCCCCTAGAACCCCGCTGCCATGGGCGCTGCCTTCGGACCCCCATTCATTGAGGGTTATAATTAAACTAGAAACACGATATGGGTAGTGATAGTTAATTGATACTTGTAATTGTTATACAATTAGTCACGCACAGCTAAAGAAAGGAATAACCATTAACGGTAAACGTAACCGAGTTCAGATGAGTTTCTAGCCCCATTTCCTTATTATGGTTTCGGGGCTGTGTGAATACTCAATGTGATTAGTTAATACACTTACCTTGAGTGGTAAGTTTATGCATGTATGATATATGTGATAGATATTATATTGTAAATATGAATGAAAGCTTATCGGTACGTGAACGATCTTCGGATATTGCACGTATCGCCAAGGGAGGTAAGTGCTAGAATACGTAATTGTGTATGAATGAATGATAAAGTAGGGTATGTACGAATTTGTATGAATGTTAGTATGAAAGTATGGTAGAGCGAAGGTAGGGAACAGACCCTAATAATATTTGCGAATGTAGGGAACATACCCTAATAATATTTGCGAATGAAGGGAACATACCCTAATAATATCTGCAAATGAAGGGAACTGACCCTAATAATATATGTGAAGGTTATAGGACGAAATGTATGTGTATATGTATGTATGAAAGTATGAAGAAAGGTAAAAGCTAAGTATGATTATATGTATCTTTGGATGCGTATGAATGTAGCTATGTATGTTACATGTATTACAAGAACTCACTCAGCGTAGCTGCCTTTTAGTATGCACGTAGGTGAATAGATTGAAGCAGTTGGTTTGAGAGGACACATGATAGGATTGAAGGGACTGGCATCCAAAGAAGTTTTGTTATGATGTTTTAAATAAACTATTTATGTTCTGTTTTTAAGACAAGTACCGAATTATTGTAATGAATGTTTGAAGTTTTATTTATTCCGCGAAAGTTTTATTTAACTCTGATATTTAGAACCGTTTTTATGAGTAAATCCAACGCTAAAGTAGGACACCAGGAACGGGGCCTTACATTAATGTTTAAGATACGAAATATTGAGTTGTGTTCTAGTTAGTGCACTCAAACTGTCAAGACAAACGTAAAGGTCTTCTGTCCCGAAAGCTAGTTTTGACTAGAAGCCGTAGTAACTGATTAAACATAAGAATTGACATTTATAACCCTAAACGGGCCCATATCATATTGACCCCACGTAACTCCCTCAATCATTGAGATTAATTCAGGGATTTTGTTTAATGAATAAAAACACACAAAATCACATAAGACAAATTACCCAAATGATGGTTAGAATGATGAGAAAAATCGAGTCAATGGCTTTTGAAGCACCAAAGTCAAACCGAGAATGTCTTGAAAAAGAAACTGAGCTAGCACCAAGAGAATACCATGCACAATTTTTTTAGAGGTGGAGGCTGAGTTTTGCAAAAGAATTTTAGGGTTTGATAGTTTAGTTTATATGGTAAAAGTCTAAAACGTTATTTTTTGTCAAATAACTTGATTAGGCAATATAATAAGTGTTTAATGACGAAATCAAATGAAATAGAATACCATAATGATTCTTGATAGAAAGGGAATGAATATAGACATGCCTAAGGACCAAGGGAGTTTTTTGTAGCATAATTCACAAGATTCAGACCGAAAATAACACGATTTAGGATTAAACGAAGATGCTAAACGATTATGAACTGACCAGCATGTTGCTCGTGTCGTGCGGCCTACCTAGAGTAGTTCCCCGCGAGACGCGGCTTGTGGTATTTGTCAATAAGTATTAAATTTGTAAATTAGTGTGTTAATTGTATAATTTTACTTCGTTCATTGTTCAAACAGTGGTACTTTAGTTGTGTTTATTGTGTACAGGTAACATGACGTTAATGATGCTTATTTCGGCCTTGTACAAGCACAGGATGAAGGCATGTGATGATTGGCACCCAAAACGGAGTAGAAAACAAAACATACTTTTTAAGAAGCCCATCGTGCAACGTGACGGGGTGGAAGAGGGTCCATCACAATACACGAAGGACAAGAAAATGGAAATGTTGTCTTTTTTTCCATCGCGCTACGCGATGGACACATTAAGGGTCCATCATGATACATGACCACACCAAAAGACTATAAATTTTGATTTTAAGCTACAACTTTTATTTCACGAACCCCATTCAGTTATCACATCTTCCAGCCGTCTCCAAGATCTTTTAAACGAATTCCATACCTTATAATCATCAAGATATCATTCCAAATGGCCTTTCGCATCATGATTGAAGATCTAACGAAGACGATGAGTTGTTAATCCTCCCGAATCATTCCCAGGATGTAGAGTATTTTAATTTCTGTATTTTATCATGCATTAGAACTAAATGATTTTAGTTATCGATTTATAATATATCATTGATGTTTGGTATTGTTTAGCATTCGGTCGGTTTAGGCTTATTTCAATCAGAAAGGATTAATATCAAAAGTGGGTTCGTTTAATTACCTAGTGTCGCGAACAGTAACAACTAGATTGGAGAGAAGTGATGGTTGGCGGCAATGGCAGTGGTGTTGCCGGCTGCCAAAGTGTAGCAGCAGCGGAGTCGGTTCACGCGGAGAGAGACGGGCGGAGGTGTGAGAGCAGATGTAAAGGATTGATGAAATTCGTTGGGAATTTATAACGGGTGTAGTTGTTTTGGAGTTATCCCAATTGTGAAGAAGATATGGCAAAGTTTGAATAAGATGATGAGATAATATCCACAGAACATATTTATCTTATTTATCAAATTATCCGGCACGTTTGAATCGTAAACAAACCGATCTAGATTGAAATTTTAAATAATCACATAACTCATCCAGGTTATTATTATTATTATATAAACATTAATATATCATATTTTGTAAAACTTAAAGTTACAGGTATTACACATCATGATTGAAGGATGCTTCAAGATCTTCTCAAATTGGAGCCTTTTTTTAGAGTCTTTCATTTAAAAATGGATATATTCAAATCATATTATATTATAGAAAAATGGTAACACACATTAAAATACATATTATAACTCATTTGCGTTCATTCGTTTATATTCATGAATATAAGGTTATTTAAATTTGTTTATGTCTATTAGTTTACATTTCTTTAAGTTCTTTCTTTTACATTCTTTAATATATTCGGTTAAAGTTTCTTGACCCATAACAGTTTATTTAAGCTCTAGTAACTTCTTAGGCCCAGCATACGCGGTTAAAACTTGGGTTAAAATTTATTTAGTCATGAAAACCACCTTGGTTTGATTGTTCATGTTCAATTATTTGTTTAGTTAAAGTTAAAATGAAGAAACATGAAGATGCTCCATTCGTGTTTCAGTTACAAACTACAATCCAACATCCAAAGATTATTTTCAATGCTCAAAATGTTTTTTTTTTTCAAAAAGTTAGATTATTGTTGAACAAATATACAACTTTTTATAACCGTATCAAACACACTTAATGCTAATATATTATTGGAAAATTGGATTTAAATAATCCCACCTTTAATGGATTGGCCAATAATAATCCCACCTCCGGTATTTCTCGCTGACAGTCCCACCTTTTCAAGGTTTTTTGTTTATGATCCCAGTTAAAAATAATTAACGAGGTTAAGTTTCTGCTGATGTGGCGAGTGACATGGCTTTTTCGATATCCTACATGGCTTTTCCCTTTATATCCCCCCCTCCGACTACTTACGTGTACTATTCACCATTTAAACCCCAAAATTAACTATTGAGCCCTAAATAGCTATTTAATCCTCACCCACGACAAGTGTCCAACCCGATCTCGTTATACATGCAAACAACCATATTAAATCAATTAAACGTAGCCTCATAGCCTTGTTCCATCGCTAAGAAAACCCCCGTAACAAATTGGATTATGTTCATCTGCGCAACATGTTCTTGTTGAACTTCTGTCCGACAGCAATTTATTCTAATTAACCATTCAATTAACGTTGTTTAAGGTAATTATTTGTATGTTTCTGGTCGCCTTGATTTGTTATACAAGAACCCTAACCTTAATTGATCAAACATATAGCGTTTTATCAGATTGAATTTCTAGGGTTCTTGTATAATTTGGGTTATCTGGTCTGCAGTTTATAACTTATCAGTATTGATGTTTAGTAATATGAAACTTTAATAAATTATTTTAAAATCTCGATTCCAGTCAATCTCAAAAATAATTAGGGTTCAATAGATAATTTTGGGGTTTAAATGGGTGAGTATTACACGTAAGTAATTGGAGGGGGGGAGGGAAATATAAAGGGAAAAGCCATGTAGGATATTGAAAAAGCCATGTCACTCGCCACATCAGCAAAAACTTAACCCCGTTAATTATTTTTAACGGGGGATCATAAAACAAAAAACCTTGAAAAGGTGGGACTGCCAGCGGGAAATACCGGAGGTGGGATTATTATTGGCCAGTCCATTAAAGGTGGGATTATTTAAATCCAATTTTCCTATATTATTTTGCCTCAAAATGACTCACCTTTATAAACATTTGATGTGAATGTGATGCAACGCAACGTTGACTCTCGACATACCGCTGAAAAAATAATAATGATGATAATAAAATAATAGTACAATTAGTAAAATGTTATAAAAGTCCTAATAAATTAAACATACCAGTAACTCACTTGCAAGGAACACTCTTCAAACTGATCAAACGTAGGCCTGCCACTTCTACCAAGTGTCTGAAACAACAAAGTTAAGACGAAAATTAGTTGCAACTTGTTTAAATAAGTAAAAATAATTAAAAACTATTACAAAGTAGATAACTTCAACAAACCTGTAGAAGCAATGGAAAAATAGTTTTTGCTGGAACGCCTAACTCAGCCAATGGCGTGATACCTCAAAATTGTGAAAAGAATTGACTGCAAAGAAAGAAATCAAGAATTGTGACGTAATTAATAAATTAATCAACCTTACCGTAAAGATAAGTATATATGATAACAAACACATAAATCATCAAATATTGGCATACCTTGGGCACTCTTTGTAACAAGCAACAGTAGGACGATTATGTGTAGACCACTGATAATGTTTTCTCACAAACAGATTCATCTACAAGAGCAGCTTTGTTCTCGTTTATAGGACACTGACCGCTGCAGTCTTGAACTTCACATGATATTTAAATGGGAAAATAGTTAAAATAGCTTAAATTATCCTATCCCAACGAAATAATTAAAACAACTTGTTAACAAAACTGTATAAATAAATGGCAGGTTGCACTTTTGGAATACGAAATACTAACTCATTTTCATTTATTGAAGACACATTGAAGGAATTTGGGGAAGAAGACCTGCTTAATGCGAATAATGAGCTTCTAAATGTGGCAATTACTCAAGGAACATCTTGCCATGTTTTAATGCTTGCTTGTACAAATAGCAGAGAAAAAAAATTGAATAGGAACTAATTATTCAATGTAACATGTTTTATACGAAGTTTCAAACCATCAATGTTGCTTATTAAATTCATAGAGATGCCCATTTTGCATACATGAGCTTATACAGTATCGAATAAACTGAAATAAAAAAAAACTAGCAGTTTTTCAGCCTTGAGATGGAGGCTAATGCCATTATTCACATAAATAAGAAAACAACCTTAATCACAGTCAAATGAAACAAGCACAAATTTGGTATACTATAATGAAATAATCAGCAAAGTCAATTATTTTCATGACAAAAGGGAAAGATGATTAACAACATTTGAGCAGAATTATAGAGGCAACAATCGAGTAGAGTCGACATTTGATCTTTTGGGACATCCATTATTGTGAGCGATTGAGTGATTTTCAAATTAAAAGCCCCACTACAGCCAAAAAAAAAAAAATTAGGGTTAGGATTTCAAAACTTTACAAAAGCTATTAAGGACCTAGAAAAAAACGTACCACGAGGATCAAGATGTTGAATATGAACAATAACGAAAAACCTATAGAAGATGATCAAACAACAATAAGTTATATTTGGAATGATAATACAACGAATATGACTCTGGAAGGTCTCGATCAGAACCCTTGGCAGACGGTCATTTGGTAAAATTGGTGCTCAATTTCTAATCAACGATTTGAGGGGCTGGATTTCATTTTTAGGGTTTCATGGCATGCTCCCTTCTGTCTGTCGACCTAATTTAATTTGTTTTGTATGTATGTGGGAAATTGGGGTTTTAAATTTCAAATTTTGGATCTGGCAGATACCGCTTGTTTTGAGGTGCTAAAGTAACTTGTATATTATGCATGAATGCATTGTACCTTTTAATTTTACAGTGTTTGTTAAAAAGATATTTGTGTCCCTCCTATATCTATTACAATATAGTATAGAAGTATAGATATGAACTAATCCAACGTCTAATTGGATAATTGGATTTCATATTGAAAACGCTATGTTGAAATATATATATGTTTATTTATAGTGTTACAAGAAACATTTTATTTAAGGATTAAGTTATTGCTCAACAAAGAAGAATTTAAATTATTAAAAGATAAGATGAATTCAGAAGTAATATATAGCATACAAAATTCCAATGTCTAATGGGGGATCCTACAATGGATTTAATTTTACATCTATCTATCCTAAAAACATTCAAGAAAAAGAATAATGGGCGGGTCCTTGGATATTTGGGACCTTTGAGGAGTCGTATGAGATGAAAATCTCATATACGGTTTTACAATAGGGATGGGAACAATGATGTTATCATCTACTATGATTATCTAACAGTTCATATACAGTTGATATAATTGAAGCGCGGTCAAAATATGGTTTTTGGGGATGGAATTTGTGGCGTCAACCTATAGGGTTTCTAATTTTTCTAATTTCTTCCCTAACCGAGTGTGAACGATTACCTTTTGATTTATCATAATGTAGTTCTTAAAAAGGCCACTTAGGAGTAAATCCAGAGTCAAACAAAAAAGTCAAACAATCTTGTTGATAGATATTACTCTTAGAAGTTAACCACATGTACATGAAACTCTTATATAAAACCAAAATTTCTTTAATCATTACTCTAATTATTGAGGGAAAAAAACCATAAACAAAGACAACATGTTTTAAAAACCTATAAACTAAAAAAAATAAAAGAAAAAAACAAGGAGCGCATATACAATCAACAACACTTCGATCTATAAACTTCATTTGTTTGACCAACAAACAAGTTTTAACATGTAAAGAACGTATTTGCAAGTAAAAATCGAATTTTTATATAAAAAAATGAGTATATAATTAGAAAATCCAATATATAGTGAATTGGAAAGCACCAGTGGTAGTGATAATCTGATTCAAACCAGAAAATCATACAAAGTTCGTTAAAAATTAGTGTTGTGGTATTATGAAGTAAAACATGAAGAGTACCAAAGCAAAATAAGCAACTAACTAAGCTTATTAGGAGTTTCTACAACACTTGCACCATCTTAACTTCAAAACTGATTAATTTTAAAGTTTTACATGTACAACAATATGTATTTCGTAGCAACTTTTAAGCTAAAACGAAACAAAAAAAAAAACTCTAAATCTCTAAATCAAAAATGAAAGGAAGTTAGTTGCTTTTGTGAATTTTTAATTATCCATTCGTTGAAATACTATCTCAAATTTTTTAATTACCCTTAAATTGAAATAACGAAAAGAGACTTACGGTTTATAGAACACCAAATTTCTTAAATTAACACATGTATAGTAGCATATTCAAAGATTCTACTCACAGTAAACATAACTTCATAATCAAGTGCCTAAAAACATAAACGAAATCCTAGAACAAAAAACAACAATTGGAATTACATGAAGAACAGGGCAGAGATGCAAAAAACATACGAATGAGCAATTGAGTAAATGCTTCCTTTTGATTACGATTCTAATCTGATTATATTCTTATTCATGATCGATTGCTCAATTTTACAATGGCGGTTCGTGTGTTTGTTTCGTGTGGCTGGTCTCCCCTTTCAATTTAGGGTTCCATGTAAAATTTGAAGCTCTTCAAAAAATAAAATTGTAAAAAATGACCAGATTACCCCTCCATATTTTTAAATTAAAAACCCAAGGGAAGAATTAAAATTTGATCACAACCCTTGATTAAGTTAATCCAAGGGCTTTTAAGGAAGTTTCCCAATTTTTTGGAGTTCCCCAATGAATCTATGTGTGTTTATATATATATATAGGGTGAGGATCCTAAGAGAACTCTTTGAAAATTGAGAACTTTGAGAATTATTTTAAGCCACAAAAAAATCTTTTAGAAATTTATAAAACAAAAATTTTTAAAAAGTAAAAAAACCAAAAATTATTATTTTTCATCCGAGTTTCATAAAAAAAACCCTAATTATACACACATGTATATTTTTATTTAATATCGATTTACATAATGTATACATATGTACATTATCATTTATCTTAATTGTACATATGTATATAAAAAATAACTTGTATAAAATTAAAAAAAATACGTAACATATATGCAAAATTTTGCTAAGCCGATATTTTTTTAACTTTTTTTATTTTGTTTATGAAACCGGAATAAAAAATAAAAAAAATTGGTTATTTTACTTTTGTATTTTTGTGTTTTTTTTGTTTTAAAATTTGTTTTTTTTTATAATTTTTTTTTGTATGATCCAAAATGATTCTTAAAGTTCTCAATTTCAAAATAATTCTCATATGATTCTAAATACACACACACACAGATATATATGTATATGGTATGGATCCTAAGAGAACCATTTGAAACTTGAGAACTTTGAGAACTATTTTGGACCATTAAAAAAACCTCGAAAAAATATAAAAAATTAAAAAAAAAACAAAATTTTAAAAAAGTTAAAAAAATCAAAATTCTTATATTTAATTCCGGTTTCACAAAAAAAAATTCGTATTATACACATGTGTATATTTCATTTAATCTCTAGTTACGTAATGTACACATATGCACCTTATCATTTACCATAAATTGAACATATGTGTATTAAAAAAGATGTATGTACATATATGTATAATTTAACTAAACGAGATGTTTTTTATATGAAACCCGGGTGATAAATAAGAATTTTGGTTGTTTTACTTTTTCATTTTTGCATTTTTTTTTGTTTTATGATTTTTTCATTTGTTTTATTTTTGATCCAAAATGATTCTCGTGGTTCTAAATTTTCAAATAGTTCTCACATGATCCTGATCTTACGTGTATATATATACACACACACACACACAGACACATACAAACATTATGAACTCTCACCAACATTATTATTCAATAACGATATATTATTTTAAACGTACTATATGTTAAGGATCATTGAAGATTAGAAGAAAACTTAGTGAATCCTTTAGGATATTATTTTAATGAATATGTTAGTTTGTTCAATGTATTGTATTTGAATTTAAGACAAAATGTGAACATGTAATTTGATGAAATAAATTAAATATTATTGTAAATTTAATAATGTCTTTGAGCTATAAACGTACCGCCCGATGTATAATCCTCCTAAGATCGGGGTGTTACAGTATTCACGTGTTTCATTTGTGCATGTAAATTTTTTTGCATGCCAACTAGACATCTAGAAATTTCATGATAATGTGGAGTTGGGTCTATAACCCAGTTGAAAGATATAAGATCGTGGAGGACGATAACTCATACCCTTCGTATTCATATCATGAACCACCTTCACCAAACCTTCAAGGCTACTATGAGCCATATAATTATAACCAAAGGAACTTCAACTAGCAGGATAGCAGTAGGCAAGACCATATTTAATGACTGTCTCCATCTGATTATCAAGGCTATTATGGGTCATCTGTTGGTAGAAATGTTTTTTTAATCAAAGCAATTATGAATTTGAGAAGGGAATTAACGGTTATAAATTTGAGGATGATCCAGAGTATAATAGTTGTAAGGCCTCGGTCTCGGTGCCCTACTTTAGCGTTGGATTTACTCATAAATACAGTTCTAAATATCATAGTGAATTAAAAATTTCATGGAAATATTAAAAAGTCAACCATTTCATACAAACCATAGTATACTTTTTTTAAAACATCACAAATTGTCTCAACATAAATCATAAAAGTAAAACATCATGTCTTCCTTCTTTAGATGCCAACCGCTCAGTCCATGCCATGTGCTATCCTCAAGCCATCTCTTTTAACCTATTTACCTGCGTGCATACTAAAATTCAGCTACGTTAATTAGTGAGTTCTGGTTAATTAGATAACATACATTACATTCACATACCACATACTTAACCTGCTTTACTTTCTTTTGCACATACATAAGTACATACCTTTATTCTTACTTTCATACTTTCGTTCTTTCTTACTTTTATACTTTCATATTTTATCTTATTTTTACATACATACTTATATGTTTTAAAGAGTCTTTCGCCTTATAAGCTCACAAATATTATTAGGGCCTACTACCCTTCTTTCACATATATTATTAGGGTATGCCACCCTCATAACATACAACCATACATCCATCTATACATACATTTCTTTATATATATTTATATATACTTTCAAACCAATCGAATCGAATTTTAATTCGATTCCATTCGTTTCTATTTCGATTCGATTCGTGCTTCCAAATTCGATTCAATTCGTTTCTAGTTGGATCCGTTCTTCCTCTAAACGAATCGAGTTTCTCATGAACTGGATTCAAATCTGTACTTTTATGTCTATCCACTATAACCACTTTTCTTTCATTCCGTTATGCTCGTTTTGTTGATAAAATGCCATAACACTTCCTTTTCTTACTCTAACTCAGTCCAAACGCCACCTGTTTGTCCCATTTCAAACCGAACAACTTGTTTAAGACGAAGTTTACATTTTTCTTTCATGCTAAGGCCAAAGTTTCCATAATATCAAACCTTAAAGCAAACCGACACTTAAAACTTAGCCTTTACATCTAAAACGTACCTTTTAGGGTTTCAGTTTCGTTCGGACATGGACCAACACATGATCTTAGACGGACTTTTTGTTGTTTGATGATGCTTTAACATGAAATCAAACCTTTCTTCAGCTTAGATCTATGTCTAAAATGATGAGAGTTTTTGTATGTGTGTTTTTGAGTGTGTTATGGAGGCTGGATGTAGGAAATGAGGGTTTTACGGTTTTTGGATGGTTTAAGGGTGTTTATATACCCCTAAGCCTGTGGACCTAAGGCCAACCACCATCCCTTATTCCATATTTTATTGTCCAAGCCAACAATCTATTACTTTTATTTAACTTAACTAAAAAATTTTGCACTTTTAAGTAAACAAATTATTTTATTTATTATTATCAAAAGTAGGATGTTACTATAATGATGGGCCCGAGGCGCCAACATTTGCAGTTTATCAATAGGAGGATGACTACTATTCCGATGAATACCTTCATCCGACCTACAAAGAAGTCCATCACTATCATAATCAATATGGGTACAATTTCAACAATGTATAACAAAATAACTACCAACAAAGTCAAGGTGACTTTGAAGACTATAAGGTGTTGACACTGATGAAGGACCTCAGTTGAAGGATGTAAGTTCACCAAAGGGCTAAGGCTATTGAAGATAAATTGATGAGCCAACTAATAGATGATTTAGCCCAAATTAAGCGAGACCGTAAAATGGCGCCCAGTGATAAATCTGACGAATTGTAAAAGGGGGGATACTGATTTTTCAAATTATGAAATTGAGGAGGAGGTTGTGGAGATTAATACCACATGAGTTCCTTTAGTTGCTGAAGAGCCAACAATTGCTTCAATTGTAGTTAAATATGAAGATGTGGAAGAAGATGTTACAGATGCTTCATAACACAAAGTTGAATGTTTAGACCCATGAGAAGACACGAGACCTCTTGAAGAACCAGAGAACGAGGTAATCCAAAGTTACCCCAATCATCCTCCATTAATTAATACATAAATGGACAAAGTTAGGGACGATGGTGCAATTTCAAGGAAGATGAAGGTGAGTGCAGAATAAATTTGGCAGCATATTTCACAAGTGGCCCCGCATCGGCTTATCCAACATGTTGAATATGATAAAGTAGGCATGAACACAACGTGTTAAATAACGAGCATATATGGGGAACTCATTTGGGAAATGTTCTGTTCGTCCTTGATCAAATCCTTGACTTTCAAGCATAAGCAAGAGTTTGTTGGCTCGACTTCTTAGCAATCAGTGTATGAGGAAATTCTGAAGGTAAATGTGCATTCATACCGGCATGTATTTATTCATCAGAGATGTTGAACATGAAAGAGGAAGCACCAAGATTTTAGAGACAACTCGGTAGGAAATTGTCCACTTAAGCCACCATAACCTCAAAATGATGTAACTTAACGCTAACCGGGATGTAACTCGAGCATTTATTTTGATTTGCTTTATTTCATTTTACTTTTTTTTCATGATACTTTTTGTTTGTGTTTAGCAACCATAGTTAAAAAAAGTGTGAGGAAGTTTCATCGTATTCCAGTCGAACAAGTTGGAGCATATATGGCCATATCATAGCTCAAATAATGCAGGTCAAGGTCGAAGCAGTACTCATTAACATGATCCATTTGAGATGAAGAACATCGAATCATGTCCCTATGCTGCTTTCATTTACTTTGGTTGTTGAAAAAACGTTTTTTTTTGCTATACCTTAGTGTGGAATGGTTTAACTAAAAAATATTATGTGATGCTTTAAATGTTTGATATGCCTTTGGTTGAATAGATAAAATTGGAAATCATTTGTATCCTTGTGTACCACACTCGCCTTTCAATGAAAATATTCATTGGGGACAATATAAAGTATAAGCGTAGGGATGCGGGAATAGGCATTTGAGTTATGAAACAAGTTGGATATTTCTAAATCAAAGAAAAATTATACGTCCTTAATCATGAATAAATTCGTGAATTAGTTTGAATAAGTAGTCTTAG
Source organism: Bidens hawaiensis (assembly GCF_021521415.1). Lineage (NCBI taxonomy): Eukaryota > Viridiplantae > Streptophyta > Magnoliopsida > Asterales > Asteraceae > Bidens > Bidens hawaiensis. The sequence goes on from NW_027491090.1 coordinate 129,009, forward strand.
CTTGTTTTTAGTGTTAAATTTATAGAAATGTTCAACATAGGTAAAAAGCTTAGGGTAGACCATTAATGCATATTTTCATATCGCCAACCTAATTCCCTCTATTTTTGTGAGGTTTACGTAAATTACTTAAATACATATAGAGAGAGAGAGAGAGAGAGAGACAGAGAGAGAGAGAAAGGTTAAAATAAGAAGTAAAACTATCCTAAGAAGTGTAAGAAGTGTTTTTTACCCTTAAAAAAATAAAACACACCGAACAAAAAACACACTAATAATATCCACCATCAGATGATCACATCTAACGCCCGATATTACTTCTTACACTTCTTACAAATAACTCACTTCTTATTCTAACCCCACCCTATATATATATATATATATATAGGGAAGATTTCAATTAAGAACCCCTTTGAGTTTTATGAACTCGAAAGAACTCATTGTAACGATTTTTTTTCGAATTTTTATTACACATGCGTAATAAATGTAAGTTACATACACGTAAAAAAAATTACAGAATTTTTTACGCACCGAGTCAACTTTTTACACATGTGTAACGGACGTAAAAATTAGTGTAACCACTTACATATTTATTCTCTCTCCTACTTTAACTTTTTTGCCAGATTGAATCTCAACAACATCTTCCAATCCATTTAATTAAATATGTGGCATAGAATTGAGTTCTTAAGTTCTTAAAACTCTATATGGTTCTCAAAATATCCCTCCCATATATATATATATATATATATATATATATAGGGTTGGTATCATTTAAGAACTATAAAAAAGTTAAGAACTCTTAGGAACTCCATAAAACCAAATATTTTTTAATTTTTTTATATATTAACATTATTTAAGAGTATTTTTATCATATTTTATATAAAAAAGTTTTATTTCATATATTAATCACAAGTTTACATATGTGTAAAAATTATGTACTAACAAATTTACATATGTGTAAAATAAAACATAGATATGCATAAACTAATTTTTAAAATTGTAATCCTAAATATAGATATACAAAATGATAAAACTACACTCAAATAACATTAACATATAAAGAATTTTATAAAAAAACGTTAGTTTTTAATAGTTCCTTCAAGTTCTTAAATAATTTAACAGTTCTGTAATGATACTCATCCTATATATATATACATACATACATATATATAATTAATAATAGTTATAAAAATGTGCAAAATTGACCCCAAACTAATAAATTAACCACTCTTGTACCCCCAACCATAGAACAGGAACCAAATTACAAATAATATTCAAAATATCTCCCTCTTCCTTCCCTCTCCTTCCTGCCGACGCCATACCCCCCTTCAATTTCGGACTCGTTAACGCATAATTGATCATACCATATCATTCCTTACCATAATCCGATCCTACCGACACCTTAATAATGGGAATTGCCAATCAATTGACAGCTGACATGTTAATAACAAAACCATTATTCAGTTAAACTCGTCCACATACCCCTCACTACAACGCGACACTAAACCCTATGTCAATTGGGCGTACATTGTCGTTAGATCAAGATTCATCACTTAGCTTGAGCCGAAAGCCCTAATTAGCCATCCTCCCTCAATTCGTTAACATACAAGGTAATTATGAGATGCTTTATGCTCGTTTTATGCGATTAATAGAAACCCCAACTCAATTTAACCAAACTACGAACGAATATGACAATTTAAATTCTAAGGTTTGTATGGGGGAAGTACGTAAATCATATGCAGCATATATTATATAGGTTTCAAGTTATTAACGTGCTAGAAACCTGCCCCAGTGGCAGGTGCATATGCTCTAAGACCTTTGAACCGGTCTGGGGATGCGGTTTCGAGTCTCCCAAACCCAGTTTTGCTTTGTTTTTATTGGTTATTACCCTTTTAGCAATTTTTGTTGTTATTGGTATTCAAAACATTAAATAAACATTATTTTGATAAACCGAACTCCGAAATAGCTCTTTTCTTTTCATATTTTTGAATATATATGTATATATATATACTTGTTTAAATGTTATAAGTGAGTCTACATATATATTATACACGTACACTTTATAAATAAGATGTATATTTATATTCTTTTTACGACTCTCGTTAATGAACCAAATTATATATTAGATTACTCAAATTATTCAATTTAACTTTTCCTTTAATATATATTATTTATTTTTATTTATCAAAAATAATTAATAATAATGATAATTAAATACTAATAATAATAGTAATAATTAAAACGTTAATAAATCATAACAACCGTATGATTATGATAATAAGACTAATTACATATTAATAACTTCATTGAGACCTAAGATCTGTCATATTATTTTGTTATTTATATTTAATTCACTTTATCATTAATGTTGGACTAAGATTTTAGACCAACGCATCAAATTAATATTTGGGTGAAAAATTTATTATTTGGTCTCAACCAAGGGTGGATGGCTTGAAGACCAAGTCACGCTAGACTAGTATAAATAGATATTTTTATTCATTTGTCTAGTATGTGTGAGTGTATTGTGTATTGAGTGAGATCTAGGGTTTTATCCCTTTGAGAGAGTCTCCGCCTCCAGGATGAGCTCTCCTGGAGGTGGCTGATATTTTTTGTGTATGCATGAGTGTTCTTCATGACAATCATTCGGTTATGAGAATCATTCAGATTAAATATCATACTACCATTTCTATCTTTTGTGTTTTGGTTACAATTATTCATCCTATTATTAATTGTTAATAAAATCAGGCTCTCTCCCAATACACCTCATCCATCCAGATATCGTTCAAGAGTGAATAAGAGTGAGATTCGATCCTAACCCTAGATCCGGGCTCCACACCGTTGATCATACCGATTATTCACGCTTCCGCACCGGGGCTTGGGTCTACACAATTGGTATCAGAGAGGGGTTACCGAATCGTTCAGACTAACCACTGAACTGATTCAATGCGCTCTTGAATCCACCATGAACGTTAAACGATGAAGTTCATTGAAATAATTTTTGGGGGTTTTGAAATTATTTGATGATTTGGAGAAAAGTATATGGATTGATGTTTAGGTTGATGACTCGTTCGGAGATTCAGCATCAATTTCATGTTTATTTGGTCATATCGGTCCAGATCTGATGTAACAGTGTTTTTGGCTCGTTTTGGGGGCAACTCTGTTCATGTGATGATTTCCAGATCTGAAAAGGTTGATTAATATTATGAAGATAGGTTTCTTTATTTCGAGATAGCATGGATATTGCAACAATGATTAATTTCAGATTATGAAACTAGTTTCTCGATCTGAAAAACAAGGGTTTTGTGTGCTCGTTATTATTTATGATGAGTGTGCTGCACAACCAGTAGATGGTTTGTTGAAAAATATTGCCGATGGTACAAACTGATAAGGTGAATGTACAAGTCAAGAATGAACAGGTACTAATGGCAATTTCATCATTGTTAGTATCAGCATATGCAAAGTGAATATTCGAGCAGGTTCTGCAAGGGCAAATAAGTAACTGATGATGCAGAAATGAAGCTTTGATTTCTCGAGCAGACCATGAACATATAAGATTGAACTTGAGCAAATATAATGATTGTTGTTTCGAACACATGATGTGTTTAGCCCAAGCAGATTTTTGGTTCGAGCACAGTTTATCTAGAGCAGGTCTTATATCGAGCACACTTTGTGAAACCCAGAGCATATCCTTTGTCTTCTCAAGAAACCTATCTTTTTAGTCTCGAACACACTTTATAATTTATTCGAGCAAACTCTTTTTCGAGCATACTTTGTTTTGCCTTGAACAATTATGCTTGTGAAGAGAAACTTAAGTTTGTGTCGAGCACACCTTCGCTCTCGAGCTCACTTTTGCTCACGAGTATGCTTGGTGTTAGTAAAGAAAATCTTCATGATAAATCAATGCATCTTTTTACTCTCGAGCACACTTCCTACTCGCAAGCATGGCTATGTACTAGCGTGCTCGTAAAGGGAAATATGGTGTGCTTGGGATCAGAAAGTTTGTCTAAACAATTTCAAAGTTTAAATAAACTTTTGAGATACTTGATGCCGTTGACCGTTTGACCAAGCAGTTCTTTACGGAAGATATATACCAAGTGGTATTTTGGTAAATTTTTCCCCAATCATCAACAAGCTTTTGGAATTCAAACCTTATCAAATTTCACGACTTCATCAAGAGCTTTACAACAACAAGTGTTGACCAAGCTAAAGGATTTAATCTCATTAAGTGTCAACCAACATTTGAATATTTTTTATCTGAGATTTTTACAATCTTTATGAGGATGGTCAAGATTGTTTCACCCACACTTGATTTGAAGACACGTTCATTAAAGACAATTGCAACGAAATTGGGGGAGTAAAAATCTTTGAATTTCATTGCAAATGGCAAGCTTCAAATCAAGTAAAAGACTCAATGTAAAGAAAAGTTGATCAAGATCAATAATCCAAGGTCTTTCAAAAATGTTTCATCGTTTGTAAGTTTTCAGATTTCCTAGTACGGATGAGAAGATAGAGTCATCACGAGTAACAATGTTGAAAGGATGATTAGTAGAGTTTAACCTCCTATGAAATAGTCACTTGAATAGTCAAGAACGGGTTATGGTTGACCTGAATGCTATCTTGATTCAGGGAATTGTTTGAAAATGATTTACAAGGGAAGAGACAAATTTGAAGAATTGAAGATTATTGATGATCACATTGAGTTTATTTCTTTTTGTGATAACCATGTTACTTGAAGTTGATCTTTGAAGTTCAAAGCCTCGTTCATATGCCCATACAACTATATCCAAAAGTGACATGAGAGTGATGATTCGAAATGAACAATGGGAGAAGCTTAACGTGAGGGGGAGAATTTCAGTGAAAGACAACAGGTTATGAAGTGATCATGGAAGAAATTCGATGGCATCGGTCTAAGGGGGAGATTGTTGGACTAAGATTTTAGACTGATGCATTGAATTAATATGTGGGTGAAAAATATATTATTTGGTCTCAACCAATGGTGGATGGCTTGAAGACCAAGTCATGCTAGACTAGTATAAATAGATATTTTTATTTATTTGTCTAGTATGTGTGAGTGTATTGTGTATTGAGTGAGATCTAGAGTTTTATCCCCTTGAGAGAGTCTCCGCCTCCAGGATGAGCTCTCCTGGAGGTGGCTGATATTTCTTGTGTATGTATGAATGTATGTATGAGTGTTCTTCATGACAATCATTCGGTTATGAGAATCATTAGGATTATAATATCATACGACCATTTCTATATTTTGTGTTTTGTTTACAATTGTTCATCCTATTATTGATTGTTAATCAAATCAGGCTCTCTCCCAATACACCTCGTTCGTCCAGATATCGTTCAAGAGTGAATAAGAGTGTGATTCGATCCTACCCCTAGATCCGAGCTCCACACCATTGATCATACCGATAATTCACGCTTCCGCACCGGGGCTCGGGTCTACACAATTAACAACTACGAATAATTGTCGGAAAACCTCGAGGAACTTGACCGTTTTCATCCCAGCCTTTTCTTTTATTATCTCGTCCTCGCTTATCCTACTCTATAAGGTAAGTAAATTCACCTCCCCCTTTTTATCGCTTCACAATTTTGGGGGCGTTATGCGTTCAAAATCAGCTTATTGTTTTCACCACAATTCCGTTATATGCATAATTTGTAATTGCTCAATTAGTTTTTACGTGCGAATATGATTATGTGTTTATTTTATGTTGGTTGGTAACTCATCCTCATCCTCATTAGTATGATCATACGCTGTCAGAGTAAACCGTTATCAATGTGATTCGGTTGAAAAGAAAACTTTTATTTATTGTTTACTAGTTGTAGCAAGTTATGATTATTGCATGGAATTGTCATTCTAGTATTATATGTATTTCAAAAACTGTGGTTTACTTGCTCAACGTTATGTTGACAAAAATATATATTTTCACGCATGACGTAGGTAGCTTTATTGGATGAATCAAGAATTGAAGTTAGACGATACCTTAGGTTGCTATGAAGAATGAAGAAAACGATTATTGTAAGTTATTTATGATTTGAATTTTTATTTGTAATGGTATTTCTTTTCAGACTGCTTTTGAAATTTGATATATGAATAAATAATTTAGATATTGACACGTGTATTTTACTTAGTGTCTTCTGAGCTATGATACAATCAATGGCGCGCCCGTCATGTTCTGCTATAGGTTGGGGTGTGATAAATATTAGTTGATTGCGAAATATATGTTCATTGCAATGACTGTGATCATTGAAGAAAATAGAAAATTCAGAAAATCAAAAGAAAATGCATATTTTAGGTGTGATTTTTTTGAAGTTGTAATTAAGACTTGTTTAGTTTATTTGTGTAAATTAGTTGGATTTCATTCATCTTTAGTTACTAAGGTGCAATTTGTTTTTTTTTTAAGAGATACTATGTATGCAGTCTACAGTCCACATCTAAAGTAGGTTTATGCATTGAGTTTTGGATTTTGATTGGTGGAGTAGGGGCTGTGGAGGGGCAACGATCGGTGGAGGAGCAATGGGTGTTGGCTATGGTTGAGAGTCTGTTGTAAGGCCCCAGTCCCGGTGTCCTACTTTAGCGTTGGGTTTACTCATAAACATAGTTTTAAATATAAGAGTGAATTAAAAATTTTCACGGAATAAACAAAAGGTCAACCATTCATTACATAAGTCTGTAATTTAGACAATATAAAACATGTATTTAAGTTCAAACATCACAAAAAGTCTTCAGATGCCAGCTTGTTTATTCATCGGTCATGTGTCCCTCTTCAAGCCAGCTGTCTCATCCTACTCACGTGCGTGCATACTAAAAGTCAGTGCATAATTTGTGACTGGTTAATCAGGCAACACACATTACCTTTACATACTACATACTTAACTGTTAGTGCATACTTTGTGACTGGTGATTTGTAGTTAAAGTATTCAAGGTTAAAGTATTCGATAGCTACGGAAAAAGGGGTGTTTGTTAGTGCACGGTTTTGGTGTCCGTAGCCTATCGAATAAGTTAGAGATAGTCTAGGTTGTATATTTAATGTAATATGGGCATTCGCTATGTATTGTATAGCGAAGGGGTCCTTTCGTTAATTAACAAGGATTATTCGTTAAGTTATAAGCCAATTCTTTATGTAATATAACGAATGGAGGCTTAACTGTTAATGTATCTCCCATTCGTTATGGAGAGATAACGAATGAGAAGCCATTCACGAATAGGATCACCCCATTCGTTAGTGTTGTATAATGAATTGGGTCTCTGCCTATAAATAGGCTGAGCCTATTCATTGAATACGGTGTAAGAGAGATCCGTGACTAAATTATGTCCATGTCGTTACCATGCCGGATTCTCTCCATAACTTATTGTATCCACCATAATGTATTCCATCCTTTAACTTAATGAATAGTATTTAACGTATCCGTGTTCGATCTCGTGTTTATCGTTGTTGATGTATCGTGCTAGCGGCTAGATCTTGGCTCGTACATCGTTTTCTCAATAACTTGCTTTACTTTCTTTCGTACGTACACAAGCATATACCTTCATTCTTACTTTCATACTTATATTCTTTCTTACTTTCTTACCTTCATATTTATCTTACTTTTACATACATACTTACACGTTTTAAAAAATCTTTCTCCATATAACCTCACATATATTATTAGGGTCTGCCACCCTCCTTTCACAGATATTATTAGGGTCTGCCACCCTCCTTTCACAGATAGTATTAGGGCATGCCACCCTCCTTTCACATAAGTATTAGGTTCTGCCACCCTCCTTCCACAGATATTCTTAGTGTTTGCCACCCTCTTACCATACATCCATACATACCTTTCTTCATATATATATTTTTAATTTTTCATATATACTCTTAACTTTTTCTATATTATCCATATATCATTCTTTCATCATTCATAATACATTCACATATCATATACTTACCACTTAAGGTAAGTGTATTAACTAATCACATTGAGTATGCACACAGCCCTGGAAACATAACAAGGAAATGAGACTAGAAGCTCACATATGTCATGTTACTCTCTGAGTTTATGGTAATACCCCTCCTTAGCTATGCATGGCTAACTGTGTAATAATTATATGTATCAATTAACTACTTCTACTATATAACACTTCTAGGCTAGTGAAACCCTTAGCTCACGTGGGTTCAGGGACAGCGCCCCTGGCAATGGAGTTGTAGGGGCTGTAACCCCTAGAAGGGTCCAAGGGGCAGAGCCCAGGCTGGGGTCAAGCTGAAGTTCAAACCAATTGAATCAAGTTTTCAAACCAATCGAATTGAGTTTCAATTCGATTCAATTCATTTCCAATTCAATTCGTTTTCCAGTTCGATTCGTTCTTCCAATTCGATTCGAATAATTTCTAGAGTTCGATTCAATTCATTTTTCAAACGATTTGAGTTTCTTCCAGAACTCAATTCAAACATGGTTTTTATGTATTTCCGTTCTAATCACTTCCATACATCCAGTCATGCCCGGTTTACTAATAAAACGAGTTCCGGGCCATAACATCTTCATTTGCTCATTCTAACACGGTCCAAGCGTCACTCGTTTATCCCGTTTCATTCGAAACAACTTGTTTACGGTCAAGTTTACACTTTTCATACATAATAAGGCCCGATTTGCCTTAGTATCAATTCCTATGGCAAACCGACCTCAAAAACTTAACTTTTAAACTAAAACGTACCTTTTTGGTTCACTTAAAGTTTTGTGTTTGATTCAACACATGAATCTAGACTTGTTTTCTTGCTTGCATGAAGAAGATCTAACACAAACTTTTCTTGGTTCGATTCAGATCTGATCTGAAATGTAAGAGGAGTGTTTGTGTGTGTTTTTTTAAGTGTGTGAAGAAGGCTGGATGAATGAGGGTTTTAGTGAGGTTTAAGGTGTTTATATACCTCTAAGCCGAAGGACCTAAGGCCCATCACCATCCCTTATTCCATCTTCTACTGTCCAGGACCCCACTCTATTAGGTTTATTTAACTTAACTAAATTATAACACACTATTAAGGAAACAAAATTCTTTTATTTATTATTATCAATAGTAGGATGTTACATCTGTGAAAGAGCGATGGTTTGTGAGGTTAAAAAGAGGTTAGAAGAGGTAATGCCATGGCTGCACCACAAAGAGCCGACACAATTTTTTTTAATAAAACAAATGCTAAAAAACAAACACTATGCAAAATCTCATGCATGCGTTTGGTTAGCGCGACGTAGACAGAAGAACTCCCGCAAAGTTTTTTTCATAAAACAAAAACCACCTAGATAAATTCCTCTTTCGCTAGCCCTAGCCTAGTTACATCTATAACGTCATATTATTTGTGCAAGCTTATAATACTATGATTCAAACCTGATATTTGAGTGCATAAATATGATAACGCATATTTTTCTAGTTCAAATATAAAACCGAGATGAGTGATATATATTGTAAGATGTTTGAGGTTATGCATGGGGAAAGTTTAACACCTGTTATACTTAGTTGAACAATACTGGTCTATAAGTTGGTAGTTCATAATAATTATCAGGGCATAAATCTGATTTCTATGGTTATGCAAATCGGGTATCACTTTGAACCTTAGCTAAAACATTCGAGGATGGAGATTGGTCATGTTCATTAAATCATTGTCATAGTGTTGTGAAACGAATTTGCTTGAGGGAAATCAAATCTCAAGTGTGAGGATGTGATGGGTGGGTAAAGAGATGCATTTTTAATGATTAATATCTTGTTATATATATAGAACATGATTACTATGAAATATTCTATGACTACATCTGTTCAGTCTTTAAACCAACTAAAACTGGAGCTTAAATATGTGTTATGGAAGCTTTTAGATGGGAACCGAAGGAACGAGAGTTCAACACAATGGAGAAAGACAAAGACATTGGCAAATCTGAGTTATGCTTATGATAGGACAAAATGAGTGTATGGTAGTACATGTGTCCCTGTATTACGGAAAGTTGGAGTATTAGTTAGACATACTTGTCGTATGGTAAGGTAGAATTAGCGTACGATATGCCGAAGGTTGACCTGGTTCGAAAAATAAAAAAAAATAACTATTTAAGCCATAGGTTTTAGGGTTTCTATGGGCAACCTTTTCCTACCGTTTGGGGAGAGGGCAACAAGGGTGATTTTAGACCTCTTAGATCATTCCAATGACCTCTCCAGTCATGTATCGTTCAACCGAATCAAGATCTGAAGCTGCTATCTCAATTATTCAAGGCTAAACCATTCTTGTCCACTTTGCGGGCAGGGTTTGTGTTAAGAACTGATTATTTTGTGTTTGCTACATGCATTTGGATTAAGTTCTGATAAATCTTTCGGTTATTTGATTCTTAATGTTTATTTGAATTGGTTAAACAATTGTTTGTCTGGGATTTATGATCGTCGTCGGTATATGGTTTGAGTTTAATAACATTTAAAATTAAGATCTTATTGACATTGAACATTCTATCATTAACCAATGATAGTTGTGAGGTTTTATACAGATGTGCTGGTAATTAGGTATAACCGAGTTCAGTTCTGTAAACTTATTTGATTAAATTTTGTGAATCATCATAACAAAATTACAATGTCTGGTAATTATTAATCAATTATGATGCAAATCTTGTATATGTCGTTTTTCAATTGGTAAAAGATATAATTATTCAGTTCGTGCATAACCTAAACCTGAAGTATGGTCACCCTTTTTCATATTGATTTCACAAGTTACATTGAAGTGTTTTTTTCAAGTATTTTCATAATCATATCTTTAAAAATGCTTAACATCAGTTTTCCTACCATAGTTTAATTAATTAGTAAACATTAGTTGATATTAACACTTTAATTTCCACTGATTCCATTAGGAGACGATCTAACTTACCCTAGCTAGTAAAGGGAAACAACAATAGACTTTTATAAATTTTTTATTGACCTTTTAACATTGATCCCAACCCTTGGTTCATCAACACCCTGAGTCATACGTCATTATTCTATGAAGACCGATCGCAAAAATCTTTATGATTGTATATATATACCATCTTTGTTTCCTTTATTTCTTTTGTCGTTGACGATTTCTGGTGGCCACCCTTTTTCTTCAATGACCATCGAGTAAGTCGTTGCCTACTCACTTGATCAAGTTATGCCAAATGAACTACCGCTGCTTTCGCAGAACCACTATAACTACCACCGACTAACAATCCAACCATCCTCTTCTTCTTAATTCCGACTTCCTTTCTTATTGATAAATCTAAAACAGCCTTAAGCCCTCATGACTCGTGACTAAACAAAACATGAGTAAACACAGTAGCAAAACCTCTTGCTTCGTGCTTGTTCTCAAACCGGAATACCATCACTAGTTTTCACTATTTCCTTTTTTTCTTGTCTCGAACTTCAAGCAACCCTTTAACACCTTTTGCGTTATTCTAACTGGATACTGGAAATCCTATCATCCTTAGTGATGGCTGACTTCCCAAAACGAGAACAAATTTTATTTTTTGTTTCTTTGAATCTGGAAATTGTTCCCGATACTAGCCACCTAAGGTCGCTACTTTGTGTGCCAAAGTGTCGCCTGTGATTCTCTGTAGCGTCTAACTTCGATTATGAAAAAACACCTAACAAAAAAGGAGGACAATATATAAATAGATAAAAACTAACAAATCTCACAATCCACATATTAGATTACCTCATTCTAGCAAGCATTCAATATATTATGATTTAGGTAAAAAAAACTCTTACAAAGTGATGAAATACAACTATAAGATGGTGTCCGGCGTGTGGTAATATCAGAGTGACGTCTCAAATGTAATTTTTACTGTGTAATGAGTTATAAAAATTAGGTATTGTGGAGGTTAGGAAAATTAAAGTGGTTTTAAATATAATGTGGTCTATGTAGAAGACAAAGTTTAAAGAGGTTAAAGTGGTTTTACCGAGGTAATGGTTTTGTCATTTCTACCACTAGTTGTAAGTTTTTACTATATTTTGTTTTACACAATTTTAATTTGTTATTACAAAAATTTTGTTTTAACAGAATTAGGAGATATTTTGTAAAGTGAGATGAAATCTAAAGAAACAAAGAAAAACAAATAATATATGTGCATAAACATATAAAACTTACCTCCAACAAAATGTTGAATAGGGCTGTAACTTTTTATTTATTTTTAGGCATTCAAAATTGATAAGTCACCCCTACTTATCATGCAATGTACAAACGTATTTAGTATCCCGTGATGACAAGAAGTGTTGGTCAATCATGGAGGAGATCGATCGATTTTCCAGTTGGGTTACGAAAAGGGGTCAACTGACGTAGTTGAAGATGTGGCTTATGATTTAGAAATCGATGGCAACCGAGATTGAGATACTGGGTTTATTATTTTTATTATTATTTATATATTATATATACAACATCAGGAGAATTGTGAATTAGTGTGTTATTAAATGTGGATTAGTTGTTGTACAAACTTTATGAATCTTACATTGTACTTTTTGATTGGTATTTTGTACCTTAGTTACTGGGTTTAGTTTCAAGCCACGTTCAAACCCCCGCTCAACCATCGATTCAAGACACGATTTTTACATAGCATTTTAAGAAGTGAAGCAGGTTTCTCCTCTGTACTAGATGAGGATCTTATCGGTCGTGTCAGGCTTTGCTTGAATGCGAGTTTGGTGCGTTTGAAATCCCTAATTTTTGTATAAATTTATCATCGATTTATGTTTTATGGTCTATATACCTAAAATTGGTAGGTGTTAACTTAAAATCAATTTAAATTTCAATGCTTTTGGGAAGGAATCTGAGAAATTAGGGTTTACACATTTCTATGATTCACCCAAGTTAGGATCTTAATCTAAAACTAAGGGTTTGTTTTAGCTATACGTACATGTATATTTACTTATTTCCTCACTATCTATTCTTCTTTACAACATTAGTTGTTTTATGTTTTGATGTCTTGTGTTGTTCAGGTAGTGTTAAACCAGAACATGAGCTTTTCTGATATATGTGAGAACCATGAGGACTGAAAAACAAGTTATTTAATGTGATGTTCGTGAAAAGGTATAGGTATTTTTAATGTTCAAGTTATTTAATGTAATTTTCTTTCTTGATTCCAATAGGTGTTGAATAATTTTTTGGAAGAGTTATATTGATATTTTAAGTTGACTTTATATTGATATTTTAAGTTTTAGTATTGCTGTTGATTTAATGAAGAGTTACAATATCAACTTGGTGCTATGTTAAAAACAAAGCTAACCGTATTTTTTTTGGCGAGATGATATGTCACACCCTAACTTAGTGCCTAGGAGTGTGACCAATAGTTGGTACATGTTGTGTAAATATATCAGAGTTTAATTATGTAAAGCGAAAGTTGTAAGTCCCTGGTCCCGGTGCCTTACTTGGATGTTGGATTTACTCATAAACACAGTTCAAAATATCAGAATGAATTAAAACTTTCTCGTAGTACCTAAAACATCAAACATTCATACATAAAAACTTAAATATGTCTTTAAAGTTCAAACATCATAAAACATTTAACTTCAACTCCTCAGATGCCAACTTTTTTATTCTTCAACCATGCGTGTTGCTCAAGCCAGCTGTCTCATTATATTTGCTTGCGTGCATACTAAAAGTCAGCTACACTGAGTGAGTTCTACTTAATCAAGTAACATACATTACATTCACATACTTACATATATATATATATATATATATATATATATATATATATATATATATATATATATATATATATGTATCCGAAGGTACATAATACTTACTTAACCTGTTTATCTTTCTTTCATATAAACTTCCATCCATTCTTCTTTCTTCATACTTTCATTCTCATTACATACATAGCTATCCCTACGTTTTAAAGAGCATTTCACCCCATAACGTTCCCAGATATTATTAGGATCTGCAACCCTGTAACCTTCACAACTATTAGTAGGGTCTGCAACCCTTTAACCTTCGCAAATATTATTAGGGTTTGCGATCCTTTAACCATACATACCATACGTTATTTTAGTCACACACACACACACACATATATATATATATATTCATATACATCTATGTACATACTCTTAGCTCTTCTTATATCATTCCTAAACATTCATATAGCATACACTGACCACTTAAGGTAAGTTATAACTAAACACATAGGAGTATGCACACAGCCCCGAAAAATATATCAGAGAAAAGGTGCTAGAAACTCAGTTGTTTCCAGTTCCTTTCTGAGTTTATGGTCACACCTCTTCTCAGCTAGGCACGACTTACTGTGTAGCAATTAACAAGCATCACCTAACTACTCCTAATTATATCATATTTCTAGGTTAATAAAACCCCTAGCTAAAGGGGGTTCAGGGGCAGCGCCCCTTGCAACAAACTTCTAGAGGCGACAGCCCCTAGCATGTCCAAGGGGCAAAGCCGCTGGCTGGGTTAAGTTTTATTTTGATTAATAATTCTTTACTAAAAATCTAATTAGAAAATTGATGTTCGAACCCTGTATTATTTCAGCGTACATGGTTTCCAGCATATATGTTCACCAGTGTATAAGTACATACACGCCAGACACATATGCGCCCATATAAGTCGAACCTATATATCTGTCGTATATGTTTCAACATGTCCACCGTATGTAATACCCTTAAACTAGTAACCTTAAATAGACAAAAATATACATCTATTTTTCTATATTAAACTTAACCATCATAAGTAATAGAAGCTTAACAACATTTAACATCCGTTAATATGGTTTTAAGCTCAACAATATGCGGAAGAAACAAAGATGAGTCTTGTGTTCGGTTCGCTTCACGACTTGATCTTCATCTAGTGCCATAAACTTTTAGATACCTGATAGTTACCACCATAAAACACATCTAGTCACTTATTATATAAACAAGTGTAAACAGACCTAGCAAGCCAAACAGACCTAGCAAGCCATGCAATGATAGCTTTATTAGAGGTGTCCAAATATACACCCCTTGTATATTATCAAGTTCTTATTTTCTTTCTGTTTTTAATTCCGATTTCTAACCTGTATTATTTGGCCCGTTAAGGGTATTTCTGTCATTAATGTATTATATTTACTTCCAGTAAAATCTCTTATTTTCATCCAAACATAAAATACTTTATCATTGGTATATAATCACACCTCGACCTCGAACAGACCTAGCAAGACAAACAGACCTAGCAAGCCAAGCAAACCTATCAAGCCTAACAAATGAAGAAAACCAAACAGACCTTGCAAGCCAAACAGAACTAGCAAGCCAAGCAAACCTAGCAAACCAAACAGACTTATCAAGCAAAGAAACGATAGCTTCATTAGAGGTTTCCAACTCTACACCCTCGTATATTAACAAGTTCTTGTTTTCTTTCCATTCTTAATTTCGGTTTCTAACCCGAATTACTTAACCCGTTATGGGTATTTCTGTCATTAATGTATTATATTTACTTCAAGTAAAAGCTCTTATATTCATCCAAGCATAGAATACTTTATGGCTGGTATATAACCACACATTTGCCTCTATGCCACCATGGTCGTTTATACCTTGCTTTCATTGTCAATGTCGGTTTAAGGCCATGCAGGCCATAGACGACTCGTTCGGTTCGTTCTTGTGGTATACATCACTTGTGAATAAATCCAACGGCGTAATTTAATTCCTCCATGGTCATTGCCATGTTTCATATACTTAGGATGTCACCTTCATTTCTCTGACTTCATAAACCATTTACACGTCGGTTTATTCAATTCGTGATAAATAAATCGAACTTCTTTCAATCATTATGTTAAGATAAATAAATCGATATAATTTCGTAACATAATAAAATGCAACATCTAGTCACGTACCTTAAAGCTTCCCTTTTGTTTTGCGTCTCGTCTGGTTCGATCCTTCGGATTGTCACTCGAGTCGCCTATAAATCACTCCCCAGTTACTCATGAGGATACTTTTCATTTTATATCCTATTTATTAACCTATATCAACATTATCCAAAGAGTTCATATCAACCTCCTTATGGTACGTTAGACATCATATTTCTCATTCAAGGATTTCATCAAACACCTTGTAGGCAAGATTTCTAAATTGCACATTTAGTTAAATTTCATAACTTTCTAGCACTTGATATAATCCTAGTTTCATTCAAATCTCACAATCAATTTATATGTAAAGTCCAATTCAATCAAGGCTAATACACTACCTATTGTTTATGAAATTGGAAATCTTCACTTTAAGGTTAAAACCCACTTCATGGTAGACTTGAACCCTAACAAACAATTGTTTTTGAGTCAAATACTCCACAATTTTAACATTCAAGACGAAAGTAAGCATTCATGTACTATCAATTTCATCATATGATCATAATCCATTCACCAATTTCAAGTAACCTACTTACCATATTTCACTATTATTACCAAATATGATTTCAAGACATACCTTATGATCACCAAGTTGAGATGATCACAAATTTATTCACATGCGAGGGTTTTAACACTAATTGGTCTTTCAATTTTGATGCAGACACCACACACACATTTTTGTCTGTGTTCTCTTAATTCTATGTTTTATCATTTCTAATTTGCTTTTGTACTTATCCAACCCCTATACTATAGTTGGTTATTCAAAAGACCACTTTTAAAACCTTTTTACAACATTAAACTTTAATCTAGTTGAACAAGTTAAAATTTTTAATTATCACCATTATTTTTCTAATTTTTTAACATATTACACATCACGAGTAAACACTCATGTTTGATAGCGTATATCATTTTGGGGTGTTACATCGAATATGTATTTACGTATATGTGTGCACATATACGCCCCGCACTTAACCGCTGGGCACATATCCGTCGATATGTGCATGCCAGCTCAACTTTAATGCTTTTTAGGGTTTTTCAGTGATTCAGGCACCGTAAACCACCGTTAACCATCACGGTTGGCCAAATTTTGATTTCTTATAAACCAGGTAGCTTCGGGGTGTCCAGATCCAAGCAAAGGTGACCCTTAAGCTCGTTTTTGATTAATTAAACAGCCGATTAAAGGTATATCTAGATTCAAACAGCTCATTTGGCATCCCGAGGCAGTGTTGTCAGGTTCCAAATGTTGGCTCTTAATTTTTTAACTTCGGTTGCTCTTGGATTGTTGACTAGAATGGTGTAGAGAGTGTCTGGCTAAATGTGTGTTTTTTATGGTGTAGGATAAAATGCAGAATGATGGAAATGGAAAGGATATAGGGTTTAAGGGGCATTTATACTCCTTAAGCCCATGGACCTTAGGCCCATCTTCATCTTAAGTCCATGATCAAATTCCATCTATTTTACCCTATCATCATTTAACCATTATTATATTATTATTATTTTCTAATAACTCAAATTAATTCTTCCAACGTAAATAATATTTAATATTATTCATAGAAATTTGGAATGTTACAGAAGTTTTTATTAAATATTATTATATTCCAAAGTCTGGAATTAAACACCCGATGGTTGGTACAAAAGTGTTTGAATCATAAAAATCGTAATTTACATTATTTTAATGTAAACAATTTCATCTAAGCCATCGGCCCGTCTAATGGCTATCCTTCATCTTCAAACACCGATCCTAATTACCTGAAAAACAGTTTATAAAATATGTTAGCAACATATGCTAGTGAACACGTTGACACAAAATATTTTATATACATAATTAACTCCTAGGTTATCTTATGACCTAGCCTATCGTGGCTTTGGAAATAACCAAGTTCTGAAAGTCTGAATTACTATTACAAACTCCAACTCAACTCGAAGCCACTCAACAAACACCGTAGCATTCGAGTGTTTAGCAAGTACAAATATAGACAAGATTATCCTCTCTGGGAAATTACTTAGTTCCGGTCTAACGTGGCGGAGGTTTAACCAGCTGTGGTGCAGTGTGCCCATCGTCTACCCAGATATGTAAGGATCCAGACAAACGTATACGATTAAATCAACCCATAATTCAAACAAAAGGAAAAGTGAGGAAAAAAAAGAAGTAAATTCCATCCCACATTGGTGGAGGAAAAGAAATGGAATCCTTCCACCTTGGTATAAATAAGAAAGTGAGTTCTTGTCCCACATCGCTATATCATAAAGCTAGTAAGCTCTTTATAAGAAGGCTAGTTTATATGATAATGTTCATATATGACAAATCACACCCAGTGGTCCTAGCGGAAGGTGTGAAGCACCTGACGCGCACAGGCATAGGCTTTGGCGAAGTGCGATGGGCGCAATGTGACGCTTTGATGGTGCACTTCACACGCTCGCATCGCCGCATGAGAGCCACCTTAGTGTTTTTGAAAACTTGTTCCTTCGCACTACGGGAAGAAATACATTCAAGCGCCTTCGCGATACGCGAAACATTATCAGTTATCTAAAAACTCTTCTTCTTTCGCGCTACGCGAAGTAATCCTTCGCGCTACACGACGTGGTAGTCACGCAACAGTGCCAGACGGCGTAGCTAGGGCTGACTCAACAAAGCTATGGTTGCTTTGCGTTACGCGAAGCCGCTGACTGTGTTGGTTCGCGCTACGTGAACGGACAAATTTTCAACTATAAATAGGAAGGAAATCAGCCATCATTGCTCATGCCACATTTGCTTTCTCTCTTACATAAAGGTGTTAGTATAACACCCGAGTGGTCGTAATGCCACACCCTAACCTAAGGCGGAAATGCCGGGCCGCGAACTGATTGTTCACGACTCTCAAGATATTATCATGCAATATTTAAAAATGACAATATCTATTAATTAAATTAAATATCCAAATAATTCATAATAAAAAAGTACATAATAAAGAAATAAAAGAAACAATATTATTCAAATACAAAATTTAAGATAAGTCTTAATTTATTTCTTCTAAAATAAATATCTCTAAATTCTTCACCAATCTTGCAATCAATTCAAACAAAAACCTGCATATGCATATGAAATAAAGTAGATTTGTCAACACAAGGTTGAGTGAATAAAACATCAGTCGGTTAATACAATATAATATGAAAAGAGCAAAATTGTCCTTAGTGAGATAGACAATCAAGCCAATGAGCAATTAATGAGTGTCGGTAAAATCATTGCCTTACGAAGTGAATATGATGGACCTATCCGAATGCGTTCAAATAAGCAAATTAACATATAGCAAGTTAGGAAAATAATTGATAACACACAAGGTTAACAATTTGCTAATGAGAATACTAAATAATATGTAAATACTGTAAGATATGCATATGTCCCCAAAATGATTAAAATGAGTAAAAAGGGGAATGAGTTACTTAACTTATCAAATAAGCAAATGTGAACGAATTCAATAAGAAAGATAATAAAGCGCCATGCTCGTCTATAAATATCAACAAAAAAATCCTAATTACGAGTAATAGAGAAATACGATGGATTAATATGGATTTCATAATTAATATAGATTTGCAATTGAATGATGATCAGTTGTTTGAGAAATAATAATTATTTAATTTATTATTTATTTATAATGGTTATTTTAAATTAAGATTGTAAATAATAAATAATAACATATAACTAATTATATAAATATATCCGCTTATAAAATACTTGTACTTATACTATATTTTAATATACTATATAATATACATTTTAAATATGTATCATCAAAATTAAAAACTCTATTATAATTTTTATTGTTAAATCCTTTATCATTTTATTACTTATATATATATATATATATATATATATATATATATGTATATAATTTATCAAAGTGGAAAAACGGCTAACTAACGAGCCGGTTACATTAAAATACCAGTTAATTATTAATTTTATTCTATTTATAATGTTAATTAGTGGTTTAAAATAATTAAAGTATTAAATAGAATGCTTCTAAAAATAAAACGGACCAAAATGGCTGGGGGAGGCTCGAACATGCGCCCCCAGCCTGTATAAGCCTTGAACACACACACACGCAAACCAGCCGCGCTAGGGTGTCAGTGGATTCTAAAATGAAAACAAACATTTATATATGGACATATCACAAACCCAATTCAAACAATGAACCCTAGCAATTCAATTGGCCAAAACGTTAACTGTTTGGCCGATTAGCAATAGGTTTTATGTTCGTGGCATGTTGACGAATCAGAATCAGTAAACAACTACCTTAAACGATGTTAAATAGATGGTCAATCAGAACGATATATAGCCGGCAGGAACACGGTCAAGAACTGATACAAGTAGGTTGTGATAATATAATTAACTAGAGGGTTTATGATCGGCAAGTAACAAGGAAGGTGCATGCGGGTTTAATTGTAACAATATAACTTCTACATGATATAATACCAATTAGGTTAGACAGTTATGTTATGTAGGAACGTGGTCGTATCATGAACAAGACATAGATCGATATCTAGAATCAACGTGAAGGTGCGGAATCCATAAACGTGATCGAAGACAACAAGATTACTTATTGTATTCTCTCTATTTCTCATATATCTCAATATTAGTGAAGTACAATCTGATTTGACAATTATAGAACAATTACAGTTGGACTCCAAGCTCTATCAAAATCTGTTATGAAATATGACAAGCTAAGACTTTTTATACAAAAACCTATAGGACCGTATATGTCTCCTCAGCGTATAAGACTTATACGCTACGTATAAGTCTTATACGTTGACTACTAACTTATACGCTCCTTTAACATATGATACTAACATTTCAGCTTGTTTAACTAATACCAGACCTAGCAATAAACATTTTATGTACTAACAGACTCCCCCTTGGATATTGTTTGGTCTTGGTGTCTAAGCAGTAGACGTTCATGCTTCAACAGACTCCCCCTCGGATATTGCTTAGACTAGGTTCTCCAAACTTCGATCATTAAGTCATCTTCAATTATTCTCCCCCCTTAAGTCAATAGTTTCAGAATCTTCAGGCATATTCGTTAAATCACAAGCCATGCTATTCGAACTTCCAGAATTGACATTTAAAACTCTTGAATTTTCTGAACTTTGGGATTTGACTGATATGACATTGTTATTCGAACTTTCAGAACATGACTCTTTTCAACACGAACTTGATCGGATGAGTCTTTTTTCTTAATGATCCAATGATATAACTTTGATTTGGATCTTTTCACATATAATTTCAAATTTTCAAACCTTTCTACATCACAACCACTCAAGTCAACAATCTCAACAACTTTTGGTTTCCCCGAAACATTCTTAACGATGTCTTCTTGTCTTTTGAAAGTTTGTTTTGGAGAATCCTTTGGAATACTTGATTTGACATTTGAGATTGTATTTTTAGATTTTGAAATTTGAAATTTGAAATTTTTTGTTTTTCTGTTTTAAGAACATCTAGGTTGCCTTTAGATGAAACAACATATGATTTTGGAGTTGTAAGCTGCTTGTCTTCGATCTACTATTAATGTTCATGCCTTTTCCATGAATTTAAACAATCGTTGTTGATGTGGATGATTCACAGAAAGTGTCTAGTGCATTATATCTCTCAAATCTTCATTATGCAGGAAAGTAAGATCTTCATCAGTCTTGATTATACCCAAGATAAGTCCATCAGAGTTGCGAAGAATGTAGGAGTCTTCAATTTTGTTGTAGTCAATCTGGGTAATCCTGCCATTCTTCTGGACTTCATGGTTGGGTCTTGTCATTCGTCTTCTCATATTGATGCAAGTGTTCAAATTTGAAAGTGGATTCTTGTCTCTGACTTTTGAGAGGTAGCCAAATTCAGCACGCTTAATTTCACTTAATCTTTTGCCTCTCTTGGTCTTTTCATGCTCTGTCAACTTCCACTTCCTCCTTTGATCCGACAGTGGGAAATTCTTCTCAGCTTCACTCTTCAAATATTTGGACAGTTCATTTTGTTGTCCGTCTGCCATTTTATTTCTATCATGGTAGTCATACAGATCCAGATTTGCCATTTTCTCAAGTTGTTCTTTCTTGTAGTCAGCAAAGTAATCCTTGAAAATAATCTCTCTCAGTTCTTTACTTTTCAATACAAATTTCAATTTTTGAGAGACAGTCATAGAAGAGTTTTATTGGTAGGTCCACATTAGTTGGTGGCCTATCTTGTCTTTGTGATTAAGCTCTTCTTGGCTCATTTCTGGTTCTTGATCTTTGTTCTCTTGAAGCTGAGGGCCTTGAGGGAATATTCTTCATAGGTTTAGTGGCCCCCTCAATTCCAAATTTCTTTTTATAGAATTCAATCAACATTTCAGCAGGCATATTCAACAGATCAACAAGGTTTTCACCTTCATCTCTGAAGAGTCTTCCAATCATATTCATAATCTTTTCATCCCGTAGCTCACTTGCTGACACAAATCTCACTCCACTAGCTAGGTCCAGCTATGAAACTTAATATTTGCATTTCCTTCCCTAGTTTCTCCTCTCTTTCAACTGTTTCTCTGGTTGTATTGTAATGTCTTTGCAAATTATCTAAACTCATCCTGCTCAAATATTTCTCATTCAGACTTTGTTTTCTCAAATACTCTCTATACCTCAAGAAATCTTTATTTTTCTTTTCAACCCTCTTACTTATGTCATAATCTTCTTTATCAAACAGTTTTTGTAACTCCTCATCAGACAGAGGAGCCAATCTTTCGAATCCATAACCAAATCTTATCAACTTAATTATCAAAGGATTGCTCCTTCTTGCTTCATTCAGGCTTTGTTGGATATTTTCCCTCTGTTCATCAGTTATTTCAACTTGAGGGGATATAATATCAACCTTTTCAGCATTATTACCTTGATCATCATCATTATTATCATCATAATCAGAATCATCTTCTTCAGTAGTGTCTCCCTTTTCAGTTGATTCATCTACTGCTTCAATTATTGGTTCTTCTAGATTAAGAACATCCTTAGGAACATTCTCAGGCCTAATCATCTGTATAGGAACAACCATCATAGGGCTTTCCATATGACTTTCAACAAAAATATCAGGATCACCATCCTTCTTAGCTCTTTTTAACTCAGCCGCATATTCACTAAAGTTTCTTTCATCAAACCTGTTCCTCTTACTTGAGTATTTTTTTGAAACCTGTTCACCTGAGATGTAAAGTCATCATGTATCATGGAAGCCTTTTTCAACAATGTTTCAATTGTTTCTTCAGTTTCCACTTGCTTAACAGATTCTTCATTTATGTTTTTAGCAGTGGTTTTAGTTTTAACTTCAATTTAAGGTTCATGTTGAGGTTGGCTGAATTTGCTTAAGACAATTGCCAGAGTGTTATCAACTTCTTCAGCCCTTTTCATCTGTATCAAAACTTCAATTACCTCCTGTTCAACAATCTCTTTTTGATCTAAAGTTTCGGCAATATTTGCTTGTTCAATCAATGTTTCTTGTTCAGCCAATTATTCTGCAGTTAAGGTTTGGGCAATAAATTCCCTCTCCTTTGTTTATTTTATAACATTTTCAAGTCTTTTGGCAACCTTAGCATTTTCATCCTCATCAGTTACTTCCTGAATAAGCTCTTCTTCATCATCAGGTATTGCTTTCCCCTTCTCCAACCTTCTTTTCTTTCTTCTTCAGTTTCAGAGGGGAAATTGTCAATATCATTAAATAAATCCTCCATCTCCTTATCCTGCTCAACCTTCTTGGAACCTTCTTCAAGAGTTTCTTGTTCAGTTGGGATCGGTTCCTCAGTTGCAGCACCCTCATCCATCACATCAATCATAACATCAGTAGAAACAACATCAGTTTCTATTGCTTCTGTTGTTTCCACATTATCAGTATTTTGATTTTCCATCTCAGCATCAATCTCTTTCTCCTTCCTCAACAGATCAACATCAAAATCTCCGTAAAGATTATTCAAGACCTCATCATCAGCATCATAGTTCTGTTCATCATCACCGGATTTACCACCCTCATAATCTTCATCAAAAATTATTCTCTCATCACTATCCCCATCCTCACTATCACCATATGCATTTAAAAAATATTAGTACTTATAACTGTATTTTAATATGTTATATAATATACGTTTTAAAAATGTATTTTAAATTACAAATTTGATTATAATTTTATTGTTAAATCATTTGTCATTTTATTACTTATTAATGCATATATGTACATATATGTATATATATATACATATATATAGTTTTATCAAAGTGTGAAAAATGACTAACTAACGAGTCAGATACGTTAAAATACTAGTTAATTAATATTTTTAGACTATTTATAATGTTAATTAGTGGTTTAAAATAAATAAAATATTAAATAGAATGTTTCCAAAACTAAAACTGACCAAAACTGAATGGGGATGCTCGAACATGTGCCCCCAGCCGGCATATACCTTGAACAAACAAACCTAGACCAACCGCGCTATGGTGTCAGTTGATTAGAACATGAAAACAAACATTTATATACAGACATATCACAAGCCCAATTCAAACTATGAACCCTAGCAATTCAATCGGCTAAAATGTTAACTGTTTAGCCGATTAACCATAGGGTTAATGTTCCTGTCATGTTAACGAATCAGAATCACTAAACAATTACCTTAAACGATGTTAAATAGAGGGTTAATCAGAACGATATATGGCCGGCAAGAACACGATCAAGAACTGATACAAGCAGGTTGTGATAATATAATTAACTAGAGGGTTTATGATCGCCAGGTAACAAGGAAGGTGCTGGCAGGATTAATTGTAAGAATATAACTTCTATATGATATAATACCAATTAGGTTTTACGGTTAGGTTAAAACTTCACTTCGTATCAAACCGATCTTTTTTTCCAAGTTAACTATGTCGGTGTGATCGCAATAGGTATTATAATGATTCTCCAAGATCAAAATAGATTATAGAACAAAGATTAAGGCATAAGTTAACAAATGGGTCACGGATTACGGGTTTGGATCATGGTTACGGGTTTGGGTAAACGGGTTAGATATAATATTTGGGGCGAATTGCATCTTAGTACCTAGACTTTAGGTGAAGGTACAAATGAGCTAAAACCCTTAAAAGTGTATAAATTTGAAAGTTATTATGGATAAATTAAATAAATATAATAAACAATAACAATAAAATTATTGCGACGTTTTATTGATAAAATTACCCGAACATAGAAACGGGTAGGGTAACAGTTAACAAAATATTACACAAAAAATACAAATTGTTACACGTAACGATTCCCTCTCCGATTGATAGAAACTTTTATACATGAATCCAAAAGCCCTGCTTGTACAAGGTATGACATTGTGTCATCGTGTGAAGTTTCTAATCTCGTGATTATAGTTAAAATTATTGGGTTTATGCTAATTTAAATATGCTACATTGTGTGTTAACCTAGGTGTTTAATACCAGGAAACACTTGTTTATTATAAACTTACAAGGTGAGACATTCGATTCTTTATACAACTCACATTTACGTGAGACAACTGGTTTTCCAATACTGTCATGACGATTTTAAAAAAACTATTAAACTAATGACGGATAATATAAATCCTTTCAAAGTATTTTTCTAAATGTTTTAAATTACATTACAGTGATTAAGTCTTTGTAGACTTACGATATGATTACTACTGGTATTGTGGGGTTTTGTATACAAGGCTTACCTATTAGGGTTTTACACGTTACTTATTGGACAAGTGTTAGCCAATAAGTAATATGACCACAGTCATAGATATGGTCGAGTGAGAAGTACGTTTTGGTAATTTGTAAGCAGGCAGATGTAAAATTATCTTAATTCTATAATTTTAAAATGTGTCATTTACATGTGAATGTTCTCACCGGTATTCCTGCTGATCAAATAATTTTAAACATATTTCAGGTGACTAGTTAGATACAAAGGAATGACACATGCAGGTTCCAGCGCTTTAACAAGTGGCTTGTCACCAACAATAACGAAACGTGTTTTGTAAATTAGGGTTTATCCTATAAAACTTATGTTTGTTTAAAAATGGGTTTTATTCCCAGTTTATGAAATAAAAATCATCATGGTGTTTTTATAACTATGATATTTTTTCCTAACTACGGTTCAGATGTTTTCACTGCAAATTTATTTTAATAAACACCGATACCACCACTCAATGTTCACGACTCCCCTCCCGGTGTATATGGATCGGGGGCTGTGACAACAAAGCCTAAGGGCCAGAGATTACCTTTGGTTATAACGTTTTAGGGATATATAATCTCATGTAAAAAATTTGCAAGACTCAATGAGAAAAGTTTACTTGTAAAGAGATTAGACTTATTCACCTTTGTTCTGATCAGTTTGTCTCATTGATTTATGCTTGCTTGTTACCTCGGACCTATAGTACGAGAATAATATTTTATAAATAACTAGATTAATGATCTAGCTTTAGACATTTAGTCTATTGATATAACTTTTACCTTGATAATTATTTCTTACAAAATATATGGACCTTTAATCCCATTTTTGTTTATCAATCATTCAATAATATGCTACATTTCTTCTTTATGAAGAAACATATAAACCACGTTTCTTCTTCAAGAAGAAATATTATAAAAACTGTATATTCTAAATAAATATCGTTTTAACTATATTATTGTCTTATAGAAGCTATATTTTACTTATTATCTGCTCAAGATATGGGTTATATCACTAACTAGGGTCTAAGCCAATTATAATAAAATAATTGAGCAGAACGCCTACCTTGTATGGATACTTTATAAGAAATGTCTAGGCTTGATGCGGGCAACACTCCTACTTATTGTTCGGTACTCGAAGTAATAAACCAACAGAACTTCTACTCCTTGCACGTACTTTGAGAAAACAAACAAGTCGGATTGTTGGGATGTAGCACGTACTTCGAGGCAAAGTGTGTGGATGGATGAATTTGGAATTTCTAGTGCATGATTTGTTGTCCGTACCTGGTCGAATAGGCTTAGGGTAGTTTAGTCATTATAGTAATTGTAATATGGCCCATTCGATATGGATTGTATAGCGAATGGAGTCCATTCGTTAGAGTAGTTGCCTCATTCGTTAAGTTAAGAGCTCATACGCTAAAGGTGTAGTGTATGAGGCTCATTCGTTACTAAAGTGAGCCCATTCGTTATGGAATATAGCCAATGGGAAGCCATTCGTTAAGAGGATCCTCCATTCGTTAGTGATGTTAGCGAATGGGGGTTGGGCATATATATAGGCTGATCATATCCTTTGGGCTTAGAGTTTTGGCCTTAATTTTCAACGAGTAATGTTATGCTGCCAAAATCTCTCTAGAATAATAGGCCTCCTAGAGGTGCACATCTAGGCCAATAGAGCTTAACTGTCACACCCCGACTTAGGGCCTAGGCGTATGACTAATAGTTGGTACATGTTTTGTAACGGCAGAGTTTGGTTATAATAAAACTATTAATTTATTTTGAAAACCTCTCGTATAATAAATATCCAAGTATTTGATTTATAAACATCGTTCAATCTTAGTTGCAATATTTTAATAATTTTAAAACTGAGCCATCTCTACATTGTAATCATCAAGCTCCATAAATGGCTATAATTCTTTGGTACCTGTGCTACTCCGTTTCCCAGAAATGTGGGGAAAATACGTCAACGATATGCTAGTGAATCGTTGACTCTAAAAACATTTAATAAATATTTATTGTTATAATACAAATATACTTTTCTTGACAAGTTCAACAGAAAGTATTTCATTTATGGGATTTGTACCACTGCCCTACACACCCAAAACTTCTCCAAGCCACGTAGCCCATAATGAAGAACCGATTATGATTGTTAGCCCATGGCCACATAGCCTTCAAATTTTTAGGCTAGACAATTATGTTTGAATCCAGACACATGTGATATCGGTCTGAGTTGCTTTTAGTTTCAAATTTGTATTATAATGTTTTAGAGATCATGTAATCTCATGTAAACGTTGACTGACTCTTTAAGATAAACAACCCGTTCATCTTATAGAGTATAAATATGTTTTGACTGTTTGAAAGGGTTTAACGTATTCACTTGTGATTGTCTTTTCTGAATGATGTGGTGATCTCGTTTGAAAACCTTTATGAATGAATGATGATTAACCTATAATAAAATAGGTTTATATAAATATCCAGATCATCTATTGATCCGGCTACAGACCTTTAGTCTAGTTTTGATAGCTTTAAACCTTGATTGATCATTTGTTTGAATAAAATATTTTGAACTGAAGTATTTCTCTTTATTTGATAATCATGTACTGAGTTTCTTCATTATAAAGAAACATCTATAATAGGTTTCTTCTTCAAGAAGAAACGTCAATCTAACTATAATCCTTGTATGTAAAATCTTATGTTTCATAGTCATGAAGAAACACTTTTTTTTAACTATACTTATTTCATATATAACTTTCACGTTTCTTAATTGTAAAGAAATATTTTAACTATACCCCTTTGTATGTAAAAGCTTATGTTTCTTAATCTTGTAAAAAAAATATTTTAACTATATCCTCATGTATATAAAATTCTATTTTTCTTAATTATAAAGAAACATTATTTTATCCATAACCTTTTGTATTTATAAATCTAATCACGGTCTTGATTATACCCTCAACTAGGGTCTAAGCCACGATATAATAAAATAATAACTTAGGCAGAACCCCTACCTTACACGGATATACGGTGTTAATACACCTAAGCTTGTATGAGGATCACTTCTATTCTATATCGCGTACGAGAGCTTATATCGTTAGAACTTCGGGCTTGTCATGTACTATGAGGATCGACATGCAAAACGAGGTTAAGTGTGTGAAAGTAAAGGTGTTTTGGTGTGCATTGGAATGTGCCATAACCTTCCTTTTCTTATGAGTATAAGCATTTTTTGTGTAAAGAAACGATCTGTATGCTAATATCTTCCTTTATATTCATTAGGGATTTAACTACCCTTTTTGCTGTTACAAAACTTCTTATTTAAACATGAGTTAACAAGTAGTTTATAGGAGCTAACTAAATATTTCTTATGCTATTGAGTCTTGGACATTTCTTCGATATACTCTTATTTGTTTCTATTCTTGATTGCCAGATGCTCCTTGTGTTTCCTCCTTCCTATTGTTGATGATCCTTTTATTGCTCATTGTGTCTTATGAAGACTCCCTTTTAAAATGTCTTTTTTCTCCACATTTGAAGTATGCAACTGCTTTCCTTCTGCAGTCCTCTTCAGAATGACCGGTCTTGTTACAAAAAGTACATGTGACTTCTTTATTGTTCTTATTTTGTTTTTGATATTTTCCAAGATGTCGTTTACCACAGTTCGGGCATATTGGTCTTTTGAATTTAAATGTTTTCTCCTTGTTGATTTTCTTAATTGCTTGACTATTGCTTTATCTTTCTTTTCACATTATTTTTTCTCTTTAATCTCCGTATTTCTTACCATATTGTTGATCAAATATCTGGTCAATTCCATGGTCGAGGAGGTTGTTTGTGGCATATGGGATTTTACTATATCTCCTATCTCTTTGGGAAATCCATATATGTATGGAATAACTTTGTTGTATTCTGAATCGTCTAGGCATGGATTTGATTGACAATATTCAAGGAACTTGGTATTGTAATCCATGAGATTAGTGCCATTCAACTTGTGTTTAAGAAACTTGGTTTGATTACAATTAATTTTTGGTATGGGGCAAAACTTTTGTAACACAAGTTCTTTGAATAAATCCCATTTCATTTGATACAAGGTTTCTTTACTCTTTGTTTTGATTAGAGTGTTCCACCACTCTAGAGCTTCAACTTTGAATTTCTGAGATGCCTACTGAATCTTTTGAATCTTAGTACATTGACTAATGATGACGATGGACTTGATCTCCTCAAGCCATCATAAAATTGGTATAACACCTTGGTTGCCATAGAATTCTTTTGGTTCATAGGCTTTGAAGTCTTTGAAACTACAACCTTGAGTTACTAAATGGTTCTTGAACTTATTATTGAATGGGCTATCAATGTTAAAATTATGAATGCTTTTCATCATAATGTGAAGGTTTTTGATATGGATGGGTTCAAATAGCCTTGTTTGCATGTTTAATTTTGTATATCTTTCCTTTCATTGCATCGATAAGAGGACTCATTGCGTCATAAATCATCTTTTGCATTTTGACTAAATATTGTTCAGGAATCTCATAGTTAGGTTCTATCATGTTCTTGTTGCTTCTTTGGTTGCAAACTCCATCATTATTTTCTTGACTATTTGGGTTCAACATTCTGTAGATGGAATTACTTCATTTATGACAGAAATTTATATATTGATGATAAACTGCGTGACATGCGAACTTAACGCTACAAGTACAAGAAATCTATTGATTATGAAACGTTCAACAAATTTGTCGTAATCTTAGAGGAATTTCTTTCTCACTTTGCTTCTTCTTTTTCTCGACCTCAACTAACTTTTTCTTGAGGTTATTTGTCTTGTGTTGGCACAATCCATAAGTTTTGCCTCTTGACTGAGAAATGATATTAAGAAAATTGTTTAAGATGATATATCCATATATCTCATAATTAATATAACATTTTTCGGATATCTTAATGATGATTGATGAGGTTCTATAGAGGCGTTACTACTTTTCCCTAATTGTATGTTCTTGAAATGGCTAGTACATACCTTGTGTACAGACAATCCATGAGAATTTCTCTAATTCTCTTTCTAGGTTTAGTTGTCTCTTTTTCTAAATATTTTTTTGACATTGACTTGGAGTTATTTATCCTCTGGATTTTTGTCCACCCGGACCTTTCCTTAAGTTGATATTTTCTTAATCCTAGTTTTGTTGGAAGGAATACTCTTATGCCCTTCTATTCTTGCCATAATTTAAAGACAAGTTTAGTATTTTGAAGAAAGTAATACTTATCTTTTATTTATGTTGTAGCAGCAAGAGCTTACAAAATTACTACTTCTATACTGATTACATCTGTTAAGATCTTATTGTCTATTTCTTCCAGCGGACGATCAATTTCTTGATCTTATTTTCCTTCTTGGTGTTTTTGCTTGTCTCCTCTTTTTTTTTATATTTCCACGTTTTCCATATCGTTCTTAAGCATTGTATCTACTATTTTGGTGACATTGATTTCGTAATGAGTGGAATTATCTTCAATGTCATACAATCCTTCTAAGGAATTTTGATATGTGTTCAAGTGTTCACCTTGAGTATGAGCATAATAAGGATTTTCTATTGCTGGATTAAGTAAATATTTTTGTTCTTGAGAATATATTTGCAGGATTAGTCATTACTCCTTTTCCCTTTGACAAAATTGGTTTCTTTGATCTACTTGATATTGCTTCTTGCATATTCTAATTTGGAATGACATGAGCTAGTGAGATGTTAATATCAAATGAATCTGAATCTCCTTTTTTTGTTGTTTGATATGAGTCTTCATCACTAGACACATGAATTGGGAGAAGAGATGTTCCCATGTATCCTTTTCCTTTACCGCATCGAGGTCGACTGGTATAACTATGGTGATTGGACATCTGCGCGATGTTTGATTAAAAGTAGGAATGCGTTTCTAACTTATTCGTATAATTCATCTTATCGTAATATTTATACATTCAATGGTTAATGCTTAGATATGTTTCAGTCAAATATCTAATTTTCTATAACCGATGGTTCTGTAATAAGTTTGATATCTCTATCTGTATTTATGGATTGCAAGGAAGATACTTCGGTTGACCTCCATATGGCAAATTGGAAACTGTCGATTGCCCGTGTGCGTGCGCGTCGGGTGCTTCGCACCCTCTGCGAGGACCACTGGTGCCAGCATGGCATATAAGAATATTACTATGAAAACTCAACTCCTTATAAAGAGCTTCCAAATCTTTCTTACTTTTCATGTGAGAGGAAATTCCCATTTCCTTTTTATACCCATGTGGAATGCTTCCACTTTCTTCTATCCTTCCATGTGGGATGGAATCTCTTTTCCCATTTCTTTAATTTGGGATGAACTTTTTTAGGAAATATTTTTATTTTCTTCGTATCTTTTTATTTCCTTATCCAAATTTTCCAATTACTTGTCTTGAGAATATTTTTGATCCTTCAACTTTACTAAGTTGTCATATTTGGATCCAAATTTTGGGGATGTTACATTAACTGTACGAATTTATGAATCTGCAATCATATGGTTATCGTTATCAATGAAACAATCTTATGGCTCGATATCGTTCTATGTTATTTATCATCTCATGCACATGTCATGATATGCGATTGGATCCTGCTTGAGGATGAAACCGTTTCCTCGGGGATCACCCTGTGGCCTCCTTTTATAGGGAATTTTTCTTGCCACCGCGTAGCGCGATATACCTATTAAACCGCCTCTTAATATTATATTTCTTTGCGTATCGTGACGGGGTCTTGGGTCGACTATCGCGTAGCACGACGCCTGCCACTAGGTCTGGTTTGTCAAAACCTAACATGCCACGTGGTGACACGTGGTTGGACACGTGTCATGATTACATAACATGGCCATCGCGTATCGTGATAACCCTTAAACTTAGACGGTCGTGTAGGGCGAAACAGCCAATTCTAGGGTTTTGTGACATATCCATCGCGTAGACGATGGGTTGCTTGATGTTCCATCGCATATCGCGATGGATCTTAACTACCAGAATTTTCAAATTGTGTCCTTTATGTTTTGTAATTGTCCAATTTAGTCCAAAATTTGGGAGATGTTACATGATACATTTGAAGACGTCTTGGTTTTGATTTGTATATACAAGGTTAGTTTATCGTGATCAATCTTGATATTTCTAAAGCCAAATTATTTGAATTTAAAATAAGTAATAGTCAGATCGATCGTAGATAGATTATCAGCTTAGGCGTTTATTTACACACAAGTGGACATGTCGGTTACAGTGAAAGCTCGTAACTGAGCCGAACTGTGCTCACCCTTACAACATAGACTCGAAATTTTTTAACATAGAAAAAGAAGAATTTTATGTGCATGACAATGCTTCATGTTTCTTAATTTACACTTTATTTAATGTACACTAATCACGATTATCGATTTTTTATGAATTCACGTCTTTCACAACCGGATGGAGTTGTGTGGACATCAAATAAGGTTTAAGAAATAGTAGGCAAAATTTCTTAAATTAGTAGGGTGTTGTATTTGATCATCCATGGTTGCAACGTTTTATATAAATAGTAGTATTTTAAAGGAAAAGCAAAACATACATCTTTGGATCTATGTAAATCATATGCGCTATGCATTTAAGTTGGCTTTACACGCCGCAGCACGCGGGGTACAGCAACTAGTCATTATTATTATTTGGAGAAAAATGCCCTCAACAACATAGTTTTGTTAATAAGAAATCTAACTGACCCTGTAACATCCCGAAATTTCCATAAATAATAATAAAGATAAAAGGATGTTATATTGAAATAGATGGAATTGGATCAGGGACTTAGATAAGAAGATGGGCCTAAGGTCCATGGGCCAGGAGTATAAATACCCTAAAACCCTAACCTTTCCACCCATCTCTTTCATTTACATCATAGCCTACATCATTGAAAAACACACACTTAAGCCAAACACTCTCTGCATTATTCTATTCAACGATCCAAGGTCAACCGATGGTAAGAAATCGTTTATCTCAGCTACCCGACAATTTAGAACCCGAAACCGCAGCCCCGGGATGCCGAATGAGCCGTTTGAACCTGGATCTATCTTTACTTGAGTGTTTAATAAACCAAAAACAAGCTTAAGGGCCACCTTAGCTTGGATATGGACACCCCGAAGCTACCTGGGTTATAAACGATCAAAATTCGGCCAACCATGGTGGTTAACAACGGGTGACAGCTCCGGAATCGAGGAAAAAACCCTAAAACCGCAAAGAAGAAGGTTGACCTGAACATATAGGGCATATAAGTATATTTTCGTAAGGCCCCAGTCTTGGTTCCCTACATTGGCGCTGGATTTACTCATAAACACAGTTCAAAATATTAGAGTTAATTAAAACTTTCACTAAATAAATAAAACTTCAAACATTTCATATCATTTCATAAACATGTCTTAAATAAACATCTTTTGTTTTGCATAATTAAAACATCATAAGTATTCGAATGCCAGCTTCTTATTTTCCTGCCATGTGCCCTCCTCAAGCTAGCTGCCTCATCCTACTCACCTGCGTGCATACTAAAAGTCAGCTACGCTGAGTGAGTTCTAGTTAATCAGGCAACACACAATACATACACTTACCTTTATATATGCATCTGAAAATACATATTAAATACTTTACTTACTACTTTTCTTCTATACATACATACATACGTACATACATACTTTCATACTTCCATACTACATACATACTATCTTTTCTATCTCAGATATTATTAGGGTCTGATCACTTCTTCTACAACCGTAGATACGTTTCTTTACATCCTTCATTAATTACTTTCATACATACTTCTAGTCTCATACATATATCATTCATTCATATATTACACACCTCATATATATATATATATATATATATATGTCAGTCATACATATTCATATATCATACACTTACCACTTATGGTAAGTGTATTAACTATTCACATCGAGTATGCACACATCTCCGAAAACATAACAAGGAAATGGGGCCAGAAACTCACCTAGATCCTGTTTCTTTCTGAATATATAGTAATGCCCTTCTTTAGCTGTGCACGGCTAACTGTATAATAATACAAGTATCAATTACCTAATTCTAACTATTATACTTTTAAGTTATCGTAACCCCTCAATGAACGGGGGTCCGGGGGCAGCGCCCCTGGCAGCGAGGTTCTAGGGGCGGTAGCCCCTATTGGGGTCCAAGGGGTAGAGCCCCTGGCTAGGATCGAGGTGCCAGGTCAGCTTGGAAAAAAAATTTATAACTATTTTTTACTAAAAAGTTCATCAGAAAAATTCTAAGTCTGGTTTATACTATTCGAGTGTGTCTATATTTTTTGCATTCCCTTGTATTCGAATACATTTGTGTTCGAATACATTTGTATTCGAATACACTTGTATTCGAATACATTGGTATTCGAATACTTTTGTATTCGAATAGGCTAGTGTTAGAGTATAACTTGTATTCGATTTGACTATGTATTCGAATAGAATTGACTTCAAGGGGATTGTATTCGAAAAGAGTTGGATTCTATGGCATTACCTTGTATTCTAATGATATTGTATTCGAATAGAATGCTTTGTATTCTAATGGTCCATCTTATTCGAACACCATTGTATTCGAAAGCTCTTATGTTCGAATACAAATGTATGGAAAGGACTTGGATCCCATATTTTCTGTCTTTCCTTCTTTCTTATATATCCGAACGCTTCCTACTCAAATACATTCCCACCCATTCGAATAGAATATTTCTATTCTAATATTCTCCTCTTCGCATATGGCCAGTGTTGGGCCCTTATCACCTTTGTTCTCATTTTCTCTTTATATTCTAACATCCATTCACATAGTTTGGCGTTATAGAACCTCCTAACGGCTTTCCTTCCCATACTAGACCAAGATCTAGGTTTATTAGTAATAAAGTTCAAACCTTTATCGATTCCAAACCCGTTTTAGCTAGATCTAGGGTTTCTAAGTGAACCGTATTTACTAACGAGTCATTAAGTCCATTTTAAACATCAAGTTTACATTTTTATGGTATTTCAATACTCAATTCGTCTTTGTACCAAATTTTAGGGCAAACCGTTCTTAAAAACATAATCTTTACACGAGTAGAACGTACCTTTTAATGTCCTTAGGCTACGGCTAGCTTCTATAAGTCAAGGAGGACTCGTACCTTGCGTGTATAATCAAGATCTAGCACAACTATGCTCGGTTCTTAGTCTTGGATCTCGGCTGAAATATAGAGAGTCTTTGTGTGTGTTTTTGAGTGTGTTATGGAGGCTAGAAGGTAAGAACGTGGGTTTTAGGGTTTTAGGGAGGTTTAAGGAGTATTAATACTCTCTTAAGCCCATGGACCCAAGGCCCATAACCATCCCTTATTCCATATTTCATTAACCAAGTCCATACTCTTTTATTTTGTTTAACTTAATTAAATATTAACACACTTTTAAACAAACACAATTCTTTTATTTATTATCATCAACAGTAGGATGTTACACGATGATAAACGGCATTGTTAACTCATGTACATAGAAATATACATCTTTTCGGCATTAAATAATCTCTAAAAACTACAATTTCTATCTAATAACATAGCATAAAAGGTTACTTATCATAACAAAAAATAATTTCAGGTGAAACCAAGCCCCAAACGAAGAAACAAGCAAAAAGACGAAGAAAAACAGAAGAAAACACAAGAAAACAAAGAAACGCGCCCCCATGCCTCAAGAAACACGCCCCCATGCTTCTAACACAAGAAAAGACAAAATCTGGAAGCAAAATCACGGGGCCGTGCTCATCAAGCACGGGGCCATGGACGAGAACACAGAAAAGACAAAAAAGAATTGAGCACATGCCACTAAAATACACGGGGCCGTGCCTACCAACCACGGGGCCGTTTCCACCTCACAGAAAAGACAAAACAAATCTGGCACATGTCATATTAATGCACGGGTCCGTGCTCATCAAGCACGGGGCCGTGCCACACTGTCCAGATTGCCTATAAATAGTGGCTCATGTTGCACTCATTTGGTGTGCCTTGAAAAGATTTCTATCCGATTCTCTCTTATAAAAACACACACTAACACTCACATTGAAGATCTAGTGAAGAGTTTGAAGGCTTGGAGGTCATTACCATCAACCATCATTACCATCATTAAGAAGTAAGATTCATCTACAATTGGTTAGATTGTTCCAAGTTTAATCATGTATTTGTTATCATCATTCATCTTAATGTTTATCATCATGCTCATTATGAGCTAAACTATTTTTACCATCTAAAATCTATGAAGAAGCTTTGTTTTACTTGATAATTAATCAAGACATGTGATGTAGTATATGAAAAGTGCCACTTTATGGTGAAGGAAGGAATTGTTCTTGGTCACATGTCTTGATTAATTATCAAGTAAAAAAAAGCTTCTTCATATATTTTAGATGGCAAAAGGATTTTAGCTCATAATGGCATGATGATAAACATTAAGATGAATGATGATAACAAATACATGATTAAACTTAGAACAATCTAACCAATTGTAGATGAATCTTCCTTCTTAATGATGGTAATGATAGTTGATGATGATGGTTGATGGTAATGACCTCCAAGCCTTCAAACTCTTCACTAGATCTTCAATGTGAGTGTTAGTGTGTGTTTTTATAAGAGAGAATCGGATAGAAATCTTTTCAAGGCACACCAAATGAGTGCAACATGAGCCACTATTTTTAGGCAATCTGGATAGTGAGGCACGGCCCCGTGCTTGATGAGCACGGACCCGTGCATTAATATGACATGTGCCAGATTTGTTTTGTCTTTTCTGTGAGGTGGCAACGGCCCCGTGGTTGGTAGGCACGGCCCCGTGTATTTTAGTGGCATGTGCTCAATTCTTCTTTGTCTTTTCTGTGTTCTCGTCCACGGCCCCGTGCTTGATGAGCACGGCCCCGTGATTTTGCTTCCAGATTTTTTCTTTTCTTGTGTTAGAAGCATGGGGGCGTGTTTCTTGAGGCATGGGGGCGTGTTTCTTTGTTTTCTTGTGTTTTCTTCTGTTTTTCTTCGTCTTTTTGCTTGTTTCTTCGTTTGGGGGCTTGGTTTCACCTAAAATTATGTTTTGTTATGATAAGTAGCCTTTTATGCTATGTTATTAGATAGAAATTGTAGTTTTAGTGATTTCTACAGAGACTAATGTCATACCATCTCAATGATGCCAAAATATGCCAAGTTTCTAAAAGAAGTACTGACAAACAAAAGAAAGCTGGAGGAGCTCTCGCATGTCACCCTAAGTGAAGAATGTTCGGCCGTCCTCCAAAGCAAGCTACCGACAAGATGACCGATCCAGGGAGTTTTACTATCCCTTGTCTCATAGGAAATTTATCTGTTAGCAATGCCCTAGCTAACCTAGGAGCTAGTATTAATTTAATGCCTTATGTGGTTTTTGCAAAACTAGGGATAGAGGAACCAAAAACCACCCGCATGAGAATTCAGTTAGCTGACCGATCTGTTAAATATCCTCGGGGCATTGTTGAAAACATGCTTGTCAAAATTGACAGGTTTGTTTTCCCAGTAGATTTTGTAATTCTAGACATGGAGGAAGACAAAAGTGTACCTCTAAATTTTAGGAGGACCCTTTTTAGCTACCGCAAAGGCTATCATTGATGTTTGCACCGACAAACTCACTCTCAGGGTCAATGACGAGGCAATCACTTTTGACATAGGAAAATCTATGCAATATCCGCAATAGCACGATGACACCTTATGCTGTGTTGACATCATAGACTCCATCGTAAGTTGCTATATGCGAGATTCCTCCATCAATACTCCTTTAGAAACACAAGTCTTAGACAAAACACTCAACAAACCCATTTTAGAAAACGAAAATCTCAACAATAACTACCACGAAGAATCAGAAAATGATATACGAAATCATTGAAAACAATGAAAAATCAAAACCATCAATCGAAGAACCACCAGCCTTAGAATTAAAAGAACTACCAAAACATCTCGAATACGCCTTTCTAGAAAAAGATTCTCAACTCCAGTAATTATTTCGTCTCACCTTTCTAAAGAAGAGAAAGACGAACTTCTTAAGGTTCTTAAAAACCATAAGAAGGCTATTGCATTGAAGATCATGAATATCAAGGGCATCAGTCCTTCTTTCTGTACTCACAAAATCCTCATGGAGGAAGAATACAAACCTGTGGTCTAACATCAAAGACGTCTTAATCCCAACATGCAAGATGTGGTGAAGAAGGAAGTAATCAAACTGCTTGATGCCGGATTAATCTACCCGATCTCGGATTCACCTTGGGTTAGTCCCGTTCAAGTAGTACCCAAGAAGGGAGGAATGACGGTCTTAATGAACGAAAAGGACGAATTAATACCAATGAGAACCATCACAGGCTGGCGAGTTTGCATTGACTACCGGAAGCTTAATGATGCCACAAGAAAAGATCATTTTCCACTTCCTTTCATAGATCAAATGCTTGAGCGATTATCTGGAAAAATGTTCTACTGTTTTCTTGATGGATTCTCCGGATACTTTCAGATTCCCATTATTCCTGAGGATCAGGAGAAAACTAATTTTACATGGCCATACGGAACATTCGCCTATCGAAGAATGCCATTTGGACTATGTAATGCTCCAGCCACCTTCCATCGTTGCATGGTGGCCATCTTTCACGAAATGATCGAAAACTCTATTGAAGTTTTCATGGACGACTTCTCATTCTTTGGAGACTCCTTCGATCATTGTCTGAAAAACCTAGAGAAAATGTTAGCTAGGTGTGAAGAAGTAAATCTACAGCTCAACTGGGAAAAGTGCCACTTTATGGTGAAGGAAGGCATTGTTCTCGGTCACAAGATTTCTCAGGACGGATTAGAAGTTGATAGGGCCAAAATAGAAACCATATCCCAACTTCTACCGCCAACTTCAGTCAAAGCCATTAGAAGTTTTCTAGGTTACATAAGTTTCTACCGCCGCTTCATAAAAGACTTCTCAAAAATCTCAAGACCTATGACCAAACTTCTGGAGAAAAAACGCACCATTCGTCTTCTCTGAGGAATGTGTTGAATCATTCAATACATTAAAAGACAAACTTGTCAACGCATCAATCATGACCACACCCGATTGGACCCTTCCATTCGAAATCATGTGCGATGCAAGTGACTTTGCAGTTGGAGCCGTACTCGGACAATGCAAAGAAAACACTTTCACCCAATTTACTATGCCAGTAAAACTCTTAACGATGCACAAGAAAATTACACCACAACAGAAAAAGAGTTACTTGCAGTAGTATTTGCCTTTGAAAAATTTAGATCATACCTAGTTCTTTCCAAAACCATAGTTTACACTGATCATGCCGCAATATGTTACCTATTCAACAAACAAGATGCCAAACCCAGACTCATCCGATGGATCCTACTACTCCAAGAATTTGACATTGAGGTTAAGGACAAAAAGGGAGCAGAGAATGTAGCCGCAGACCATCTTTCACGCTTAGAATGTCCAACTCCTGAAGAACTTCACAAAGAAATTACCAATGATAATTTCCCACATGAAATTCTCATGCGCATCCAAGAAGTCATAGAAGAAAAAGACGAAAGTCCTTGGTATGCCCACTATATACAAAGATACACAAACTTTGATCCAAGCATGCGATGCTTGTCAAAGAGCCGGGAACATCTCATCAAAAAATGAGATGGCTCAAAAGGGCATTCAAATTTATGAGATCTTTGATGTATGGGGAATAGATTTCATGGGCCATTTCCTAACTCATTCAGAAATAAATACATCCTTGTAGCAGTCGACTACGTGTCTAAATGGGTAGAAGCACGAGCTCTTCCCACTAACGATGCTCGAGTAGTTGTACGATTTCTGAAAAAGTTATTTTCAAGATTCGGTACTCCGAAAGCCCTAATCAGCGACAGAGGTACCCACTTCTGTAACACCCTGATGGACAAGGTCTTAGCACGGTATGGGGTCCATCACCGACTGGCAACACCATATCACCCTCAGACCAGTGGGCAGGTAGAGGTATCGAATCGAGGAATTAAGAGAATTTTGGAAAGAAGTGTAGGATGAATCGCAAAAATTGGGCAGAAAAGTTAGATGACGCGTTATGGGCCCTCAGGACGGCCTACAAAACTCCCATAGGAACGACAGCCTTCAAGCTCGTTTACGGGAAGGCATGTCATCTGCCAGTAGAGTTAAAACACAAAGCCTACTAGGCCCTCAGAGCAGTGAATTTTGATCTAACATTCGTCGGAATAAACCGGGAAGATCAAATTCGTGAGCTCAAGGAACCGAGAACATTGGCCTACGAAAATTCCTGGTCCTAGAAGGAAAAGACTAGACGCATACACGACGCTCATTTAAAAGGAAACAAAAAATTTCAAACAGGCTATCGTGTACTGTTATACAACGCTCGTTTACGCCTTTTCTCAGAAAAATTGAAATCCCGATGGACAGGTCATACGTAGTTGAATCAGTTTTTGACTATGGGACAATCAAAATTTCAAATTCAAACGGCCAAAAGTTCAAGGAAAATGGACATCGATTAAAGCCATACATCGACGGTCCACTTAAAGAAGTTTTGGAGGTATTAACCCTCCAAACTTTTTAAATAAGAAATTAAGGAAACAAGGTTTGGCCAAAACCTTCACAAAACTAGCCTTGTAAATAAATGTTAAAAAAATAATAATAAAAATAATAATAATAAAATTATTGAAAACCACGGGGGGTGTGTTTTCAAAAGCACGGTCCCGTGCCTAAAAATGCGGGGCCCGCATCTTCGCTGCAAAAATCTCAGTCAGACTGGCTTGTAACAGAATTGTCAGAGCAAGAGCATGGGGGCGTGCTTCCAAAAGCACGGTACCGTGCTTGGCTTACTGGTTGGTTATAAAAGGCACATTGTGTCATTGCATTTCTTGCACAAACCAAAACCAAAACCAATAACCTTTGAAAATTCAGCATGCCAACTGAGATGAGTGAAGCAATCCCCGTTTCCCTACATCCGAGAAACGATGCCCATCATGTTTCCAAAACCGAGCTTCTCTTGAAACTTCAAGAACTCGTGAAAGAACTCACCGAAATGAATCTCCTTGTTGAGATGCGTCTCGTGCAACTCACCGAATCAGTGGAAAACATGAAAATGGAACTCCGAGACATCAACAAACAACTCCAGTTTCAAGTTCTCGGTTTCATGTATTTTCCACCACCTGGACCATTCGGAGGAGGAGAGCCTTTCGGGGAACTCTAGGAAATTTATCTTTCTGTTTTTATGTGTAAACAAGTGCATTAAGCACAATGTGTTAGGACTTTGGGCTTAACCAGAATATTTTCTTTTCTTAGGAAAACCCGGGCTTATCCCGTAATTGTTCTAGGACCATTATTTAATGAAAAGTAATTTTTAGTTGACCAAACATCCAAATTATCATAATAAACGTCATTCTAAGAATTCCAGATCTTGCATCGTGTTGTAAATTACAAAGAAATTCACTGCGACAAAAAGCACGGGCCGTGCTTTCCTAAGCACGAGGCCGTGGTCACCCTAGAATCTTCAGCATGATACGCGCTGACTCCATACAATTCTCTGACTCAGAAACATTTATTCCTATAGCAGCACGGGGCCGTGCTTTTGAAAGCACGGGGCCTTGTTCAACTTTTCAGTCTCTATATAATGCATGCGTAAACTCACCATTCCATTCACACCAAACATAACTTACCTAAATGGAAGGGAAACGGGTTGAATGGAGGCCAGTGAAAAAGGGGAAACAACATGAACCCTCCTCATACCTTGAGGAGGAGATCATGAGACTCCAATGCATCATAAGAGATCAAGTTGAGAGCAACATGCAAACCGAAGCTCGAGTAATCGAGTTAATTAACAAAGTCAACCTGCTTAGGTTCGAGAACTTCCATGTTGTGGATGGCCACCACAAAGATGTGACTTCCAAACTTAAATTTCTCAACCGAGAAATCGTTACGCTCAACAAAAAGCTTGTCGAACTTTTGGAAGCCAAACGAGCACCACCACACATCCAGGACTTGTTCGGAAATGGTAGCCGTTGAAGTTCTGACTTTGTTTCGTATTGAAGTTGTTCCCGCTAGTAATATGTGTTAGGATCCGAGAGTTGTTGTACTTTTCATTTTATCTATCTTTAATTATGTCTTTAGTTTTATGTTTTAATGAAATCTAGGATTTTTAATTACCATGTTAAAGTAACCAGAAAATAAAAACCAGCTAAAACAAACCAGTTCGACAAATAAACAAAATTTAAAACAATAATGTCTGCACTAAGCAGCACGATACCGTGCCTCAAAAAGCACGGGACCGTGTTTTTGGTCACAGAGCAGTTACAAGTTTTTAACTTAATAAAAATAACTTTGTTCAACCACCAACCGTAACATTCACTGCGTTCTGAACCGGAAAACCGCCGACCATCCAATATTTTGCTAATTTCTTTATCAAATCTTCAATTCAAAACCTAAGGTTGTAATTTAACAATTGCATTGGTCAAATTCATCATTCTAGGTTTAGTTTAACCCTAAAATTACTCAAGTCGACCAAATCAGGTCAAAACCCGAAGAGGGTGTGGGTTATTTTGCTTGCATATGATGAATAGATTGTCGAATGTTTGATGGTTAGGGTTTAATTGAAAGGAATACTTTGGGTTTTGGGTATTAGCATAAATACCCTACACACCACTAAACCTAATTGATATACCCGGTCGGAAACGAGGGTTCGAATCTAAGTAAGCTAGAGATCAATATTAAAAACACGAGCCGTGCCCAAAACAACACGATTCGTGGTCAACCAAAAGTCAAGCATCAAAGGAAACTGAACCAGAGGCACCAGCATGGGGCCGTGCTTCTGAAAGCACGCCGCCATACTTTGCTCTCTGTTTCAGCAAATTGAAAATTTTTCACGAAATTTGACTAATTTTGATGTATATTGCAGATGACAGAGTATGGAGAAGAAGTTCATGCATTCCTAGTCGTCGGAAACCGCAAAGCAAAGGACCGACAAGCAAACACAAGATTAACCCATCTCAACAACAGGTATCCAGAAGCCAATTTCTATGCTTGTGAAAACACTCTGAGGAACGTGAAACAATGGGACCGTTATCAAAACATTGTGAGGGGACCTTGGAGACGGGTTTTTAGCCAAATATGGGAATCAGTGACGGAACATACAAAGGAATTCCTAGCCTCGTTCACTATAAAAAAGAAAACGTTTGATATGTGGGATGGAGAGCCAATCCCGAGTTCCGGTGTGGGGGTATATGGCGAAAAACTTCTGTCACCCAACTAGGAGTTGATTTAGGAATTTACACGACCGAGGAAACCGATCCAGACATCTGGTTCGAGGCTAAAACAACATTTACAGATAAGGGTGATGATGATGAAGCTGAAGCAGGTGCCATAAAGGAAGAAGCTTGGGAGCAGTTGAGTTATGGAACAACAGAATATAGACCGAGCGTTTCGAAAAGCACAGCACTGCGTGACCCGCTGA
Source organism: Bidens hawaiensis (assembly GCF_021521415.1). Taxonomy (NCBI): domain Eukaryota; kingdom Viridiplantae; phylum Streptophyta; class Magnoliopsida; order Asterales; family Asteraceae; genus Bidens; species Bidens hawaiensis. The sequence goes on from NW_027491090.1 coordinate 172,996, forward strand.
TGAGGTACATCCACCGTTTTCTCAGTTACACCGTCATAGCTCGAGGACAGAGTGAAGGGGTTGTCAACCTAAGGGATCTTTGGGCAGTATATTGCATGAAAAACGACCTAGCATGCAATATCACTATGCTATTTTGCAAACTCTTCACGAAAAATGCTGGTGCCCGAGGAAATAACCCGATCTTCGGTGGTCCCTGGATCTACAACCTCTACAGGGCCTATGGTGCAGATACAGAAGGAACTCGAAGCCCAGACCCGATAGCTCTCGACTTTGACTACTGTGAAAGCATGCAAATGGTTCAGCAAATCAGCCCGAATGTATGGAGGTTTTGTGACAAGTACAACCATGTATGGGATCCGGAAGACCCAGCTAAGATGATGATACAAGATGTGCCCGAAAGACGACAATCACCACCGAAACAGAGCCGCCGCCGGACTTACCATCAGAGAGGAGGCTCATCTACATCAGGGGCCGTTCCCAGTTCGTCACACGACAGCCGATACTCTTTCAAGGGTATATATGGACTTATTGATCAATTCTCAGCTAACACTACCGCCTCATTTAATAGGATTACAGAGCAGATGGCTGCCTCAGATGCACAGCGAGCATCCGAATATGCAGAGACGAAGCGAGAGATTGATCGTTTGGGCTATCGCATGGACAGACAGTGGGGACCATTTGACCCGGACACGGGTAACTGATGACTGGCGGCACTGGTAGGTCGGGCACGGGCATGGGTTGGTAGTAATTTTATGAACTTATTATGTGTGTTTTAAACAATTTACTTTCCGTCGTACTTGTTTGTTTGTTTTTATGTTGGTTTGGATATTTTTATGGCCATGAGTGCCGAAGACATTATGCTAGGTACTAATTTAGCCCGATAGCCCAGGGGATGGATGATTCCATACCCAATTTTCAGCAATTTATGCTTGGTTGTTTGCAGTTTTAAATTATACAAGTACAAAAATAGGAAAACGGACGAAAAACAGGGGATGCTCTGTCGAAATTTCATTAACTGTAAGGAAGTAACTCTCCATTTTAACCCATAATACTCAATTAGAATTTTTATATTTTCATGAATCATGTCATATTGAGGATAATGTGAGATTCAAGTGTGGGAAGGGAAATTACTTGACCAATTGTTTGTCCAACTAATTATAAAAATTCTCTAAAACAACAAATATTTTTGCAGCAAACAAAGATTATTCTAAACATAAAAAGAAAACCAAGAAATTTTTTTGCAAATAACCAATCATTAAGTGAAAAAAGTAAAAAGAAGTTTTGTAATATTGAGAATAAATTTATGCAAAATATGGTGTTAATACCCAATTCCTCCGTTACTGTCGAGATAAACCTCATGCCATATAGATATTTTTCGGAAGCTTTGAGAGAGTCTTATGTTTCGTGTGATTTAGACCTTGTCGCAATTATTCATTTCAAGACCGCACGAAGCGTTGTATAAGGAAGAAGGTAATATTTACACAATTCCATCAAACCCATCACCAAGTTACAAAACCCAAAAACCTTAAAACCCGATCACTTTATCCATTTTCACCGGTAAAATACAACACTGGTCTTTTAACGGCAGACCCTAAAGAACTGGAAATGCATTCTTTCGATTTCAATTTCCTTTGCTGCATACACTTCACAAAACCTAGGTTGCCTCCAGAACTTAGGGAGAGAATCTTTCTCTTTAGCAATGAGGTGAGGAAAAAGTGGCGCCAAAACGAACAAAGGCCACCATTATGTGGAATTTCCAAAAACTCAATGAAGAGAAGAGCAAAAAGATATGAACGATGCTTAGGTTGCGGAAACTGGGCCCCCGAAGGAAGATGTAGAAAAAGTCAAACTCAGTCTCAACATGAATATACCGAACTAATGAGGGTGGGGGCTATTAGGCTCAAGCCGAACGATACAATAGAGTTAGAAGTTATATTCAAAACAGGATTGAGGAAGAATTGATCCACATCCTTGATAAAACTGGTCTTGACGAACTGACCTTAAAAGAGTCATTAGGTGTAAAAAAAACTCGGAGAAAAGGAGCAAAATATTGAAGACATCTCAAGACTCCCAACAATCAGTAGAAGTTGTATTTACCATCCTCATTAACCCTTAAACCGCCACAAAATACCAAATCCCTACTCACACAAAACCAAACCCTTGTACCTTCTGAGCTATGCAACCCTTTAAAAGGTGGAGATTAGAACTTGTTACAAGCTTATTTATCACAGGTTGCATTTTGACTAAGAGTGTTCACATGCGTACATCACAGGTATGATCAGATATAAAACCGAGTGTCAGTGAACATTGTGAGAACGTGACGTTTTGCATAAGCGGAAGCTCATAAAAGCAAAAGTTCCCTCTTATTTATCACTAAAATAAAGATTGGTTATTTGTTTCATCTTCTTGGAGCTCACTCAAGGGATAGTTAAAATCTAAGCGTGTTGTTCTTTAGAGGATATTTGTAAGAAGATTGCTTGAGGACAAGCAATGTTCAAGTGTGGGGATGTTTGATGTACCTAGAAATATATATCTTTTCGGCATCAAATAATCTCTAAAAACTGCAATTTCTATCTAATAACATAGCATAAAAGGCTACTTATCATAATAAAACATAATTTCAGGTGAACCAAGCCCCAAACGAAGAAACAAGCAAAAAATACGTAGAAAAACAGAAGAAAACAGAAGAAAACAAAGAAACACACCCCATGCCTCAAGAAACACGCCCTCATTCTTCTAACACAAGAAAAGACAAAATCTGGAAGCAAAAGCACGGGGCCGTGCTCATCAAGCACGGAGCCGTGGACGAGAACACAGAAAAGACAAAGAAGAATTGAGCACATGCCACTAAAATACACGGGGCCGTGCCTACCAACCACGGGGCCGTTGCCACCTCACAGAAAAGATAGAACAAATCTGGCACATGTCATATTAATGCACGGGTCCGTGCTCATCAAGCACGGGGCCGTGCCTCACTATCCAGATTGCCTATAAATAGTGGCTCGTGTTGCACTCATTTGGTGTGCCTTTAAAAGATTTCTATTCGATTCTCTCTTATAAAAACACACACTAACACTCACATTGAAGATCTAGTGAAGAGTTTGAAGGCTTGGAGGTCATTACCATCAACCATCATCATCAACCATCATTACCATCATTAAGAAGGAAGATTCATCTACAATTGGTTAGATTGTTCAAAGTTTAATCATGTATTTGTTATCATCATTCATCTTAATGTTTATCATCATGCTCATTATGAGCTAAACTCCTTTTACCATCTAAAATCTATGAAGAAGCTTTGTTTTACTTGATAATTAATCAAGACATGTGATGTAGTCTAGTAAAGTACATGGTTATATTACAATTATCTTTTGATGAGAAATGTTTCACCATCTTAAATCACTAATTCAAAGTTGGTGGTTGTCAATTCCATTGGCAATCGTTCATGATCGATTCATGTTTTTGAAAGATAGAAATACTTTGATACATTATCGAAACATGGATCCTTATATTGTACTTAGAAATGATGAGATATAAGTTATGATGTATTTTCCTAAACCTTGGTAATCCGAAAATGGCTTTGCTTAGGATATTAAATTAGTTAAAGAAATCATATGTTAACGGAATGTGTAATTATAACCTACATAAATCAACCAAGGGGAGGTTGTGTGATGAATTACAACCACCCGAAGTTGTTAGAATTGGTATTTGAGAAATCGAAGTCAATCCTAATCTTTCTACTTTACGACACTACTTGCCAATTTAAATTGACATCATTGAGATGGTATGACATTAGGAAAGGGTGTACTTTAAAATGCGCATGCTATCTCCTTAGTGCCAAAGATGCTCACTTAAGGCTTAAGGAGCTATCTATCATATATTGTTATGGCAAGTTTATCACATGTCCAAACAATAATTACCAATGTTAAAATGGAGTGGATTCTTGATCTTAGATGGTAACCTTCGCATAATTGAACAACTCGTTTAGAATTTCTTGTCTTGGTCACCTATATATATTATATATAAGTATTTACATTTTATAAAAAGATCAAAAATTAACCCCAAATGATTAAAACCTCCGATTAAAGTAAAACAACGATTTATTATTAGAATCATTTGTGTCCACGGATCGATACTTGGTTCTTACCAATACTATTCTACATATGCGATAGGTACACTTGCCTATTTTGTGTGTGTTTAGTCTTTGTAGAAATCACTTTTATAAATTTAAAACACGATCTTGTGCAAAAGCAAATCATTCCATCCATCATATTTTATACAAGCTACGCAACACGCATCATTAACTATTCAAAATTCCATGACCTGATATTCAAACAAAAATCATTATGCTTGAAAGATTGGTTGCCGAATCATAAGATGTCATCGTATACATGAAAATGCAATACGATACAGACCGAATACATTGTGTTACTATACTAAGCTATAAGGCGGAAACAAATAGCAAATGAATCAAACACATAACACTTCATCTCTTGAATATAACAATGTCAGAGAGTACAAGTGATTCTTAAAGTATTTTTCCAAAGATTACAAAATATGACAAAGTTTCACCTATTTATACATGTTGGCCTATGGGTGTATAAGTCTACAATGTATAAGACTTATACGAGAGTATTAGACTTATACGTAGGGAACAAACTTATATGTCCTTATCATTCTATAATGACCAAAACAACTCGTTTAATCCTACAAGATCTAGCAGTAGACATTTTGCACTAACAAACTCCCCCTTGGATGATGATAGATGCTTGAAATCATCATTCTGTCATATCAAATATTTTTTCCCAAATTGTACACCATGTTGATATAATAGACCTCGGTCATATAAACTTCAAAATTTGGATCTATCAAATTAACCATGGTTGTTTGACAGCACCCCAGGCATCCAAAGATTCATTCAATTGACCTTGGTAGAATCTAACATAGCGATGGTAAACAAAATTTTCAAAAGAACACCATCATAGATTCCGACTATCTATCCTATATTCGGACAGATTATATTATAAGAATTCATCCACCGTCTTGCGGACATTAGACTTAAAATGAAATCTTGTAACAATTCTTTCGTCCTTTCCTTGCAAATCCTTGAGTGAACAACATCTTCATCATCATCATTCGAATCATCATCAGTCAAATCATCACCTTCTTTATCCCAAACCATATGAATTTCACACACAAACTATGAATATCTGAATATGACTTTGAAAGTATTAAGCAAAGATTTTGCATACAATCATTAGTTTTGACTTAAAACATTCATTTTGACTTTTTTACACACCCTTTTGACTTTATAATATGACAATGATTATCAACAATTAAGATTAAATATCATCAACATCACTAAAAAATTCATCAGTTTAGTTACCAAATCAATCAAAAATACAGTTTGAACATTTCAACTTCGAGTGTTCATAGAATTTCTAAAAACCCGTTTCTGATTTTATCAAATTGATCAACATACATGTAATACTATACATGAGAAAAGTATCGGATAGACATTAACATACCTGAATTGAAATATAATCAAATCAAATCAGATGTTTATTTATGATTGATAGTTTTGTAAGAGTTTAAACTGAATTGCAGCTAATATAAAAACAATTACATAGTATTAATACTAAAACTACCAGTTTGTCGGCTATTCTGGAAAATCCCGTCTACAGTTGGTCAACTAGATACTTCAAAACTATATTATATTTGTTTAGCAGAAAATATCTATATCTCACTAACATATACACCCATATAAGTAGAATAAACTTATTGTCGGTCCCGATTATTCACTCAATACTCACAACAATGTCATAACCCACACATTAAATGCGTCGACAAGAGGGTTAATGACGGATTGCTAAATAAGGAAAGATTCTTGTTTGTTAACGACAGAATCAGAATCAAACAAGTTTGTTGCTAAAGAGATTAATAAAAGGAACAAACACGAACAATAACTCAAAAGACTTCCATTTATATAAACTGATTCATACAAATGTTAATCGATTAGGGTTTCTTGTCGGGAATGTATTTTCAGTAATAACCTAGGTCAGCTATCACACTCAATCAGGAATATTCGTTCTTATCTGAAAAGTATAAATTGGCAAATCCGTAGGAGGCGTGCCCTAAAATATTCCTTTTATAGGCCTGCCACCTCCTGACAGCTGTCATTCCTTTTAGAAACCCTAAGGATTGGTATATATTCAAATTACATATTCAAAATTATACTAAATGAAAAAACAAATCTTTCGGGTAGACATTGTAACATTTGTCTTCTCCGAGTAGGCTTTGTGTCATTTTGTCCTTTACGAATAGACCTGGTAACCTTGAAGTGTGCTCGAGAACAGTTCTTCGGGTAGACTTTACTTAGAGTATATTCCTAACAAAAAACACACCTAGCAGACTTCAATCTTCTTGATCATATTGTTTAAACCTAATCAACAGATCTAAGATCTAGTAATTATAAACCGGATCTAGTTCATGATGCTCTGATTTAATTACGTATTAATGTTATGTATAGTATTAATTGTATATATGTGTTTGTATAATATTATGTTTGAATACGTTAAGGAAGCTTGAGAGAATGATTCAACAGAGGTTCGATAATATAAAACTCAAAACTTAACTTAACAGAGGTGAACACCTATATAAATAGAAGTTGGATCTAGTTCGTTACACATTCCGTAACGAACTAGCTTCCACTTCGTTACATACATAAAATATAAATAACTTAACGAATCACCCCCTGATTCGCTAAGCATCCTTAACGAATCAGGAGGGAACTTAACTTAAGTCTAGTTTGTTAAACATCCTTAACAAACTAGATGATAAACATAACGAACTAGAGAAATAACTTAATATTTACTACATAAATGAAACGGAAAATACATTAACGATAGATACAAAGACTCGAGACGCTAAACCGTGTACTAACATACACCCCCTCTTCTTGAGCTCTTTGTCTTTTACTTTACTTAAAGCTCTTGGACAGCCAATCTCTGCAACTATGATTCCCATTCTCATAACATACACGCACGACGCGTTGCAACTGCATAGCCAGATCATAGTCTTCATTGCGCTCGAACAATATCTTATTCTTATGTAGCACGTCGTTGTCGGTCTCAGTTAAATTAACAAACCACATTAGATCGATGATCTTGATCAGTACTGTCTTTAAACCTTTACCCAAGACAATGACGGCCTCACCAATTCGGTTGTCGTAGTACCAGCGGTTGTATGATAAATGCATGTGTTGATTCAACGTCTTCACTTGCACACGCTTCATGATCTTTGGCGACTTTGCTTTAAGGACCAATTTTCTCCAGCCTGTCCTTGGATCAATCTCATTAATACGCTTACGAGTAGGGACCTGCAGCTTAAGAAACTTGAATCCATGGTTGACCTCGAACAACAGATGTTGATGGAACCAATCTGTTATCCGATCACCCCCACGGTTAATAAATGGCCAACACGCGAGGGTTCGAACATCCCATAGCGGTAGTGTGAGAACATCTGTTATCTTCTCATAATATTGGATACCTTTCTCCCATTTAACAATACATACTTTCAAATAAGAATCAAATAACAAAGAGATAATATCACCTTGAAACTTTGACACGTTCTTGAATGAAGTCACTTGATTTGCTTTAGAACGAGCAATATCTTCATCCTTCTGACCGATATGCGTCAATAATTTTACGAGTTTTCTTGCTTCGATAACCAAACCATCTTTCAATATCAGCATCGGTTGGGTTTTCAATCGAATCGAATCTCCTATCAAACACGCTTTTACCCTTTGATAACTTATCCAAATTATCCTCAGTTGCTTTAAACGTTTCCTCATTAAATACTGGAGCACCCTGATCAACATTGGTGTGTTGAAACAAATCAAGATACTCCTCAGCTGTAACATCTTCAACCTCAACCTCCTCATCTTCATAAATAAAATCCGTATTCATCTCAATGGTCGGATCATTTAAGATCTCTTCATCGTTCTCGACCTCGACATCGGGCTCAGCTTCTAACACGGTCAATTGATCATCATTCAATCCAAGCAGTAACGAAATATGCTCTCGTGTTAGGGACCTTTCCACAAACTGCCCCTCTTCGACTCATCCCGATTCACCACACTCCTAACCACCCCTGATCCATCAACAAAGATTACAGTGTCAGCTTCGATCATCTCAATGGGTTTGGCAGCTGTATAGTCTTAATACACAGTAATCTGCTTGCCAGAGTCATCAGTAGCACTTGTACCTGCACCTGAGGATGAACCGTGAGATTGTTTAGGCTCAACACCTGCACCAGACTCATCCGGATCTTCTTCATCATTCTTGATCTCTTTAAGTGCATCATCCTTGCATGTTAACTGCAAGATGAGATCCTCCTGTTCTTTGATCTTCACCCCCTGAGACTTAACAATCTCATGAAGATCCTTAGTTTCCTTCTGACAATAAGATATATATCCCATCAGCCTTCGTTGATTACATCATTCGTTCTTGAGTCATACGGTCAGCAGACATTTGATTTTCATATAAATGAAGTAGACTCAGAACCATACTCATCTGTTGATCATGCGTCATGATAAGAAACGAGGTTGCGATAGGATAAAAGGACCTTGAGGTCAGTTAAGCCTCAAAAATGGAAAGTCCATAGGTTGTGGAGGAAACATAGTCGGTGTAGGAGAAACAACCGATGTAGCAGTTGAAGGCCTTGGTATAGGAGATAAAACGGTTTGAGGAATCATACCAAGCCTAGGATCGGACGTAAGCGTGGTCGTTAATGTAAGCTCCAGAGTGCTAGTAGTAAGCGACACTGCCGGCGTTGAGGTGTGGACGAACTTGGAGGCTAAACTCCAAACGAAACACCAGCACCAGCCGACACTCGTCGCTTAGCCTATCCATCAGTAGCCAACTGTTTACCCTTTCTCTTTCGTTGAGCGGCAATTGTAGCAGCTAAAGCCGCTTCAACCGCAGCTTGTTGTTCAAGGATAGCCGCATCTCCATCACCACCATTACCACCATCACCACCATCATCACCACCAACATTCCCACCTGGTCCCTCCTCACGCTCTGAATCCGAATCGTTATGATCCAGCGATCATTGTCAGGACATACATTATCTGGATTCACCAGATGACCAATCAAACGTTTGGTCCTAGGTTTATCCTTTCGATATATCTTCATTCTTCGTACAGTATGAGCCGTCATGTGATCTAGTTCCAACACATCGTCTACCAATGTTTGATCGATGACCAAATTTGGAATCAAGTCTTGAATAATTAACTGGAGGAATCGTGGATACATTAAGAACTTCTTTTAAACCATTTGAAGACACTGTTCTTTAAGATGATAAAAAATCAACTTTGAAAAGTTGAACGGCTTGTTAAGAACTAGTGCAACGAAAGCCGACTGTACCATGATCCGGCATTCATCAAAATCGCTTTTACGTCCTCCCAAGCAATGGATCAACACATGCAATAGATACTTGTAAGTTGGACACAATCCATTCGTGTTGTACATAGAATCCCCGATGTCACCACCATAAAATACACGACGAAATAAACCCTTGATCAACTCCTTTTCGAACTCACACGGATTGTCAATGTTGTCTCCAAACAGAAGAACACGTCTAATCACATTGGTATCTATAGTGATAGGAGTTTGGTTGATTGTGGCTTTGATGTGGTTCTCAACTTCAACGTACTCGGACGTGTTCCAGAATTGACGTATAATAGATTGTGGCTTTGATGTGGTTCTCAACTTCAACGTACTCGGACGTGTTCCAGAATTGACGTATAATACTTAGATAAACCTTAGGCCGAGCAGTTACAGCAAAATGTGTCACCGAACGTCTCAGAAAAGCTAGTAAATCCCCAAATAAAGCTTCATCTGCAAATTTTGTACCGACAAAGGCACAAACATTATGCCTTTTGTCGTACGACAGTAACGGTATATCTTCTTGTTGTTGTTGTTGTTGTTGAACAGCAGCCGGGGGATCTTGTTCCATATTATCAGCCATAATTCAAAATAAATAACGTCGAGAATCAGTAATATTCAAAATTATATATATATAAATTTGTAAATTTTGAAAATTATCAATTAAAAATATTAAATTAATTAAATTAAAATGCCATTCGTTAAAACAGGCTGATTCGTTATATTATTATAACGAATCATCTGTTTCGCTATCAAGTAAATAACCAACGAATGAGGAGTAGCGAATTACTATGAAAAGGTAACAAACTAACCATCTAGTTCGTTATAATTAACAAATTCCAATATGATTCGTTAAGAAAATTGATTCGCTATTCTAATTTGTTTGAATTGCTTAACGAATTGGACACGAATTAGTTCCAATTCGCTAAGCATAACGAATGGCCATAAGCAGCTTAATCTTTGACTTAATTAGTCAAGGTCAAAGTTAACCAAGAACTTCAAAAGTCAAATATGCAATCAGAAATTTGATACAACTATAATCATCAACATGAATTCAAATAAGTGACCTTAATGGATCTCGGAATCACATTCCGATTACAATGGAATCAAATTAATGGTACACAACAAGATATAATGCATATAGATTAAGGTTTATATAAACCTCAAAAACCCGTAAATAACATTGCATAATTAACCTATCAAATCGTCATCATATTTGACGAAAAACACGAAGATATGATCGTCTATACCTTAGGAACTCAGAGGTATTATCAAAACAATGAAATTCGAAGGTTGAAAAATTGGTGAAAATTTTGGTAGAGTAAAAATACACAAGGAATGAAAAAGATGGTGAATAGTGAGGCGGTTTGTATGCACGCCGTCCTATATAGTCTGACACAGCACGATTCCCAATGTAACGAATCAGCCGATTCATTTGAATTTTGAACTAACGAATCCGGTGATTCGTTAGGTTAATTTAACACGTTTCATAATGAAATAGATTATATTCTTGTCTAGTTCGTTAAATATGCATAACGAATTAAATGTCATTCATTACAGAGTGCGGAAGCGAATTAAGATAAAGAATTAGGATATAATTCGTTAAGATGATCCAATTCGTTATTCATAATTAACGAATTATCATTTATTTAATTTTAAATGAATAAGAAAATTAATAAATGAATTAAATATTTATATAAAATAAAGAATTAAATAATGCAATTTTAACTTAAAAAGAATTACCGAGGACCTTTATCTAGATAATCGAATACCTTAAATCGTTCCACGTTTTGAAACTTATAACTTAAAATGAATTTAAATAATAACTAATGTTAGTGCACCGTTTTGGTGTCCGTAGCAATCGAATAAGTTAAAAAAAATAATTTTCTTATTAAAAAAGAATAAAATATTTTCAAATGAAATATCCAAAAATGAAAAACATAAAATAGAAAATATTTTTGTGTTTTTGTATGGTTTTTCAAAAGTAGTACATAATTTTGGATTTTTGTTAAGTTTGAGTAGAGAATCATATTGACTGAATTGCCCTTCCATCGCAGTTTTATATTTCAGCGATATTATGACTGACGTTAAGTTGGTCATTGATATTGTTGTCCACTTAAATCTTATAAAAAGCCTTCAAGCATTTTTGTGATATGATTAATGGTTCAATTAACGCACAAATATCAGAAACTATCAGCCTCTAATCTCGGTTCAAGCTTAATTTGATTTTTGTCAAATCACCCCAACTTGACTTAAACCATTATAGCGTTGATCAAAATTTTGAAGATTATAAAACTTTTGAGCAATGCATTAAGTTTCTTTTACCATGAGTGAGTATGCACGAGTCCATTTGTCGGCTTACATACATTGTATCCCCTGGGGTCCGTTTCTTATTGGTAATGAGACGCGCGCATGGGAGGAACAAATGTATGACTAACAGCGGATTTTTGATCAAGTCAGTAATTTGGATTGTACGAAGTACAGTAGTGATCAAGTTTAATGACTTTGAGTTTGCTCTAAAAGCGAGTGAAATATTCATGCTTATGAATATCCAGATGATTAAGCCGCATAAAAACTCACAGTGTCCAGAATCCTAACGCTAGTTATTTGCTTTATTATATTTTTGGGTGATCAACAGCTATAAGGCTTAAGTATGACCGGTTATTACATTTCTGCCATCCTCACCGAGATTTTTGCTAAAGACTAACACCTCTTTCAATTTGGCTTTTCTTTATGTTTATATCGCATACTTTACTCTAACGGCTTGTTTAAGACCTATCAATGCACCAATACAATTAAACACTCAGTCTTTTAAGCTTATTTTTTTTCTGGATATGGGGTCAAACAATCAATGTACTATCATTTTCTCTTTTTGCTTCAAAAACACAAAATTTTGAGAAGCATAAAACAAAATGGATTTAAACGCCCCAGTTACTTTTAGTCTATAGATTAATGGCTATCCTATCAATCTACAAGTAGATAACAGGACCAAAACATGCAGGCATGCTCCACAAACTTAACTAATCGACATAATTTTCAACGAGAAAATAACATAAAAAACATAACGAACACCCCAATTACTTTCCAATGTCAGGTAATTGGCTATCCCGAATATTTACAAGAAATTATCATGAACAAAAATATACAAGTACATGTCCTTCAAATAGAAGTAACTGACATATTTTTCAGTGAACGTAAGCAAAAATCTTTTTGGGTTTTCTCTTTACATACTTAAAACACAATCTTTTTGTTTTTGTTTTGGATTTTTCTATACAAATGAGAAATTCACAATCTTTTTGAATTTTCAAAATTTTCTTATAAATAAAAAAAACTAAAAATTTTACAATCTTTTTGTCTTTTCAAATTCTAAAGTGTTTTTGAATTTTTCAAATTTTAAAACATAAAGACTAAAGACATGAAAACACACTAATTTTTATCTTTTAAATGTTTTAATGTTTTTGGGTTTTATCTATACAAACGAAAAGCACAATCTTTATGTATTTTCTATTTTCACCCACTAAAAGCCAAAACCAAAGAAAAATTTAAGGTAAAAATAAACTGAAAATAAAGATAGTTATCATAATTTCAGGATATCAGCAAGGATCTTTAAGCCATATAAACCAAGCAAAAATTGAAAACGTGTTTTATCAAATACCTTGGTAAATAAGTCAGCTCTTTGAAAATCAGTATGTACTTTCTCAAGGTCAATTAATTTCTTTTCAAAGCAATCCCGTATGAAATGATATCGAATTTCGATATGTTTCGTTTTAGAGTGTTGTACGGGATTTTTGGTGATACTAATAGCAGCAGAATTATCAATTAAAATGGGGGTAGTAAGAAACTTCAAACCGTAGTCGCGAAGATGTTGTATCCACAGAACCTGGGAACAGCAAATTGAGGCTGCAACATACTCAGCTTTGGCGGTTGAAGCGGAGACCGTTGTCTGCTTCTTACACTACCAGGAAACAAGCCGACTTCCTAAGAATTGACATTCTGCCGTGGTAGACTTGAAATTAATCTTGCATCCTACATAGTCTGAGTCAGAATAAGCGGTAAGATCAAAAGTATCGTCCTTGGGGTACCATAACCGGGTGTCAGGATTTCCTCTCAGATATTGAAGAATACGCTTGACCGCTGCCAGGTGAGTCACTCGAGGACTAGCTTGGTACCTAGCACATAAACAAACAACAAACATTATGTCGGGTCGAGAAGCAGTAAGATACATCAAAGAACCAATCATAGCTCGATTGAGGGTAGGATCGACAGTATCCTCCAATTCATCCGGTGATAAATTGTGACCCACAGGGAGAGGAGTTGAAGGAGTTTTTCCGGCAGTAATCTTGAATCGGCTCAAGAAGTCGTTCACATACTTTGTCTGGTGAATGAAGATTCCTTCCGTCGACTGATGAACCTGCAACCCTAAAAAGAAGTTCATCTCTCCCATCGAACTCATCTCGAACTTGGTTTGCATTGATTTCTCGAATTCCTTACACAACGCGTCGTTTGTTGACCCAAAGATTATGTCATTGACATAAATCTGAACGAGGAGAAGATCATCACCAATGTTTTTTTTTTAAAATAAAGTGCAGTCAACAGTCCCATGTTTGAAACCATTATCCTTCATATGGTCAGCGAGCGTGCCATACCAAGCTCTTGGGGCTTGACGTTGACCACATAATGCCTTGTTTAAGTGATAAACTCAGTCAGGATAATCAGGGTCCTCAAAAACCGGAGGCTGCAAAACAAACACTTCCTCGTGAAGTTCACCATTGAGAAAAGCACTTTTAACATCCATTTGATAGACTTTTATATTCTTGTAAGTTGCATAGGCTAGAAAGATTCGTATGGACTCCAATCTTGCAACCGGAGCATATACTTCAGTATAGTCAATACCCTCTTGCTTATGAAAACCTTGCACCACTAATCGTGCCTTGTTTCTCACGATCACCCCACGATCATCTTTCTTACACTTATATACCCACTTAGTCGGAATTACCTTCTTGACTCTAGCAGGTTTGTCGATAAGATCCCAAACACCCAAGCGTGCAAATTGCTGTAATTCTTATTGCATGGCTTCTACCAAGAAGAATCTTGAAGTGCCATACGAGGAGTCGTTGGCTCAACTTGGGATAGAAAGCAAGTGAATTTAGCAAGATTTACATTCCAGATGAATATAAATCTGCATAAGCGCACAATACATTAATGTCACTTGACGAAGCAACTTGATGACTTGTTTGAACTCCCACATCAAGTTCTCCAATAATGTTTTCTTTCGGCTGATAATTATGAATCCTAAGAGTGGGATTCTCAGGGACATCAACATTTTCAAATAAATTAGTGTAATGTTCACCCAGCTAGTGAGATGAAGCATCATTATCAAGTTCAATAACTTGATCAACAACTGGAGTATCATCAGAAGAAGTAGATGCATTATCAAAGATAACTGGAGAATCATTATCAGGATCTTCAGTTGGAGCATCGGTTGGAACTTCAACATCATTAGAACTTGAAAATCTTGGAATTAAGCACGAACTAAATCTTCATCTGGTTGATCAGTTGTTGGAGTAAAAGAATTAAATAAGCCATCATTGTCAAACATCCAATCGGGACCTTTCCCTTGAGGAGGAGTAGTGTACTTTTGACAGTCCACATGATACCATTCCTCAACACAACCAGACGTGAATTTAAATATTCGTTTCTTAGGAGAATCATAACCCAAGAAATACCCTTCAATGGCTTTTTTATCAAACTTTCCCATATCCTTTTCAACATCGTACAAGGACACCCAAACGGTTCCAAGTACTTTAAATTAGGTTTTCGATTATTCAACAGCTCATAACTTGTCTTCTTGAGTCTCTTAACAGTAAGAACCCGATTGAGTGTATAACAAGCAGTATTCACCGCCTCATTCCAAAATTGGACAGGAAGCTTTGAATCAGCAAGCATAGTTCTAGCAGCTTCAATCAACGTTCTGTTCTTTCGTTCAGCAACACCGTTTTGTTGTGGTACGTAAGGGGCACTGTATTCTCGATGAATTCCATTTTGTAAACAAAAGAAATCCAATACAGTATTTTTAAATTCATTACCATTGTCACTTCGAATTCTCCTCACTTTCTGTTTGTATAGTGATTCGATCTTAGTGATTAAATTTGGAACAAGAACCGGTGTTTGATCTTTCGATCTCATAAATAAGACCCATAAGTATCTTGAATAATCATCAGTAACTACCAGGAAATACCAATCTCCAGAAATACTCGCACAATTCACTGGACCAAAAAGATCCATATGAAGTCGCTCAAGAGGAGTATCAATGGAATTTAATAACTTAGAAGGATGCGACTTTTTCTTCTGTTTGCCCTTTTTGCAAGCAATACAATGATCGGATAACTTAAAGTTCTTCAGAGAAACACCTTCAACTAGGTCATTTGCCATTAGATAGTTCATCTTATGAACATGAATGTGACCCATTCTACGATACCATAGAATTGAGTCTTTCTCGATTGCTTTAGAGACAAAACATGTTTCGATATATATGACAAACTGAAAATTTTTCTTACTTTTTCAGACACTCATCACGACTTGACTCAAATTTTCGGGACGAAAATTCTTCAACATGGGAATGATGTGACAATCGTCAATTTCAGGTTAACTCCGTTAACTCAACTCCGTCAATTCAAACTTAAGATCACTAAATCTATGACGCACACTTCATTACATTTAAACTAGGGTTTAAATGACGCTTAACACTTACTACATGTGTAGTCTTTCGGGAATTGCACCGAAACACAAACGATTGATGAATAAACGAAAAACGTCAAAACAGTAATTATGTGATAATTATGTGTTAGACTTATGTGTTGTGTGATAACATGGTTATAAACGCCAACTCAAGATGTAAACAAGTTAGTTTAAGCTAGGAAAAGTAATACTTAAAAGTGGAGGGGCTAAAGTGTAACGTATTATTCTATAAATACTATGTTATAATAAACCCTAATTCTTATTTTTCTTTCTCCCAAAACCGATCAGCCACCCCCTCCATCCCTCTTGGCTGCCGTCACCTTCACACACACATACAACCACCAAATCAAGCCCTTGATTGAAGAACTAGGTGCTAGGAAGGTATAATTGATTATTCTATACATTCTTATTACTTGATTTTGATGTTTGTTGGGTTAATTGAAACCCTAGCTTGACCGATTTCATGTATGTATAGTTAATATGATTTGTTGTTGATTGGATAATGATTTGATAACTAGATTAAATGTTGTTGCATGTTAATTGTTGTGTCTATGGTTTGAGTTCAAACAAAAACCCTAATCATGTATGTAATGGGTAATTGATGTGCATGGATGGTGTTTATGGAGTCTAGAGTGTTATATGAATGCATGATAGTTCATAGGTTGTTAATATATTGAGTTTGGATGCAAACAGTTTCTGGACAGAATGTGTATATGATGTTTAAGTGACTGTAACGAAGTGTAAACTTGAAAATTGGTTGAGATTATTGGTACTACAGTAAACTAGGTTGAGTCTAGTTTCTATAAAGTATAAACTTGTAATTTTTGGACAAGTAGAAGTTAACTTTTATGATTTTACAAACACGTTGTGCAAAGCTGAGCTGTTAGACCTGCTGTTAGGTTGTGTTGTAAATGTTATATCTCATGAAATACGAGACCAATTGGGTTGGTTCCACTTCTGGAAGTTGACTTATTGAGTTAGGAACCTAACCCAAGTGGTCTTGTATTTATTGGATTTTTCGTTTAATGTAAATTGCAAATAACATTCTGTTGCGCATGAATTTGACTGTTATGAGTTTGCTGTAATGATTTGATGGTTGTGAGAAAACTATGAGGAATAAAAATATAATAAAATATTTTCTGGAAACCTAAGAAATATGTGCTTCTGTGATGATTTTTGGTAAATTAATTGAGATGCTATGATTGGTAAAATAGTACAATCTTTCTAGTAGGATTTCTGTTTCGGTGAAACTAGCTGCTGAGTTGTGTAAAAATGCATGAAACATGATACTTGCTATATAATTGTTATGTTTTGACCAAAATACCCTTGCGGGGAATAATTGCTAATTGATTGCCATGATTTGACCAAATTGCCCTCATGGGGAATAATGGCTAGTTAATTGTTATTTGTTGACCAAAATGCCCTTACGGGGAATAATTGATAGTGAGGTACTTTATGAATATATGACACGTATATGATTGCTTACACATGTAATGTGTCACAAATACGCTGGTTAAAGTCACACACGATTCACAAACGAAACACGAAACATGTTATGTGCATAGGTATTATGTGCCGGGTCTAGAGACTCGATAATATTCCGACACTTAGAAAAATCTCTTTATTGTTTTAGAACGCTAGAGAGAGTTTTTCGGTGACGCGCATCTTGGTGATTTAATTTGGGAAATTCTTCGCAAACAGTGAGTTTCACTTTCCCCTATTTAAACTGTTTTCAAACGTTTTTCACTTGGGGGAGATAACATACTCCACAACGCATTTAAGATTTTGTTATAAATTATATATCACTTGTAAAGGCTAAGTGGCAAACGAAACATTTGAAGTCCTACACATCGAACCAGTTAATATTTTGAATAGCGAGTCACTGTTGACTAGTACTACTGGGTTTGACAAACCCCACCCAACACTAAACTCGACTGGAGGTCGAGCGGGTGTAATTTTGGTTAACACGTACCATGGTCTGGAGGACCTGGTGACAAGGCACTTAATAAACGAGTCAGCTTCGGTGTCGAACACTTAGTAATACTTGTTGTATAGACTAGCTACCTATCGATATATAATTGACATAACACTATCTGGTAACGCAAAACGCTGTAACGCAAAACGCTGTGACGCTGTAACGCTGTAACGCAAAACGCTGAACGATTTATTTTTATATAACTTGTGAACTCACCAACCTTGTGTTGACACTTTTAGTATGTTATTCTCAGGTAGCCGAGGCGGGCGCGCGGTTTAGGAACATGCATTGCCTGATAAACTTTTAACTATGCAAACTTACTTTTAACTGTTATCCTTGGTTTTAAATCGTCCTGCGTGACGTAACATTGTTTCTATGGTTTTACGCTTCCGCACTTATTTTCATTTAAACGTTTTTATGGTTTGATTATAACTGATGATTCCGATCCTATTAGTTCACACCCTCTGACGGTAAAACTCCGTTAGTGGATTTTGAGGGTGTGACAGATTGGTATCAGAGCCATTGGTTATAGCGAACTAGAAGCTGCATGCATACTAGACTATAACCGCGACGACCCATTAGTTATAATGATACGCACTACATAGATTTGTGTAGTCTTGTAATCTTATCTCTTTACCTCTTTCACTCATACGCGCGCGCATACACGGCTTACCTGTAGGAATGTTGACGCCACCCTCATCATCATCCGATTCGATGACGCATGCTCACGGGAAGGAACTGCAGTTACCTACCGCATCACCGCCCCGAGTAATCCCAGAACTCGAAACTCCCGCACCGAAGAGGTACCGCCTATCCGGGGCATATACGAAAACGACGTTAGCTGGGATTGGTACCCTAACATGATCAGACGTATGGTCTATCGCGAACAAGTTCCCCCGTTACCTCACCCGAACCATCCTGCTTATCCCAACACCCTACCACCCATAACCGAGCCTGTAGAGCGAGTTCTCGCAGCTGTTGTTTCATGCTTGGAGCGTGGCGTGGGTTACATGCGCTATACGAGAGCGAACGTTTCCGGACTGTTAAAAGACGGAACCGAGACTAAGGAGGAGATTGCCCGCATGGCAGCGGCAATGAAGGAAATGCAAGAGGCTAGTGATCAACAGATGAAGATTATGATGAAGATGCAAGCCGAGATGATAGACTTGCAAGAGCAACTCCAGGTAGCAAGGACCCGAACCGAGATAGCTCTAGAGCGTTGCGATATCTTACAAATGCAACTTGCTCAGAACACAGCAGAGCTTGAGGCGGAGCCTGAGGCCGAACCTGAAGGAGATCCCGAAGAGGAGCCTGAAGAAGATCCCGGGGAGGAACCCGAAGAGGAACCGGAGGAAGAACCGGCTGAGCCAGAGGCACACTCAGAGGTGTCCACAGACGATGTACAAATGTGCAGATCCTTGGATTGGAACTGGCTAACGCGATGAACTGGGAGGAGTTCAAAAGCATGATGCGAGAGGAGTACTGTCCGAGAGAAGAGATTTCAAAGTTAGAGTCAGAATTCTGGTCACTGAAGATGGCGGGCTCGGAAATTGAAGCCTACACTACTCGTTCTCACGAGTTGGCTGTGATGTGTCCGCGGATGGTGGATCCGCCGAGTAAGAGGATTGAAATGTACATTGAAGGGTTAGCACCGCAGATTCAGGGCATGGTGACGTCTTCCAGACCAGCCACGATTCAACAAGCGATCCGTTTAGCTCACAAACTGACGGATCAGGCTGTGACCCAAGGTGCGTTACCACCTAGGGGTTCAACCACTAAGGCCCGTGACAACCCGAGTAATGACAACAACAGCAACAGCAACCCGAGCAGCGGAAAGAGGAAGTTTGACAACACCAGATCCTCATCCTCGAACCTCCCACCGCAACAACACTACCGTAAGCCCGAATTCACTCGGAGCTTTAACAATCAAAGTCACAACAACAATAACAACGGTAGCGGGCAGGGTTCGAGCGGATATGCTGGGAAATATCCGAAGTGCAATAGGTGCAACTATCATCATGTTAGCCCGTGTAACCGTGTCAAGTGTCAGAGATGCGGAAAGATGGGTCACCAGGCGAAGGAGTGTAGAGGAGACCTTGCGGAAACGGGTGCTCCTAAACCACCTATGACGACGAAGGGATGTTACGAATGTGGGCAGGAAGGTCACTTCAGGAAGGATTGTCCCAAGCTGAAACAGAACGACAACAATGGGGGTAATGGAAGTGGCAGTAATGGTGGAAGCAATGGCAAGGGAAGAGCTTTTGTGATTGGGTCGGGTCAAGCCCGCAATGATGCGCACGTGGTGACTGGTAAGTTCCTTGTAAACGATTGTTTTGCTTCTGTATTGTTTGACACTAGAGCTGATAGGAGTTTTGTGTCAAAAGCCTTTAGTCAACTCTTAGACTTAACTCCAACTCCGTTAGATGCTAAGTGTCCTGTTGAATTAGCTGACGGTAAGACTATAGTAACGACTCATGTACTTGCGGGATGTAAGTTAAAACTGTCAGGTCATGTCTTTGATATCGACCTTATTCCTTTTACGCTTAGTAGTTTCGATGTCGTTGTCGGCATGGACTGGTTATCCGAGAACCGAGCGGAGATTATATGTCACAACAAGATAGTCCACATTACTACCCCTTCCGGCGAGATCACTTCGGTCCGAGGTGAGAGAAGCGGCATGACCACCAGCGTCATTACCCTCATGAAGGCGCAGAAGTACCTACAAAAGGGTCATCCGGCAATTTTGGCGCAGATTGTTGAGAAACCCGCGGAGGAGAAACGAATTGAAGATATACCGGTTGTGCTAGACTTTCCGGAAGTTTTCCCGGAGGATTTGCCTGGACTCCCTCCTATTCGTCAAGTCGAATTCCAAATCGAGTTGACACCCGGTGCAGCACCCATAGCACAAGCCCCGTATCGGCTCGCACCGGCGGAACTTCAGGAACTGTCCACTCAGTTGCAAGATTTGTTAGATAAGGGTTTTATCCAACCTAGCTCATCGCCGTGGGGAGCCCCTGTCTTGTTTGTCCGAAAGAAAGACGGGACTTTCCGCATGTGTATCGACTACCGGGAGTTGAACAAAGTTACGGTCAAGAACCGTTATCCTATACCCCGAATCGATGATTTGTTTGACCAGCTTCAAGGATCGAGTTACTACTCGAAGGTCGATCTGCGATCCGGTTACCACCAACTGAGAGTGCGCGAAGAAGATATCTCAAAGACGGCTTTCAGAACACGGTATGGTCACTACGAGTTTTCGGTTATGCCTTTTGGCCTAACCAACGCACCAGCCGTATTTATGGATCTCATGAATCGAGTATGCAAGGCGTACCAAGACAAGTTTGTGATTGTGTTCATTGACGATATTCTCGTCTACTCCATGAACGAAGCTGACCATGAAGAACACTTAAGAGTAATTCTGGAATTGTTGAAGAAGGAACAACTGTATGCTAAACTCTCGAAATGTGAATTTTGGCTTCGCGAGGTTCACTTTTTAGGACATGTGATCAACGAGAATGGTATCCATGTCGATCCCGGTAAGGTAGAGGCCATCAAAAACTGGGAAGCACCTAAGACTCCGACTGAGGTGTGGCAATTCCTAGGACTGGCCGGCTACTACCGGCGTTTCATCGAGGGATTTTCAAAGATTGCTCAACCCCTCACCGCTTTGACTCACAAAGGCACTAAGTACAATTGGGGTGACGCGCAAGAATCCGCTTTTCAATTGTTGAAAACCAAACTTTGTAGCGCCCCTATTCTAGCCCTCCCCGAGGGAACGGAAAATTTTGAGGTACACTGTGACGCATCTATACAAGGTCTCGGTTGTGTGCTGATGCAACTCGAGAAGGTTATAGCCTACGCCTCTCGACAACTACGGGTTCACGAGAAGAACTACACGACCCATGATTTGGAACTCGAAGCTGTGGTGTTTGCTATTAAGATATGGAGGCATTACTTGTACGGTACCAAGTTTACCATTTACACCGACCACAAGAGTCTCCAACATATCTACGATCAGAAGGAGCTGAACATGCGACAGCGCCGTTGGGTCGAGCTGCTCAAAGATTACGATTGTGCCATCAAGTACCACCCTGGCAAGGCCAATGTAGTGGCCGACGCCCTCAGCAGAAAAGAAACAGATAAACCCAGACGGGTGAGAGCATTGCAACTCACGATTCATGCCAGCTTACCCGATCAGATTCGCGATGCGCAACTTGAAGCTTTGAAAGATGACAATCTTCCATCGGAACTCATGCGGGGCATGGACAAGCAACTTGAAACCAGATCGGACGGGGTCCGATATTTTGAGAACCGGATTTGGGTTCCACGATACGGAGAGTTGAGAACTCTAGTAATGGACGAAGTTCACAAGTCCCGATATTCTATCCACCCTGGCTCAGATAAAATGTATCATGATTTAAAGGCACTTTACTGGTGACCGAACATGAAAGCCGACATTGCCACCTACGTGAGCAGATGCTTGACTTGTGCCAGAGTCAAGATAGAATACCAGAAACCATCTGGCCTACTGCAACAACCGGAACTCCCAATGTGGAAATGGGAACACATCTCAATGGATTTTATCACGGGTTTACCTAAGACACCGACGGGATGCGATACCATCTGGGTGATCGTTGACCGGTTGACTAAGTCTGCACACTTTTTAGCGATTAAGGAATCGGACAAAATGGAAAGACTGACTCGCGTTTACATGAAAGAAGTGGTGTCTAGGCACGGAGTGCCTGTCTCGATCATTTCCGATCGAGATTCTCGTTTCACTTCGCACTTTTGGAAGTCGCTGCAACGCGCACTAGGCACTCGTCTTAATATGAGCACAGCATACCATCCTCAGACGGATGGGCAAAGTGAACGAACTATTCAGACCCTGGAGGATATGTTGCGTGCAAGCGTATTGGATTTCGGAAAAAGTTGGGAACCTCACTTACCTTTGGTAGAGTTTTCGTATAATAACAGCTACCACGCAAGTATTAAGGCAGCGCCGTTTGAAGCGCTGTACGGACGGAAGTGTCGATCACCACTTTGCTGGGCAGAGGTGGGTGACAGCCAAATCACTGGTCCGGAACTGGTACTCGAAACTTCGGAAAAGATTGTCCAAATCCGAAATCGCATGGCAGCAGCACGAGATAGCCAAAAGAGTTACGCCGACAAGCGCCGAAAACTCTCGAATTTCAAGTGAACGATCGAGTGTTACTCAAAGTCTCATCTTGGAAAGGTGTGGTTCGCTTTGGTAAGCGAAACAAACTCAACCCACGATATGTTGGTCCTTATCGGATAACTGAGCGCATTGGTCCGGTGGCGTACCGACTGGACCTACCAACGGATCTCGGTGGCGTACACAATGTATTCCACGTGTCCAATTTGAAGAAATGCCTATCTGATGAAACCCAAGTAGTCCCTTTGGAGGAACTGCAAGTTGATGAACAGTTACGTTTCATTGAGGAACTAGTCGAGGTTTTGGATTAGGAAACCAAAACGCTCAAGCACAGCAAAATTCCAATCGTTAAGGTTCGTTGGAACTCGAGACGTGGACCGGAGTTCACGTGGGAACGCGAGGATCAAATGATGAAAAAGTATCCTCACCTTTTTGAAGGGCTAACCAAACACAGAAAACCGCGAAACCCGGCAAAACCGTCAGACATCACCGGAGGTATGAATTAAATTTCGGGACGAAATTTCTTTCTACTAGGGGATGATATGACAAACTGAAAATTTTTCTTACTTTTTCAGACACTCATCACGACTTGACTCAAATTTTCGGGACGAAAATTCTTCAACATGGGAATGATGTGACAATCGTCAATTTCAGGTTAACTCCGTTAACTCAACTCCGTCAATTCAAACTTAAGATCACTAAATCTATGACGCACACTTCATTACATATAAACTAGGGTTTAAATGACGCTTAACACTTACTACATGTGTAGTCTTTCGGGAATTGCACCGAAACGCAAACGAGTTGACGCAAACGATTGATGAATAAACGAAAAACGTCAAAACAGTAATTATGTGATAATTATGTGTTAGACTTATGTGTTGTGTGATAACATGGTTATAAACGCCAACTCAAGATGTAAACAAGTTAGTTTAAGCTAGGAAAAGTAATACTTAAAAGTGGAGGGGCTAAAGTGTAACGTATTATTCTATAAATACTATGTTATAATAAACCCTAATTCTTATTTTTCTTTCTCCCAAAACCGATCAGCCACCCCCTCCATCCCTCTTGGCTGCCGTCACCTTCACACACACATACAACCACCAAATCAAGCCCTTGATTGAAGAACTAGGTGCTAGGAAGGTATAATTGATTATTCTATACATTCTTATTACTTGATTTTGATGTTTGTTGGGTTAATTGAAACCCTAGCTTGACCGATTTCATGTATGTATAGTTAATATGATTTGTTGTTGATTGGATAATGATTTGATAACTAGATTAAATGTTGTTGCATGTTAATTGTTGTGTCTATGGTTTGAGTTCAAACAAAAACCCTAATCATGTATGTAATGGGTAATTGATGTGCATGGATGGTGTTTATGGAGTCTAGAGTGTTATATGAATGCATGATAGTTCATAGGTTGTTAATATATTGAGTTTGGATGCAAACAGTTTCTGGACAGAATGTGTATATGATGTTTAAGTGACTGTAACGAAGTGTAAACTTGAAAATTGGTTGAGATTATTGGTACTACAGTAAACTAGGTTGAGTCTAGTTTCTATAAAGTATAAACTTGTAATTTTTGGACAAGTAGAAGTTAACTTTTATGATTTTACAAACACGTTGTGCAAAGCTGAGCTGTTAGACCTGCTGTTAGGTTGTGTTGTAAATGTTATATCTCATGAAATACGAGACCAATTGGGTTGGTTCCACTTCTGGAAGTTGACTTATTGAGTTAGGAACCTAAACCAAGTGGTCTTGCATTTATTGTATTTTTCGTTTAACGGAAATTGCAAATAACATTCTGTTGCGCATGAATTTGACTGTTATGAGTTTGTTGTAATGATTTGATGATTGTGAGAAAACTATGTGGAATAAAAATATAATAAAATATGTTCTGAAAACCTAAGACATATGTGCTTCTGTGATGATTTTTGGTAAATTAATTGAGATGCTATGATCGGTGAAATAGTACACTTTCTAGTAAGATTTCTGTCTCGGTGAAACTAGCTGCTGAGTTGTGTAAAAATGCATGAAACATGATACTTGCTATATAATTGTTATGTTTTGACCAAAATACCCTTGCGGGGAATAATTGCTAATTGATTGCCATGATTTGACCAAATTGCCCTCATGGGGAATAATGGCTAGTTAATTGTTATTTGTTGACCAAAATGCCCTTACGGGGAATAATTGATAGTGAGGTACTTTATGAATATATGACACGTATATGATTGCTTACACATGTAATGTGTCACAAATACGCTGGTTAAAGTCACACACGATTCACAAACGAAACACGAAACATGTTATGTGCATAGGTATTATGTGCCGGGTCTAGAGACTCGATAATATTCCGACACTTAGAAAAATCTCTTTATTGTTTTAGAACGCTAGAGAGAGTTTTTCGGTGACGCGCATCTTGGTGATTTAATTTGGGAAATTCTTCGCAAACAGTGAGTTTCACTTTCCCCTCTTTAAACTGTTTTCAAACGTTTTTCACTTGGGGGAGATAACATACTCCACAACGCATTTAAGATTTTGTTATAAATTATATATCACTTGTAAAGGCTAAGTGGCAAACGAAACATTTGAAGTCCTACACATCGAACCGGTTAATATTTTGAATAGCGAGTCACTGTTGAGTAGTACTACTGGGTTTGACAAACCCCACCCAATGCTAAACTCGACTGGAGGTCGAGCGGGTGTAATTTTGGCTAACACGTACTATGGTCTGGAGGACCTGGTGACAAGGCACTTAATAAACGAGTCAGCTTCGGTGTCGAACACTTAGTAATACTTGTTGTATAGACTAGCTACCTATCGATATATAATTGACATAACACTATCTGGTAACGCAAAACGCTGTAACGCAAAACGCTGTGACGCTGTAACGCTGTAACGCAAAACGCTGAACGCAAACGCTAAACGATTTATTTTTATATAACTTGTGAACTCACCAACCTTGTGTTGACACTTTTAGTATGTTATTCTCAGGTAGCCGAGGCGGGCGCGCGGTTTAGGAACATGCATTGCCTGATAAACTTTTAACTATGCAAACTTACTTTTAACTGTTATCCTTGGTTTTAAATCGTCCTGCGTGACGTAACATTGTTTCTATGGTTTTACGCTTCTGCACTTATTTTCATTTAAACGTTTTTATGGTTTGATTATAACTGATGATTCCGATCCTGTTAGTTCACACCCTCTGACGGTAAAACTCCGTTAGTGGATTTTGAGGGTGTGACAATAGATGTTGATACTTTAGAGCTCATATTTAAGACATAAATATCATTTGATCGAGGTGATCTCATGATGACCATGTCCTCGGGAATCACATAACCCGGTTTCAAAATCAGACATTCATTATCAGTAAATACTGTAGTGTATTGCTTGTCACAGATTGCGACACACTCAATAAATTATGGTCTACTTTGTCACAGTAATTGACTTTTTCAAAAGTAATATGCCCATTCGAAACATCACCTTCTTGTGTGATCATACCCCCATAATTCCCAGCAAATGCCACATAACCCCCTTGAATATTTCTCACATTTGTTAAGAGGTCGAGATTTCCAGTAATATGACGAGAACATCTGCTATCCACAATCCAGTTTTCACCTGAAATGGTCTTGGATGTACCCTACACACAAAAGAAAATGATTAGTTCAAAAAGGCAGCCCAGGCCTCAGTCTTGGGCACCTTTTGGCTTTCTTGAGAAACATAAAACTTAGCCGAATTCAACTGTTGTTCAGCAACTTGAGAAAAAGCTACAGGCTTCTTAGACTTTCGTCTTAGATAAGTAGCTTGAACTACATTTGAGTTCACATTTTTGCATAACGGTTCAATAGGAACAAACTTTGGTTTAACATAACCATGAGTTTCATTCACATGAACAACCTTTCGAGGATTCACGTTTGAGAATATGATGTGAGTATCATCATCATACGACACAGGTCGTTTCAGAATATTTGTTATCAAATGAACTGGTTGTGATTGATCTTTGACAAATGGGTGAAGATTCTACGAACTCTTCTGTCCACAGTTTCTCATCACATGACCTTGTTGACCGCAAAGGAAACAGCTTCGCATGTCCACATGATTATGTTGAGATTTAGCAGTAACATATGACACAGAAGGATGATGATGACTCACGTTCTTGGTAAAACTCTTAGCTAAATCATCAGATGAATCCGATTTCTTTCTCAACCAAAAATCTAGATTAGAACAATTTGAAAAACTTTTCAAAGTATCAGTTCCAGTTGACTTTACAAATTGAACTCTCTTAGCATGTTTTAAAACTTGCTTAGCTTTAGTCAAAGGATCAGATGAAACTGGTGTTTTAGCTTGAGCATACTGTCGTTCAAGATCTTGAATCTTGGAGGTTTCATTGTGAAAAACACTCTCAATCAGTTCCGGTTTAATGATACTTATTAGAATGTCTTTCTCAGTGAATATCGTGTCTATCCCCTTTAATTTAAACACAAGACCAGTAGATGGCTTGGAAACATTTGGATTTATGAAACGCAAAAAATCCTCATCAGAAATTTTGGGTTTTTCTGGTTTCTTAGCTCTCACTGGTTTGACCTTAACATGATTATCTTGTTTCACCTGAGTTGTGTTCGAACCATACACAGCCTCCTCAAATTCATGAGGTTCACAAAGTATGTGATTAGAACTTGGAACGTTCTTGTTCTTGTGTATGATTTCTGGTTCGAACACATCCTCAATGATGACCTTGTCAATATTTTCAACAAAGACTTTGTTGCTTTGAATATGAGGTTTCTTAGTTGTAGTTTGGACTTTAACAGTTTCAGGTTTAACTGGTTTTGCTTTTTCAGAAATCACAGATTCTTTAACAATCACATCCTCTTCTTTTCTAGCAAAAGGATTTGTTTGTAATCATTTTGAAAAGGTGGTGGAATTTCAAGAAAACCTATTCCTTTCTTTGAATCTTTTTGCTTAACAGATATTTCAATTATTTCATTTAGCAAAAAGGAAGAGTTTCTGAATTTGCCCAATTTGTTCTTTAACTCAAGAACCTCATTTTCAAGCTCGGTTATCTTTGATCCATGTTTCAAAATTTCTTGAAACTTTTGATCATTGATAGTCATTTTAACTCAGCCTTAAGATCATGATTACTTATAGTTAAAGCCTCAATTTTCTCTCTTGAATTCATTTGAGAGGTTAAGGATTGCCTATAAGTGTCCTTTAAAGAAACAATCTCTTTTAGCAAATTATCATTTTGAAGTTTTAAGGAGTCTATCTTAGGCTTGTTGATTTCACAATCGGCACATGAAACATTAACAGGAAACTTAAAAGTTGAAGTACTAACCTCATTTTGTTTAGCCATGTAAACTGACGTGGTTGAATCACTGATTTTAGCCATACATGCGAAAGTGGTTGGAAGCTTTTCACTTGAATCATCTGAATCAGATTCAGTATCAACATCAAAAGATAGCTCACTCCCACTTGCATTTGATCCAAACATTACCAAATTAGCTTGATTGTCATGACACAGCAATCGTTGTGACCAGTCATTGCCATCTAACTTAGACAACATTGCTTGGGATCCAGAAGACGGCGGTTTGGTTCCAGAAGACTTTCCTGCATCACTTCCACTTTTACCAGATGAATTCTGATCTTGCTTTCTGGGACCAGTGTACTCTTTCTTTGGCCTACCACATTCTTTAGCAAAATGCCCAAACTCTTAACAGTTCTAGAACTTGACCTTTAATTTATCGAATCCCAATTTCTTGTTCAAAGATGGAAGATCTTTACCCGTTCTTTGCATAAACTTTTTCACTTTCCTGACTATCATAGCCATATTCCACTTCAAGTCCATCAGTTCTAGATCATCAGGATTAATTTGATCATAGTCTTCATCAGTCAAATCGCTCGTTGCAATTTTACTACTAACCATATTCTCATATGAAGTCATGAAGGCAGACAAGAAAGCAAAATTTGTTCGGCCTCCCTCATGTTTACAATTGATTTGAAGGTGATGAATTTCCAGATCCTCCAGATGAACCAGAAATACCAGATGATCCAGTATTTCCAGCTGTGTAGAAACAAGCACGTGGATCACTATAGATAGTTGTTGCTTTATCACTTGCATTTTGTGTTAGAAAGACAGTGATAGGAGAAATTGTTGAACTTAATGGCATACTTCCACCATACAATGCAGGATCTTGACTATCTTCTGAAGACTTTTGACATTTTAGATCGTATTCTCGTGCTTCGATATTTTGCATAAATTCCGACGCTGGCAAATCTTCATTGTTGAAATAATTATTTTCCTTCAGAACCATCAAGAAAGTCGAGTAAGAACTCGGTAATGCACTTTTAATGGTGTCAATCTTGTTAATCTCAGAAGTTTCCAACCTCATCTTATCCATCTCAGCTCTCAAATGATTAAATCTTGTTATCATCTCTTCAACAGTCTCACCCTTAAGTAGGTTAAAGTTTCTAAACTGAAACTTGAGCACAACCTTTTTGCTTTCGGCAGTGTTACCCATACTCCTCATACGAATGTGTTGGAATAATGAGGCACAAATCTTTATGCTTCCCACTTGATGAAAGATGTTTACGGGTAAAGCCATAGTGAGAGTAGAATAAGCTTTTGACTCAATTTCTAACGATTTCTTCTCTTCAACCGAATATTGCGAGATAGCTTTAGGTGTAAAACCAATGGTCTCATCCCCAATCATTGGAACGGTGTAAACTTCATTTAAGAAATACAAACAATCAGGGTGAACTGACCCTAGATGAGCACAGAAACGGGGTTCCCATTTAGCAAAATCGCTAAATTCATTAAACGTGGACACTTTGAATGTGAACCAATCTCGGTATCCAGTTGCAACATTTGTTGCATTAACATATTTAGGGTAGCTAATGCATACATACCAGCCATGTTTGCTAAATGACAATTTTCTCAAACTCCAAGGGTTAAAATTGAAAATTATATTAACAAACTGTGAACAGTAAAAGTAACGAACTGTGAATAGTGGTTAACAAATCACAACTTAACGAAGTTAAGATTGTTCAGGTAACGAATTAGGAATGATTTTAACGAAACTGAAACAATAACTTTGATGAATCAGGAATAAATTCACACGAAAGAGATTATAACGAATTGGTTAACGAAACAGATGGTTTTCTCTAACGAATCACTAAGTGTAATCTTAGCGACTTAAGTAGCGAATTAGCTACAGTTGATAACGAATCAACTTATAGCGAAACAGGTAGTTACAACGATTGTAACAACCTTCTGACAACAATTGCCACGTGGCAAAAGTTGTTATAATAACAGTTAACGAGGTGAGACACATGTCACACGAATTAGTTGACACGAATCAGAAAGTGTAACGAATTGGTTCACGAATCAGCTAATCATCATAATGAATCAGCTTAAAATGTGAACGAATTAGCCTGAAATGTTAACGAATGAACCTGAATCTTCAAATCTTCAAACACAAATTACCAGATTTCTGGAAACTTATGAACATAGTAACAAATTTGTAATACTTGCTCAATACACAACCAAATCGTTCAATCAAACTACCAAAACACTCGGAAACACAACGCGAATCCAAATCGCAATATCGCGTAAATCAATTTACCATATAACACAACCAAATTGACCAAAATGATTACCCTGTTCTCGGCCAATAACCGAAACCAAATCAATTCAGTCCAAAATCAAATCCAATCTCAATTCCTTCCACCCAGACCTTACCAATACCTTAACAATCTCCAATCCAATCCAATCAAACCATATCCAAGTCTGAATCAACTCAATTCAATCCAAACTCAACCCGAACACAAACTTATACTAAAATACCAATTAATAGTCCAATAATAACAACTTAACAAACGAATCAAGAGCAATCGAACACCAAAAGCTCTTATACCACTTGTTTGAACCTAATCAACAGATCTAAGATCTAGTAATTATAAACCGGATCTAGTTCATGATGCTCTGATTTAATTACGTATTAATGTTATGTATAGTATTGTATATATGTGTATGTATAATATTATGTTTGAGTACGTTAAGGAAGCTTGAGAGAATGATTCAACATAGGTTCGATAATATAAAACTCAAAACTTAACTTAACAGAGGTGAACACCTCTATAACTAGAAGATGGATCTAGTTCGTTACACATTCCGTAACGAACTAGCTTCCACTTCATTACATACATAAAATTTAAATAACTTAACGAATCACCCCCTGATTCGCTAAACATCCTTAACGAATCAGTAGGAAACTTAACTTAAGTCTAGTTCGTTAAACATCATTAACGAACAAGATGATAAACATAACGAACTAGAGAAATAACTTAATATTTATTACATAAATAAAACGACAAATACATTAACAATAGATACAAAGACTCGAGACGCTAAACCGTGTACTAACACATATCAAAATTTGCTCGGTATAATCCTACGAGCAAACTTGTTCTTCTAAGGTCCTATCAACTCATTGCTGGTGAATAACTTATTAGCAAAGCAATGTGTGCTTGGTGACACTATAGCTTGATCGGAGTTGAACTTTGCCCGATGTGTCCATAGGATAATTCTTAACTTCCATCAAGCATGCTCGGACCACTGTTTATTAATGAATACCTTGCTAGATCTTCCAAGTACTTGACTTAAAAAGCTTGGTTTTACCAAGGGTTTGCTAGTAAGCAAATTGTGCTCGTCCATGAAGAACAACCTTGCTAGACATAGTGAACCCTGCTCGGATATAAACTAAAGAAGAATTCATGAAGATAACTCTGCCCGATAGGCAAAATATCATGCCCGGTCAAGTTAAAACCCTACTCGGATGTCCAAGTGTGCTCGGATCAATACTTAGCGATTTCTGAGGAGGTTGAGAAGATTCCAATCTTCCATATACTTCATTTTAGGTCAAATCTTTGACTCAACAATCTCCCCTTAGATTGGAACACCTCAGCTGTCCCAAAACATCTCTAAGGTTACAAACACTTAGTCAAAATAGATATTAAATCAAAATCAAACATTTACATATCAAAAGTTAAACTATTACATATTAAAAAATTTTGTCCGTACACATTACAAAGCAAAGCCTATTATAAGATTCATCTTCTTCTTGCATTGTAGGATGCTTGTCTTCTTTCAACTCTGACAGTTCCTGCTCTTTGCTAGAATATAGACAAAATTCGATAATGAGGGTGGTTTCTGGGATTGTCAGTTCAACAATGTCCCTCAAGTCTTCTTCATGCAAATAGGTCAGATCTGTATCAGTTTTGATGATTCCTAATATGAGACCATCTGAATTTCTCAGTATGTAATGGCCTTCATTTTCCTTGTATTCAATCATAGTTATTCGGCCATTTTTTTGAACCTCATAGTTGGGCCTCACCATCCTCTTTCTCATGCTGATACATATATTCAAGTTGGACAAGGGATTGTCTTTTCTGAGTTTTGACATATAAGCATGTTCTGCATCTCTTATCTTCCTCATACATGTCACTCTTTTGTTCATTTCATGCTTGGTAAGCTCACATTTCTTCTTTTGACTTAGTAGAGGAAATCCCTTTTCAGCTTCATTTTTCAGATACTTTAAGAGTTCATTTTGCTGTCTTCCGGCCAACTTTCTGTTGTCATGATAGTCATACAAAGTGAGACTGGCCATTTTCTCCAATTGTTCTCTTGTGTACTCAGCAAAATCGTCTCTAAATATGATGTCTCTCAGTTGTTTACTCTGCATAATTACTTTCAAAGATTGAGAGACTGAGTCATAGTAGAGAGTTCTTGGTAGATCCACATCAGATTGTGGTCTTGTCATTCTTTGGGATCCGGCTCTACTTGACTCACCCCTGCTTGCTGATGGATGTTGCCTTGAGTCAGAGGGCCTAGTTGGGATAGACTTCATGGGTTTGCTAGGCCCTGATATACCAAAAGCTTTCATGTACATAGATTCAATTAGCTCAGCTGGATAGGTGATAAGATATGCAAAGTTTTCACCTACATCTTTGACAAGTCTTGTAATCATTTTAACTATCCTTGGATTATTCATTAGCCCTGCAGGCAAAAATCTCCCTTCAACAAAGCTTCTGGGATTTTCACCCTCCAACAGTACCTTCTCCCATTCAGCCTTCTGCAAATAAAATAGTTCTTTCAATTGATGTTTATCTAATGCATTAAAGGATTTCACATCCATTCCTTTCTGATTCACCATTGTACCCTTCAGAATTTGAATCATTTCTTCATTCTCCCATGGAATTATAGGTTCATCCACTGGTTCATCTTTAACTTCCACAGGGATTGGTGTATCATCAGTTGTTGACCCTTTTGACTTTTTTTTTTCCAATCTGTGCCTTCAGTTTCTCTCTTAATGTCATGATTTTTCTTTTCTTTATTGGGGGGGTTCATCTTGATCTCCCCTTGACTATACAGTGGAAGGCTCAGGTTGCACTCTTTTCAATTGATCTTTCTTTTGAAATTTGTTGTAGAGTGACTCAACAGCAGCCTTAGTCAGGCTATCCACCATTTCTGGTGCCATTCCCTTATCCATCAAGTAACCACATTTGCCAGCATATTTCTTCCTCAGAGCATCAAGTTTCTCAGCCAGTTCATCTTCTCTTGCAAATTTTTCTTTTACTTCTTCTCTGGTGTTGTTGTAAGCATCTCTGAGCTGTTTAAACTTGAAATGGGTTAAGTCTTTTTCAGAATAGCCATGCTTTCTCTGATAATCTCTATACTTTTGGCCATCTTTGTTCTTTTGTTGTATGTTTTTCTTAATAATTGTCCCTTTCTTTGTCCAATCTTCTTTGTAGCTCATCATCATTCAAAGAAGCTAAACTTTCAAAACTAATTCCATGACTCATCAACTTGACTACTAGAGGGTTTTTCCTTTTGGCATCAATCAAACTTTGTTGAATGTTTTCCCTTTGCTCTTCAGTCATTGTTACCTGAGGGGACACAACATTAACATTTTCATCAACTTTTCCTAGTTCATTGTCATCATCATTATCCTCAGATTCATCCTCCTCCTCTATTGTTTTATTTACAACATCAATTTTAGGTTCATCAGGAGCTGGAATGTCAGGGACTGTAATGTTTGGTACTCCTTGAACAATTTCATCAGGCCTCAATATTTGCAAAGGAAGTGGCCATAGTGAACTTGCTTGTTCATCTGGGGTCTCAACAAAATATTGATTCTTGTCATCCCGTTTCCCCTTATTTCTTGATTCAGCTCCTTCAGCCTGATCATCAGCTTTTCTTTTTCTTGAATAAAACTTTTCAAATCTGCTCACATTTTCCTGAATTTTTTAAGCTTTAGCCATCATTTCCTCAAATGTTTCTTCAGTTTGTCTTTCAGGTTCCTTTTGAGGTTGGCTTGATGATTGTGCAAACATACTTACCACCAAAGCCAGAGAGTTATCTACCTCCTCTGCTCTCTTCAAATTGATTAAAGTTTCAATCACAACTTGATCATCAGCCTCCTTTTCATTAAGAAATTTTGTAATGTTGGCTTGCTCAATAAGTGTTTCCTGCTCTGCCAGCTCTTCAGTAGTCAAGGTTTGGGCTATTATCTCCCTTTCTCTTGTCTCTTTCACAACATTTTCAAAAGACTTCCTGGCAGCAGCAGTGACTTCATCTTCTTCCTCATCCTCTCTACCAATATTTTCCTTGACAGGCTCTTCTTCCTCATCATCTTCATTGACTTTTGCTTTCCCCTTATCTAATCGTCTTTTCAAATATTCCTCAGTTTCTTGTGAGAAATCATCAATGTCCATATCCAAATCATCCATCTCCTTATCATGCTCAACCCTCTAGGAGCTTTCAGGTTGTTCAGTTTCAGGTTCAGTGAGTATTAGCTCCTCAGTAGAAGCATCATCATCATGTATCACATCAGTTGGTGCTTCAGTTTTAGTTAAAATATGTCAACACATCAGTCTGCATATCAGTGGCCACATCAGTGGTAGCCACATTTTCATCAAAGTTTTTCTTTTCAATTTCTTCCTATGTCTCCTTTTCACCTCTCACCTCATCCATCTCTATCTCTATTCACAACATTAATCATTTCATTATTAACATCATAGTTCTGCTCATCTCCTTCAGACTCATCAGCCTCAAAATCATCTTCTAAAATCAATCTTGGACCACTGTCCTCTTCCTCACTTTCATCATATGCATTAAGAATACATGTCAAACCATCATCATATTTTAACTTAACACCTTCATCCACCATCGCCTCATCAATATTTTCTGCAGCACCAGTTAGCTCAATGATATTCTCCCCATGTTTTGGAGTAGCTGAGGTCTTCTCAACCTCCAACTCTAGGGTTTAAATTCGTTTCTGAGCAATAACCAACTGAGCCTTCAACTCCTCATTTTCTTTTCTCAATTCAGAATTTTCTCCTTTCAGATCAATGTTTTGGCAAATAAGGTTGAAGTTTCTTTGTAGTAAGAAGGCATTTGGGGGAAGGGTGTTGGATGGTAAAGTGTGGAATGGTTCTGGTATTGGATTTGAGGTTTGGGTCTGGGGTGGGGATTGGGTTGTGGTGTGAGGTGGGGTTTGGGTTGTGGTTTGAGGTGGTGTTTGGTGTAAGGGTTCAGTTTGGCTTAGGGTTAAGGCGGGTGTGTGAGTGGGTGGAGATTGTGTGGTTTGGTCATTTGGTGTTGGAGAGGAAGGTGGTGTTTGTGGTGGGGTGCCAAATGGTGTGGATGGTGGTGTTGGTATAATCTGATACTCCCCCTGAGGTTGTACAATGTCTTCAAAGTTTGCATCACCCCCTTCTATATCACCATCATCATCATTATCAGAATCATCTTCTCCATCATCTCCTTCAGCATCGCTACTCTCCTCATCCTCTGCATACTCAGGCAATAACTCATGTAAGTGAGGAATGACAATATCCTCAGCAATCAACCAAGGCAAGTCTTCATACACCTCATCAGGGTTAAATCTACTTGAACTAGCCAGATTCTCTATTCTCTTGAATGTGTCATATCACACCCCAACCTAGGGCGGAAATGTCGGGGCGCGAACTAATTGCCACAGCTCTTGAGGTACTATCATGCAGTATTTAAATGACAATATCTATTAATTTAATTAAAATATCAAATAAATCAAATACAAACAATTACATAATTCATACAACAATACAACTTATATTACAAATGATCTTGATTAATTATTTTCTAACTAAATTCTTCACTATGTCTTCACCAACCTGCATTAAATTTCTATGATAATCTGCATATGCGTATAAAATAGAATTTTGTCAACAACACATGTTGAGTGAATAAAACACCAGTTTTAGACACAGCAATAATAATATATAGTATATAAAGAATGATGCAAACTATTACTATGAGAATAAACAGTTAAGCCATATCACATAAACAATCAATCAAACAATCTATAAAGAAAGACAACCATAAAGAAAGGGCTCAACCAATCCATATAAATGGACACTGGTTACCAAAGCAAAGACTAAACTGTTGCCATAGAAATGGACATCGGTTGCCGAAATAAGCAAAGTAGCATTCAAACAAAGCAAGTAAGCAAATAGCACGTTAAGCATAAACTGATATACACACAAGGATTAACAGTTGCGGTTTTGAATACTATATAATGGATAAATATATAAGATACGCACATGTCCCCAAATAGGTTAAAAATAAGTAAAAATAGGGGAGTATTTACTCAACTTAGTAAATAAGCGAGGAGATAATGAACAAGTAAGAAAGCGGTAAGTCAAGCTCTTCGGGATTTACCGACGAAAAATCCTAAGTGACAATAATTGAGGAAAATAAATAAAGATTGAATAACGAGTCGAAAACTAGATAGAAGATTTAGGATATGATGATCGATGTTCTTGCTAAAGTTATGTATTACCTTAATTTATTATTAGTTATATTATTTTGGATCATTACAAATATTTTTAAATAATATGATTATATAAAATACATAAATAAATAATTATAAAGACTTTATAGTTTTTATAAAGAGATTTGTGTCAAGTAATTATTTTAAAATAAAAATACATTTAATGTATGTATATATATTAAATTAAAAAAAAAACTTTTTAGATATTAAAACCTTAAACAATTTTTATTACTTAATACGCAAGCACATACATATACATACATACATACATATATATATGGTTTATCATAAGATCAGAAAAAGTATTAGTTAACGTGTCGGTTTTATGTAAATATTGATTATTTATGATTTTTATATAACTAGAATATAAATTGATGTTTAAATAATATTAAATATATATTTAAAAATGTTCCTGAAAAAAAAGGGCCTGGCTAGGACTCGAACCCGCGCCAGTGGCCGGAATAGAGAGTTAAACGCACCCAAAGAACCAGTTGGACTAACCTGACAACTGGTTAACAAATGAAAACGATTTAATATATACATAAACAAGTATAAACCCCCAAATTAACATAAACCCTAATTCCTAAAATCGGTAAATCCGTTGCTGTTTATTCAATTAAGCATAGGGTTAATGAATTATGAATTCAGACGAACACGTTAACATAACCAATTACCTTAAACGATGATGCTATGATGGTTAGTTATGAACGAACAGGGCCGGCTGTGTTTGATGACGAACTGACATACAAACGGCTAAAATAATTAAATTGAATAGAGGGTTTTAGATGAAGACGGCTAGATGATCCTATCTGCAGGTTGAATTGAGTTATTATAAACATTGGCTTGTATATCAATCTAGGTTAAGTGTCGGCAAGCATAAAAAGAGTAAACCGAATCTTTTTGATCAAGATAACGTAATTAGAATGTCTAATGGGCCGTAAATAGCATGTATAACACAATCCTTGTTTCAATTTCCATGTTGGGTGCGATAATTGAGGTCCAAGATACAAGATTGAAATCGGGTTTACGAACTGGGTTAACGAGTTTGGGTTGGATCCGGGTTAAAAGATAATAATATAACAGAAATCGCATATAGGTCCTTGTAAAAGAAGGTGGAAACATATAGAGGTAAAAGTTGTAATTTAGGCTAAAATTGTATGTGTTTCAAAGTAGTTATCTATATATATTAATTAGGTATAATAAATAAATATTAATAAAATATTAAATGCTTGATAGACACGATATTTTCCATTGATAAAATTTCCCGAACATAAAATGGGTCAGGTAATAAAAAAAACTATTAAAATCGAGTTGTTACAATCTCCCCTACTTTAGGGAATTTCGTCCCGAAATTATAGGATATTATTAAAAAAAACATTAAAGTTTGAGGAAAAGCAAATTTTAAACTACAATTTACCATAGCACAGAATTTTGAATAGTTAAAATAACGCTCCAAATGCAAATCCGATAAGGGCACTTATATATAGGATGTACCAGCGGCGTATCCACCATGTCCTTATCATTTTTACATTTGTACCGTTATCTCAACCACTTTCAATTCTATATTATGACACACAATCTTACGCAACATGATTTCCATGCGAGGACTTCGATAATTATGTTCCGGGCCATAATTATTTTTATCGTCGGATGGTCCACATGATTCGTCCCATCGTGTGGATTTACAAAACATTTGAAAATAAAAGTTTTAAAAAATAGAAATCCTATAAGGAAATGAGTTTTTAAGTAAGATGTCTTTGAATAGACAAAAAATTATAGTTTGGTTATTTAGAATGGGGAATTTTATAAAACAATCCTTCGATAATTTTAACTTTACTCGAAGGGCATAATAATAGAAATCTTAATTTGTACTTCAATATTTTATAAAAAAAACGTAAATTCAAAATTTACTAAATAGTCGATACAAGGAAGAAAGGTCAACTTCAAGTAAGATAGAATATGACGAGCGGCAAAGTCTTATAGTAGCTTGAATCCCCAGTTATGCATGACTTGAAGCCTTGGGACTTGAGCCTTCATGGTAAATTGATCTGGCATTGCTCGAATAACTTGAGCTTGAATGGGTTGCAAGAGTGTTGTTTGATTTGTGTAGGCTTGGTAAACTTGAGTCAGCGGATGCGGAACTTGACAAGTTTGGGTTAAGTATGACTGATCTTGCTTGACGTGAGGAGCTTGATGGATGAGGGATCGATAGGTTTGGACTTGATAGGTAGACTGTTGCGGGACAACCTGTACATTAGGCGGTGTAGGGTAAGTATATGCAAGGATGATCGAAATGATTACATTGGATGCAGAAACGATACGAGGAGTGAGTCGAATGATGAAAGTTACTAGTGGAGCATAACCGGTGAATACCGATGGGGAGTTTCTTGCTCGGGATACTTTGATTTTGTCGAGGTTGATGATTGACTTGATTAATAGTATAGTTTTAGACATGCGCTTGTTGTTGTCGTTGCGAGGATGAGTAGGGGTAAATGAATAAAAAAATTCAATCAAGGAAGTTAATGAACAAGTTTGAATTGGTTGTATTAACGTTTTGAATTTGATTTTATATTTTAGAGGTTGCAACAGTTAACTCATTGAATGTACACGCGTCGGTCATGAGAACTAGACGATTGATATCGAGGACGACAATGATTTCTTAGATAAGACATTCTATGAGGACCAAAAATAAAGATTTATAAGATGAAGGATGAGTTGAGGAAATCATTTAAATAATACAAGTTTAATTGTTTTATAACAACTTTGCTTTTAAGAAATTGGAGATTTGTGTCGTATCATGAGGAATAAAGATAAAAGTTTATAACATAAGGGATATATAGCGTAGATAGTTTTTAGATGATGTAGTCAATATGATTAAAGTGTGATGACTACATGAGGAGATAAGTCAATTTAAAAATTTAGATTTTTATTTTAATTAAGTTTACAATAAACTAACGAATATTAATTAAGTTTACAATAAACTAACGAAATATAAATTGTAGATGTTGGCCTCCAATGAGCTTTTCATGGCAATTTGAATGGCCCAACGAACTAACGAATAAAATAACTGTGTTGGACAGCCCATGAGTGTTACATGGCAATTGTTTGTCCCAACTAATTAACGAATTAACAATGCAATGAAGTTTGTCGGCCCAATGAGCGTTACACGGTGTTTTAACCGACCAAACTAAATAACGAACTATCGAAATAAATATGAGTAGTCGGAGTATCTTGTGAATCACCATATTGATCACTCCAACAAAAATACGAAAACAAGTTAAGAAATGGATAGTAGGATTGCCCATGGGTTCCATGGATTTTTCACCCAACTAACCATTTAAATAACGGAACACAATAATCGGGAAAACCAAGTTTAGCCACGAACCACCGTGAATTCGGTTTAAAAACAACCTAAGGTGTCGGTCGTATGACAATTGTTCCTCTTTGGCCGAGAGGAACTTGTCATGCTACCAAGCCATATGATGAAGGAGCAAAAACAAAAGTAGAGAGTTCTTAAGGAATTTCCCAAAAATAAAAAGCAATCTAATTTAATTTAAAATATTTATGAAAAATTTTCTTTTAAGGTTGAGGCATAACCTCTGAGTTATGTGTGTTTGTGTGCATAACAATATAATAATATGAATAATCATTATTTAAAGAGTTAAATATGTACTTAATCTAGCAAGCAATTACGTAAGCAGTAACAATCAAATAGAACACATTAGGTAAACAAATAAGCACGTATGGGGCTCCTAAGCATGTTACTAGGGCACCACTAACGACCTATCTTAAACCTTCGGCTCTGATACCAATCTGTCACACCCCAACCTACGGCAGAAATGTCGGGGCGCGAACTTATTGCCACAGCTCTCAAGGTACTATCATGCAGTATTTAAATGACAATATCTATTAATTTAATTCAAATATCAAATAAATCAAATACAAACAATTACATAATTCATACAACAATACAACTTATATTACAAATGATTTTGATTAATTATTTTCTAACTAAATTCTTTACTAAGTCTTCACCAACCTGCATTAAATTTCTATGATAACCTGCATATGCGTATAAAATAGAATTTTGTCAACAACACATGTTGAGTGAGTAAAACACCAGTTTTAGACACAACAATAATAATATATAGTATATAAAGAAAGATGCAAACTGTTCCTATGAGAATAAAAAGTTAAGCCATATCACATAAACAATCAATCAAACAATCCATAAAGAAAGAAAACCATAAAGAAAGGGCTCAACCAATCCATATAAATGGACA
The DNA here is from genome assembly GCF_021521415.1 of Bidens hawaiensis. Taxonomy (NCBI): domain Eukaryota; kingdom Viridiplantae; phylum Streptophyta; class Magnoliopsida; order Asterales; family Asteraceae; genus Bidens; species Bidens hawaiensis. The sequence goes on from NW_027491090.1 coordinate 214,486, forward strand.
TTGGTTACCAAAGCAAGGACTAAACCGTTGCCATAAAAATGGACATCGGTTGCCGAAATAAGCAAAGTAGCATTCAAACAAAGCAAGTAAGCAAATAGCAAGTTAAGCATAAACTGATATACACACAAGGATTAACAGTTGCGGTTTTGAATACTATATAATAGATAAATATATAAGATACACACATGTCCCCAAAAAGGTTAAAAATAAGTAAAAATAGGGGAGTGATTACTCACCTTAGTAAATAAGCGAGGAGATAATGAACAAGTAAGAAAGCGGTAAGTCAAGCTCTTCGGGATTTACTGACGAGAAATCCTAAGTGACAATAATTGAGGAAAATAAATATAGATTGAATAACGAGTCGAAAACTAGATAGAGGATTAGGATCTGATGATCGATGTTCTTGCTAAAGTTATTTATTACCTTAATTATTATTAGTTTTATTATTTTGGATCATTACCAGTATTTTTAAATAATATGATTATATAAAATACATAATAAATAATTATAAAGACTTTATAGTTTTTATAAAGAGATTTGTGTCAAGTAATTATTTTAAAATAAAAATACATTTAATGTATGTATATATATTAAATTAAAAAAAACTTTTTTAGATATTAAAACCTTTTACAATTTTTATTACTTAATACGCAATCACATACATATACATACATACATACATACATATATATATGGTTTATCATAAGTTCGGAAAAAGTATTAGTTAACGTGTCGGTTTTATGTAAATATTGATTATTTATTATTTTTTATATAACTAGAATATAAATTGATGTTTAAATAATATTAAATATATATTTAAAAATGTTCCTGAAAAAAAAAGGGCCTGGCCGAGACTCGAACCCGCGCCAATGGCCGGAATAGAGAGTTAAACGCACCCAAAGAACCAGTTGGACTAACCTGACAACTGGTTAACAAATGAAAACGATTTAATATATACATAAACAAGTATAAACCCCCAAATTAACATAAACCCTAATTCCTAAAATCGGTAAATCCGTTGTTGTTTATTCAATTAAGCATAGGGTTAATGAAATATGAATTCAGACGAACACGTTAACGTAACCTATTACCTTAAATGATGATGCTATGATGGTTAGTTATGAACGAACAGGGCCGGCTAGGTTTGATGACGAACTGACATACAAACGGCTAAAATAATTAAGTTGATGTAGGTTCCCTGGACGGATCACACGAGATATCGCGGTCTACTCAGGTGCGGAATCCCTGCGTAGATCGTTACGAGTGTAGAAAGCAAATCAAACAAACACGATACGATAAACGAACACGTTATATTGATAACCGAACACGTGATACGATATCACTAATACAGACTCTCGTCGACTCGATCGACTCAAACACTAACTGATTAACTGAACTCACGAACAACTCCATAACCAAGCCGTAAGCTTGTATTTATATACACGACAACTTCGCCTGATATGTTCAGGCGAAGTTGTCCATAACTTCGCTTGTTCAACAAGTTCGCCTAGGCGAACTTGTTGACAACTTCGCTTATAAACAAAAACATAAATAACAATACAGACTCGATTACAGACTCTAGACTATGAACTACTGACATTTATGCACCAACAGACTCCCCCTTGGCAGTAGCTTCATATCTTGATCTTTAAGCTCTTGTCTTGTAATCCTGTATCTTCACGCATGCACTCCTTCTCTAACACATACCGTGACTACTCGCTGATATTTCCTTGCTTCGTCCTTCCAAGCAGGAATATAGAATATCTTCATTTCATTCAACACTTGCAGATCAGCTTTCGATAAGTTAACAAGATGCATCGGATCATACACCCTCAGCACTTCTTGTTCGTCTTCGTCTTCCATCACGGCTTCAGCAGTCTGGCAATCAACATACCACCATTTAAGATTCTTCAACACATCTTGAGGCATAGTCTTCATTGGAACCTCCTTGATGCATCGGATCGGTTTGTACTTCATCACCATCCATGGCTTGCCATCTGCTCTCATTCCCCTTTCTGTATCCTCCACGAGCTTTCCCTTCTGTGGCTTTAATAATTCAAACTTCTTCTCTTTTATGCTTTCTTTCCACACGATCTTCCCAATCACTCTTGCCATGTTGTCGTCACTTCTATTTATCAGGCCCAACCTGGCCAAATCCTTCACCTCACATTCTGGCAACGTATTGAGAGATCTCAGGGTTCTTTTGAAGTATTGAATACCATTATAACGCTTCACCACAAACAACTTTATCTGTTCATCATATATCCAACAGATAATTCCCTTCTTCGACTCAGCATAGCCTTTGATGTTATAACTCTTCTTGAACATGGCTGGAACAGCAGGCTTCTTGGTCTTAATAAACCAATGAGCACAGCCTTCCTTCCACCTAGGCTGTTCCTCCCACTCAGTCTCATCCATCTCAGTACCCATGTCGGCTTTCTCAACATCTGGGATCTCGTGTTCAACGTCTTCTTCTACTATCTCCCCCTCTTCTATCCCATCTTCAATCACAATCTGTGCGCCAATCTTCTCAATCTCCTCACACGGCAGCACATCATCATCAAACACATCATCATCTAGCATATCATCATCTAACTCTCTCAACGCATCAATCACATCATCTTCATCATCAACCATCACCACATCATCACCACCAACTGCACCTGCAGACTCCCCCTGAGCTGTGGAAGTCCCAAGAGCTTGAGTAGTTCTTGGCAACTCACCACCTGCACCTTTCGGTGCATTGGGATCATCGTCTCTGTCGTTTCTCTTCTTCGTCCTTAACTCGTCGCCTCTACAGCCTGTCTCCCCCTGAGATGCCAAGAACTCCTTCATAGCATCTATAATACGCCCTTGCTCAACCAGGAGGGACGACTGTAGTTGATTTTCTGCTACAAGGCGTTGAATAGCCTGGGTCTGGATAAAGTTGATCCTTGATTGCTCTGCCACGACCCGCTCAAGTGCAGCTATTCTCTCCGAGTCTGAGATGGTTGCATCGAAATCAAATCTCATATTAGATGTATCTGGAGTATACTCAGCAGGAATTTCGAATGCAACTGGGACTTCAGAAGCAGTTGTGGACGTAACCGCAGGTGGTATCGTGACCGATAAACCTGCAGTTGCGACGACCGTCGACTCTACAAATTGTGCCACCACCTCTGAAGAAGTAAGCGTTGGAGGTGGTAACGACACAATCTCCGGAGTCGTCGTCTGTAGTGTAGTGGATGGGATGCCAACAGCTGATGTAGCCACCACAGAAACATCTGCGGCGCTTGTAACCTGTACAGAAGTGGGAACAATTGACATACCTGACAGTGCGGATGGAGCAAAACGTATAACACGTGAAGTCTCTCCAGCTCCCATACCAGCACCTGTCCTTTCACGTCTCGAACGTCTGATCAACTTGTGTATGTCCTCCTTTTCTTCCTCTGACTCACTATCATCCGCCGTCCTCTTTCTCTTCCCTAACGTTCTCTCTCGTCTCACCATCATCCTTCTCGCCTCATCCATAACCTCGTCAAGATCGGAGTCAGCCACCGTCGTAGCTGCTCTAGTCACAATCACTTCCCTCACCTGTGCAGCAGAGACCTGCACATCTTCTTGTGGATCAAAACGATCCATGTCGAAGAATCCTTGGCCGTCAAATGCAGCATCAAGGTCAACATCCTCCTCAGCCGATACAACAGGCACCGTAGGTACATCACGAGTTGCTCCTGCCTGTTGTGGTTGAGGGTCTCTGAACTCGTCCCCCCGAGCTGGCACATACCCCGGGTTTATTAAGAACCCAAAGAGTGGAGTATGCCTTGGACGACGTTCAGGCTTGCTCCTTGCACTCGAAGTACGGCATTGAGCAAAGATACGTTTGCTCACATTCTCCACGTATCTTATCGGGCGTCGTTGAGGCAAATTCGGAGCCACATGGTTCAAGATCATCTGGATGAATCTTGGATACATTATGAACCGCTCTCGAGCCATCGCCCTCCTCTGTCTGTCGATCTCGTAAAAGACCATTTGACTGAAACTATAACGTTTGTTATAGGTCAGAGCAGTCATTGCGGACTGCATGGTCGCACCCATACCGTCAATGCCCGCCTTCCTCCCAGACATGCATACTATCATAACGTGCATGAGGAAGCGCCACATCGAGCAGGAACCCCTTCCGTCTCTGGGTATCGCCCAATGGACCAGAATAGCCCATTCTTAGAAATGCTCCATCACGAAACGGAGCCACAAACTCCGTAGGGTCGTTCCGAGTCTCCTCTCCAAAGCATAACGCCACCCGAATTTGTTCAGATGAGAACTGAACTTCTTGATTATTTACTGTTGCTCTCATGACCGGGGGCTCAACACGACAATCGTACTCCACCGTCTGCCAGAAGTCCTCGATATTGGGTAAGGATATCGGCAGTGTCGTCGTGATTGCGTGGAATATCCTCGAGCGTAGGAGGAATGTGATTATCTCACGATAATCCTCCACACCACTCGCTTCCGGGTCTAAGGTGATGAACATGTTGTGACCTGGGAAGAATTGCCTCTGATTGTCTCCTCCGTCATCTCCTCCAGCACCTCCAGCACCGGCAACAACAGTCATCTCTGCAACAAACGAACCAAGTTAGATAAACATTAAGACATAACACAAGTTCGCTTGTTACCATGAGCGAAGTTGTGATAAAAACTGTATAGGCGAAGTTAAAGTTGGGGCGAAGTTGGGAACAACTTCGCTTCATCTTTAAGTTCGTCTAATAATTGTTAAGTTAAAAGGATCCAGGCGAAGTTAAAGTTGGGGCGAAGTTGGGAACAACTTCGCTTCATCATTAAGTTCGCCTCACCACAACATCGCCTCAGGCGAATTTAAGCTTCAGGCGAAGTAGAGCATCAGGCGAAGTTACGGATAACTTCGCCTCAGGCGAATTTAAGCTCCAGGCGAAGTTACGGATAACTTCGCCTAAACCTTAACTTCGCCTGAATCTGAAACGGCGACAGTAAGTTTGATTCAAACTCGAAATCTGAGGTTTTCTGGGTATTTCGACAATTTAGGACACTTAAACTCAAGCTTTTAAGGATATGTTGACAATCAGTTTGGTCATGAACACGTAAAACAAGTTTTGAAAGTCCGATTTGAGGGTTCGACGGTTCGAGGTTCATAATCGGGTCGAAACGACCACTGATTTTCATGGAAGAACAAAGATTATACAATGTATTGGCATCACAAACCTTGAAACGTAACGGAAACTGAGAAAAAGAACTAGAAATCGGAAAAACGACAAGTTCGCCGGAATATCGGAGTAAGTTCGCTGTGGTTTACGAGGATAAGTTTGCTGTAATTTCAAATAATGAACTGTTTGACTCTTGAAAATCCTTATATAGGGGCGAAGTTATTCAGGCAAAGTTACGGATAAACTTCGCCTAGGCGAAGTTATCCACAACTTCGCCTGTTCAACAACATCGCCTATATATTTACAAATTTAACCTTATAAGTTTAACAGTTTTCCAATTAAGTTATAAAACTTTCCTTTAAGAACTAAATGACACGTTCAAGTCCAAGTAACCCGTTATAAACAAATACAACTACAGAAAAAGAAAACTTTAAACAATTTAACTATAAGGGATCAAATTTCAGTCTGGATAGGGACTGCTACGTTTTAGAAAAGATCCGAACAGGAATCATACTAAGTATGTGACTGTCACATAGATCCGTGTTTAGCTGTATTGTGACATAAAGAGACAGGTCGTAAGTAGGTAAATAACTTAAGATGGTTTTCATCGTTTCTGTGATACGAGTTAGGTTAAATTATGCCTCAAAATTTAAGTGGGCAACAACTCAGAGATTATGATGCCTCCTATCTATTCTCAAAGCGTATTTGGCTTTCCCCAAGTCACCCCGAATTGACTTCGACCCTTAGTGTCTGATTAAGTTTGTAATTACTCTTCATCTCCTTCCCGTTCTCTTTCTTACTCCATGATTAAGAAGTCTTGATATGTTGAACTCTAAAATGTTTCAATAACTCATAAGTTTTTTTTTTTTTTTTTTTTTTTTTTTTTTTTTTATGATAAACTTTACATAGACTTCAGAGTAGTAACCAACTGCAAGTCCTGAATCTGGATCACTGCAGTTTCTTGAAACGCTATCTCCACGGGAATCAGAACACTTACGGGCTCGTGTATGACTGGGTAATCGCTTTCCTGCCTATCATTCGGAAAGATATATATGAAGACATGCAGAACTCGTAAGGAGTTTCCACGTAAAATCAAGTAGTTTTAGTTTGTATCACTTCTACTTTTACGCACCATAAAAAGTTACCATGACATACAATGACTGTCCTAAAGCCTTTTAAGCCTAATAACTTCACTAGTTAAGCACACAAAGTTAGTATATCTATCATTTTCCAAGGTTGGATCAATTTTCCGTTTAACATAGCAAACGTACTTCTTACGAAGTAGTAGACTTGAAAAATAATTTCATTTCCCTTTTTTTAAAAAAATTTAACATTAATTGCCCCGACCAAAACACAGTCTTCAGGTAAACGGCTATCCCGAAGATCCAATGGATCAGCTGGACCGACCACATACTAGTATGTGTCCTTATAACTAAGTATGATCGACTAATTTTAAGCGAAAGAATGAAAACTCATCATAAACCGCCCCGGTCACAATCAGTAATCTGGTTAATGGCTATCCTCAAAATCTACAAGTAGAAAATGAGGACCAAAACATATCCGAAGACAAGTCCTTCAAACTGATGTAACCGACATATTTTTAAGCGATAGTGACCCTTTTTTTTTTTTTTTTTTTAAATATTACAAGAAAAGCATGGTTACTCGGGATTGATCATCCCATTTAGCTCGATAAGGTTTTGAAATCTTGTTTTATCAAACGCTTTAGTATAAAGATCAGCAAAATTATCAAGCGTATCCACCTTTTCAAGCACTATCAGTTTCTTCTCAGCACAATCCCGTATGAAATGATGACGTATGTCAATATGTTTAGTTTTACTATGTTTCACGGGATTGTTAGTTACTGAGATAGCAGCTGTGTTATCAATGCAAATAGGAGTAAGTAAGAAATTCAGACCATAGTCTCGCAACTGTTGTTGAATCCAAAGAACCTGGGAGCAGCAGTTGGATGCTGCCATGTATTCTGCTTCACAGGTTGAAATTGCGACCGAAGTCTGTTTCTTGCATTGCCACGACACCAATCTGCCACCAAGAAACTGACATCCTCCTGTTGTTGACTTCCGACTCTGATTGCACCCACCATAATCAGAGTCTGTGTAGGCGACTAGCTCCAAGTCTCCTCCTCTCGGGTACCACAACCCCAGCTTCGGTTTGCCCTTGAGATACCGCAAGATCCTCTTCACACCTTTCATGTGAGATTCCTTTGGGTTTGCCTGAAAACGAGCACAAAGACAAACAGCAAACATTATATCAGGCCTAGAAGCAGTTAAGTACATTAAAGAACCTATAATAGCCCGATACTGAGTTGGGTCCACATCTGCATCACCGTCTGACTCAGCACCCAATTTGTGATTGACGCAGATTGGAGTGTCGAATGGAGTGCTGTCCTCCATTTGAATCGTGTGAGCACATCATGGACATACTTGGTCTGGTGAATGAACATCCCATCCTTCTTTTGATCAACCTGCAATCCTAAAAAGAAAGTTAATTCACCCATAGCACTCATTTCAAACCTTTTCTTCATGACGGCCTCAAAATCTTGACACATGGAGACTTTTGATGCAACAAAAATAATGTCATCCACGTAGACTTGCACTAGCAGGAAGTCGCTTCCTTGTCTCTTCACAAACAGCGTGCTATCTATCTGACCTCTTTCAAACCCATTTTCAAGCAAGTAGTCTGATAAAGTTGAGTACCAGGCACGAGGTGCCTGATGTAGTCCATACAATGCCTTGCTTAACTTGTACACGTGGTCTGGAAAATCTGGGTCAGGAAAACCCGGAGGTTGCTCAACATACACAACCTCATCAACTTTCCCATTCAAAAAAGCACTCTTAATGTTCAACTGAAATACCTTCATCTTTTTATATGCAGCAAACGCCAAAAACAATCTTATGGCTTCCAACCTTGCGACAGGAGCGAACACTTCATTATAATCAATACCCTCTTGTTGATTAAATCCTTTCACAACTAGTCTCGCCTTGTTTCTTATGATAATCCCTTTCTCCTCTCTCTTGCACTTAAACACCCATTTTGTGCCAATCGCATGCACATGCTTTGGTTTTTCAACCAAATCCCAAACTTCCATTTTCTTGAACTGAGCCAACTCTTCTTGCATGGCTTCGACCCACGAGCTGTCCTTTAAAGCCATTTGATAATTTTTCGGTTCAATCTGGCTGATAAAGCAGGTGTACAAGCATTCGTTGATTATTCCTGTCTCCTTAATGCTTGTGTAAACACAGGTGTGCTCATCCAAGCTACGTCTTGTTTGTACACCGGAGGACACATCACCAATCACATACTCCAAAGGGTGATCTTTATGAATTCTCGTGGTCGGAACAGAACCGACATGCAAATTGTCTTCCAAGTTAGAAGAGAGCTCGTCAATGGTTGTTTCATGCTGAGAGTGAAAAGGATTGATAAATTCTTCTTCAGTTGAGGCGGCAGGGGTATCGATAGTATTTGATGAGGAAGGTTGACATTTATCAATCAGCTGTCTTTGCAATAGATTTTCTTCCTCATCAAGGATAATCTTCGTAGCAACTCTTTCTTCTTCTTCTTCAGAGATATCTAAATCCGGTATGTTAAAAGACTTAAAAAGTTTAACATAGTCGAAAAACTCCGCAGGTCCGTTGCTTGGTTTTTGCGGTTGGTAAGTTGTGATATCTGTGTTACACACCACCTCAATCTTGCTTGTCGATGTATTGAAGACACGTCTGTTGGGAGTCCCAACAACATAACCGACTAAGATTCCTTCATCGGACACTTCACCAAATTTAGAATTTGTCTTCAAAATCGAACAAGGGGACCCGAATGGTTCTAGACCACTCAAGTTGGGCTTTCTTCCATGCATAAGCTCATAACATGTCTTACCCAATCTTTTAACAGTTAAGACTCTATTCAGAACATAACAGGCTGTAGCAACAGCTTCAGCCCAAAACACCACAGGAAGCTTTGAATCAGCCAGCATAGTTCTGGCTCCTTCAATTAACGTTCGGTTCTTTCTTTCAGCCACTCCATTCTGTTGCGGTGTATAAGGAGCGCTGTATTGGTGTTCAATCCCTCTCTGAAGACAAAAGATCTCCATCTCAAAATTCTTGAACTCTGTTCCATTGTCACTTCTGATGAACTTAACCCTTTTATCCATAACGTTCTCAACTTTGGTAATCAAATTCTTCACCATCTGAGCCGTTTCATCTTTTGATTTCAGGAAATATACCCACGAGTATCGTGAGTAGTCATCAGTGATCACCAAGCAGTATGAAGTACCTCCTAGACTTTTTGCATACACGGGACCGAAGAGATCCATGTGAAGCAATTCTAGAGTACTAGCAATTGAATTTACTTTCTTGGTGAGATGGGATTTCTTGTGCTGCTTTCCCTTCTTGCATGCTATACATTTATCTTCAAAATTGAAATTTTTCAAGGGAACGCCCAGCACAAGCCCATTCTTGACAATGTGGTTCATCTTCCGAAGATGAATGTGTCCCATTCTCCTATGCCACAATTCGGACTCTGTTTCACTCGCTTTTGTCAAAAAGGCATGAATCTGCCGTGGCCATTTCAGTTGATCTCATATCCATAGTGTACGTATTTCTTTCACGTGGAGCCTTCATCAAAATCCACTCCTCAGGTATCTGAAAACCTGGTTTCAACACAATCGCCTCGTTCTTTGTAAAATGAACGGTGTACTCCTTATCACAAATCTGCGACACACTTAGCAGATTGTATTTCAATTCTTCTACAAAGTTAACATTCTCCAATGTCATCTTTCCGTTCGACACCGTTCCCCTTCCAGTAATATTGCCTCCACTTTCTCCGGCAAAACTTACTCTCACTCCTTGAACAGGTTTCAAATCGTGTAACAAGTATTTGTTACCCGTCATGTGCCGGGAACAGCCGCTATCCACAACCCAAAGATTATTGGCAGCCCTGTTCAACTGTTCCTGCACAATAAAGCAAAAGATTAGAATTTAGGGACCCAAGACCAATTGGTCTTGGATCTATACATCCCAAACTTTGGCTTTCCAAAGTTAGTATCTCGATAACTCCTGTAAGTCCCATTAGGATATCTTATTGAAGATTGATTGTAAGGCCTTCCAAACCTTTGAGAATTGAAAGTATTATAGCTTGTGGTTTGGTTATTAGAAGTGTAAAACTGAGATTTGTTTCTATGAAAACCTGAATTATTCACATTTTTGAATTTTGAACAGTTTTCATATTTAGCAGTATGATAATTATCATTAGGTTTATTCTCAGCTTTAGTAGGCCTTACACCTCTGAATCGCTGCTTCAGAGGGCAATTTGCAACAAGATCTCCTAATTGATTACATCTAAAACAACACCTATGCTCAACTTTTTTATCAACCGGTGTTTTAGATGTAGAGGCTATATTACCGCCAGTTCGTCTCACATATGGTGGGACGTACGGGTTTAGTGGAGTACTCTTTTTATTCGTTTTATCTTTTTCTCCACTCTTGGGTAACACAACCTCCTCTTTTGCCTTACCAGACTCGGATGACTTATCCGAATCTGACGAGACTGGACTATGATCAGAAATTTCAATACTTGAAACAGACGAACTTGTTTCGCCTTCACTAACATTTGGTTTTTTAACATTTACTTTAATTGGCACTATCTGAGCAACCTCAAAATCACTAGATTTCTGAACACTAGGGTTAAAAGTGTAATTGTGATTGTACGGTGGTGGAACCTCATGATAACCGATTCCTCCTCTCTTGGAAGAGGAACCTTGATCACTAACAAGGTGATCAAGAATAGCAGAGGAATTTCTGAACTGCTCCAGTTTTCGATTCAGTTCCACCACTTTCACCTGGTGGTCAGCAATCTGTTTTTCTCTCTCAGCAATTAGTTTGGTCTTTTCTTCCAAAACCTCATAACTTAAATCAATCACTTCAATTTTTTCAGCAAGTTTAGTTTTTAAACTTTTAACATCTTTTTCACAAGCTTTTATTTTAATTTTATAGTTATTTTCTCTTGATTTAATAAAGTGATGATCTTCTTTTAAGGTTTTAAATTCAGCATCCAACCTAACATACTGATCAGTTATGGTAGCTAGTTGCTCAGACAAGTTCTCACATTTTGAACATATAGGTTTAGAACATACCTCGGAGAGCTGGTCATTGTCATCTGCCATAAGAGCTTTTTCTTCTTTGGTAGCCCTCTCACTTTCTTCAGTTTCAACCTTTGCCAAATTTGCCTGCTCAAAAGTTTCTTTAGAAAGCAGGTTCCAGTTGTATTCACCATCTCCTCTGGAAATCATGGCACTATAATCTTTTCTTCCCTCATTATGCTGTTTAGACTTTCCTTGACTTCGTTCTACACGCTCATTCCTACATTCTTTTGCGAAGTGACCGTTTTGTTGACAATTGTAGCACCTTACCTTTGACTTGTCGAACCCTGGTCGTCCTCCGACCAACTTTCTACCGGTCTTATTCATAAACCTCTTCACCCTCCTTACAATCATGGCCATCTGCCATTGTAGATCCATTTCTTCCATATCGTCAGCATCAATCTGATCGTAATCTTCATCCAACATAGCTGGATCAACAATCTTCCCTTGAATATAGTTCTCATAGGAAGCAATGAAAGAAGCATAGAGGCCAAACTGCTCTTCAGCATACTTGACACTCATAGGCATCTTGGAGTAGTTGTTGCTGGGAGCACTTGAAGAGCAACTACTCTTGCTTGCCTGGGGTTGAGAACCACTAGATCCAGCTGCTACATAGCAAACATCCCCATTTGTGTTAACTGACACATGCCCCTCATGTGATGAGTTGGGGCCCGACTCTCCCTTCGAGTAGTAAGCATCCGATTCAGTCTTTGAGCCTGAGCTAGTGTTGACTTTAGCTCCATACATACTTGGATCTTGAACCTGATCCATAGATGTCTCCTTTCTTACCATGTTAAGCTCAAAGGTCCTGAGCTTGTTGACTGTCGTTTCGAGATCATAAGTGGGAAAGTCCTTGTCTTCCCTCATCAGCACAGTGTACATCTCCCATTTTGGTGGGAGAGCATCCAGAAGCTTCTCAACTATCTCTTCTTCTCTGTAAGAAATGGAATAGTTGCTCAGTTCAGTCATCAGATGATAATATCGAGGGATGATATCATCTAATTTCATTCTTCAAATACTTGAAGACTGAGAACTGGGTCTTGAGCAGTTTTATTTTTGAAGCTCGGATTCCTACATTTCCTTCAAATCTGCTCTCAAGGGCTTCCCAAAGCTCCCTTGCTGAAGTGTACTTCCTAAAAGTATGAAGGATCTCCTGTGGAAGAGCCATGGTAATAGCAGCATGAGCCTTGCTCTCAGCCTCATACATCTTCTTCTCTTCTTCTTCCATTTTACTATACTTCTTGATTTGATCCCGACCTTCATACTCCATAATTGGTGGAATATACCCATCCTGGATGCATACCCACATCTTCGCATCCTAGTATTTGACGTACTGTATGAACCGATCCTTCCATGCAACGAAATCGGTTCCCTTCAGCAATCTTGGGGCCTTGGTAGCCGACCCTGCTTCAACTTCCATCTTCACTAACTCAGAGATGTTGATCGACGACATCTTTCCCGAAAAGTAAGAAACCTGAAAAGTTAAAAGTTTTTTTTTTTTTCGATAAAGTACTGTAGGCGAAGTTATGGATAACTTCGCTTGAAGTAGGCGAAGTTGCAGAGAACTTCGCTGAAGAACTTCGCTGATCACTCTGCTGATTAACTTCGCTGATTCTTAACTTCGCTTAAAGTAAGCGAACTTAGGAATGAGGCGAAGTTGTAGATAACTTCGCTGATACAGGCGAACTTGAGAAGGTAGGCGAAGTTGTGGATAACTTCGCTTAACCTTATATCTTCGCCGAAACCCTATGTACAGTGACGGCAAATTCGCCTGATGAACACGGACATTTTTGAAGATCTGGAATCTGGATTTAACAAGGTTTTTGATGGTGCAAAGGCTTGAATACTGTGGTAGTAGGTAAGATTGACTTAGAAACACGAAAACACGTCCCGCGAATAGTCGAAACGGGACGAAATCTACACCCGCGTGAATATCCCGAACCACACAATCGAGCAAAAGCTCTGATACCAACTGTAGGTTCCCTGGACGGATCACACGAGATATCGCGGTCTACTCAGGTGCGGAATCCCTGCGTAGATCGTTACGAGTGTAGAAAGCAAATCAAACAAACACGATACGATAAACGAACACGTTATATTGATAACAGAACACGTGATACGATATCACTAATACAGACTCTCGTCGACTCGATCGACTCAAACACTAACTGATTAACTGAACTCACGAACAACTCCTTAACCAAGCCGTAAGCTTGTATTTATATACACGACAACTTCGCCTAATATGTTCAGGCGAAGTTGTCCATAACTTCGCTTGTTCAACAAGTTCGCCTAGGCGAACTTGTTGACAACTTCGCTTATAAACAAAAACATAAATAACAATACAGACTCGATTACAGACTCTAGACTATGAACTACTGACATTTATGCACCAACAGTTGAATAGAGGGTTTTAGATGAAGACAGCTAGGTGATCCTATCTGGATGTTGAATTGAGTTATTATAAACATTGGCTTGTATATCATTCTAGGTTAAGTGTCGGCAAGCATAAAAAGAGTAAGCCGAATCTTTTTGATCAAGATAACGTAATTAGAATGGCTAATGGGCCGTAAATAACATGTATAACACAATCCTTGTTTCAATTTCCATGTTGGGTGCGATAATTGAGGTCCAAGATACAAGATTGAAATCGGGTTTACGAACTGGGTTAACGAGTTTGGGTTGGATCCGGGTTAAAAGATAATAATATAACAGAAATCGCATATAGGTCCTTACAAAAGAAGGTGGAAACATATAGAGGTAAAAGTTGTAATTTAGGCTAAAAATGTATGTGTTTCAAAGTAGTTATCTATATATATTAATTAGGTATAATAAATAAATATTAATAAAATATTAAATACTTGATAGAGACGATATTTTCCATTGATAAAATTTCCCGAACATAAAATGGGTCGGGTAATAACAAAACTATTAAAATCGAGTTGTTACATGTCAGGGTTCTGCAGTACATGGGTGGTTCCAGTAGTTGGTAGTCCCTCCAACTCATGTAGGTTCCCAGCCGGATCTACACATGAGTATCTCGTAACACGAGGGTGCGGAATCCCCTACGTATACGATACGAGTGCTAAGACAATGAACACGTAAATCACACGCAAACACATGAGTATATAAGAGAATACTTGTTATATTGCTAAGATAATGAACAAAGATCAAACACGTGACACATCGAGTCACAAAAACCTAGCCGTAAAAAATCATGTAAATGAGCCGAAGTTAGGATTTAAATAACATGAAAACTTCGCCTAACATGCTAGGCGAAGTTGTCCTAACTTCGCTAGTCACAAGTTCGCTAAAACACAAAGCAAACATGATATGAACAAGTTCAACACAATACGAACAATGTAAACGATTACAGACATAAATAAACACGAGATACTGAAATACTGGCATCATGTACCAACAGACTCCCCCTTGGCAGTAGCTTCATATCTCTAACTTCTTTCTCGTGTCTTGTAATCCAAAAATCATGTACCCACCGTATTCAAGCATGAATGCCCTGTTTCACACAGACAGAGACCACCCTCTGGTACTTCTTTGCTTCTTCTTTCCACGCAGGAATATAGAAAATCTTCTTATCATTAAGTACCTGCAAATCAGCTTGAGACAAGTTAACCAAGTGCATTGGATCATACACTCTTAGAATCTCCTGTTCGTTTTCATCTTCCATCACAGCTTCAGCGGTCTGGCAGTCAACAAACCAACACTTGAGATCCTTCAACACATCCTTGGGCATTAGCTTCATCAGAACTTCTTTCAAACACCGGATTGGCTTATATCTCATCACCATCCAGTGCTTACCATCAGCCCGTATACCACGTTCTTTATCTTCCACTAACTTCCCTTTCTGAGGCTTCAACAACTCAAACTTTTTCTCCTTAATACTTTCCTTCCATACAATCTTCCCTACCCACCTTGCAAAATTATCATCACTTCTGTTTATCAATCTCAACCTGGCTAAATCTTTTACCTCACACTCAGGTAAGGTGTTGAGCGATCTCAATGCCATCTTAAAATACTGAACCCCATCATAACGCTTTATCACAAACAACTTCAACTGTTCATCATATAACCAGCAAATGATACCTTTTTTTGACTCAGCATAACCCTTGATATTGTAACTTTCTTGAACATTGTCGGTACCACTGGCTTCTTTGTCTTGAAGAACCATTGAGCACAGCCTTCTTTCCATCTTGGCTGCTCTTCCCACTCAGAATCACCAGTCACATTTTCATCTTGACCCAGCTTCACTTCATCAACACTGGAATATCATCATCAACTATCTCTCCTTCCTCTAACTCACTTTCAATCTCTATCTCTTTCCTGATTTTCTCAATCTCACTGACTGTCAGCACATCATCAACTATCTCATCCTCGTCATTTCCCAACTCATCCTCATCGTCTAAAACCACCACAGTCTCACCACCTGTACTACCTGATGGACCAGCAGACTCCCCCTGAGATGTGGAAGT
The DNA here is from genome assembly GCF_021521415.1 of Bidens hawaiensis. NCBI lineage: Eukaryota > Viridiplantae > Streptophyta > Magnoliopsida > Asterales > Asteraceae > Bidens > Bidens hawaiensis. Next base: position 230,283 of record NW_027491090.1, read on the forward strand.
CCCAAGATTTTGTTCAGTTCTTGGCAACTCACCACCTGCATCTTTCGATGCACTGGGATCATCGTCTCTGTCTTGTCTCTTCTTTGTCCTCAGCTCATCACCCTTGCAACTTGTCTCCCCCTGAGATGCTAAGAACTGTTTAAGAGCATCAAAGAGTTTACCGTGTTCAATAAGAAGTGATGATTGAATCTGATTCTCAGCCACAAGCCGCTGAATAGCTTGTGTCTGAATGAGATTAATCCGTGACTGTTCAGCAACAACCCATTCGAGAGCCGTAATCCTCTCAGAGTCAGACAGGGTAGCATCAAAGTCAAACCGCATATGAGAAATATCTTGAGCATAGGCGGTGGAATTCCCAAACTTGCTGGAATATTAGAGGTAGACTGAATAGTAACCGTGGGTGGTATAGAGACAGGTAACCCAGCAGTCGCTACCAGCGTTGACTCAACAAATCTAGCAACCACCACTGATGGAGTAACGGTGGGAGGTGGTAAAGAAACAATCTCTGGTGCTGTAAACTGGAACGTAGTTGGAGGAATACCAAATGATGACGACACGGTCACCAAAGGTACACTCGAGGTGACTGGTAATGGAACTACCGAAGAAGCAGGTAACATAGGCATATCCGATAATGATGGTGGAGTAAAATGAACAACCCTTGAACTTTCTCTAGCCCTTGCCCTCTTAGATCTACGAGCAACAAGATACAACTCATCCTCATAATCTAACTCACTATCATCAGAGTCCTTCTTTCATTTTCCATGAATTCTCTCTTGTGCAACTAGAACACGTTGTGCTTCCACAGCGTCATCGGTGGAAGAATCTGATAAGGTTTCCTCTGAGTCTCCCACGGAAGCAATAGACGGTCCCACGGATGGACCAACTGTGGAAGCAGGCATAATAGTAACCTCACCCACCGAAGCTTGAACTTCAGCTACCGGATCAACTCTTTCCATATCAAAGAAACCTTGCCCTCCAAAGGCAATCTCAAGATCAACTTGCTCTTCAGGAGCTGCAACAGGGTCAGCCGGAGGTGCTAGTTGTACCATGGGTGGTGGTTGAACCACGGGAGGTGGTTGAGGGATATCAGCCTATTGCGATACTGGATCATTAAATTCATCATCTGGAGGAGCAACAAAATCAGGATTCACTAAATACCCAAACAATGTCGTGTGCCTTGGACGTAGCTCTTCCTTGCTACGTGCACTCGATGATCGACATTGAGCAAAAATTCTCTTAGAAACACTCTCCACATAAGAAATAGGACGTCGTTGTGCCAGATTAGGAGCCACATGATTGAGAATCATTTGTAAGAATCTCGGGTACATCAAAAACCTTTCCCGTGCCACTGTGCATCACTGACGATTGATCTCATAGAATACCATCTGACTGAAACTGTAAGGCTTATTGTAAGTCAACGCAGTCATCGCCGATTGCATCGTCGCACCCATACCATCTGTACCATCTTTGCGACCGGACATGCACACAATCATCACGTGCATAAAGAACCGCCACTGATCTAACAAAAACCCCTTTCTTCTCTGAGAGTCTCCCAACGGACCCAAATATCCCATACGAAGAAACGCACCATTTCTGAACGAAGCCGGAAACTCAGTACGGTCCTCAGTCGTCTCAACTCCGAACTATAACGCTTCCCTGATCTGATCAACCAAGAACTTTACCACTTGGTTATTGACAGTGGCATGCATAACTGGAGGTTCAACCCTACAGTCATATTCAACGGTCCTCCAAAAGTCTTCATATTTGGTAGTGAAATCGGAAAAGTAGTAGTAATGGCATGAAAAATACGCGAGCGAATGAGAAACGTAATGATCTCACGGAAGTCATTGGTTCCACGACCATCCGGATCCAAGGTGATATACACAATGTCCTGGGAAAAAGTGTCTCTTATCACCGTCTCCTTCGTCTCCACCAATTCCACCGGCACCTGCCACAGCAGCCATATCTTCAAAATAAACGAATGAAATCAGACTAGTATGGCAGCAGGTTACAACTTCGCCCTGCATGGTACAGGCGAAGTTGTAGCTTTAGCGATGTTGAGGTACTGGCGATGTTATATCAACTTCGCCGACACCCTAACTTCGCCACATAAACGGCGCATTATTCACACCCATTTATGGCTAAGAATGGCCGATCAGAGAGTAGTAATAAGAAAAGAGTAATGCGATTAGAGTGTCGAATAACTTATTATCACCAAAAGAGCCTTCAATCGGACCGACATAGTGTCAATAGGGTTTGATACAAAAACGGGTTCAAAACTGATCATTGAGAAACCGATTAACAACATACAACATGAATTATGAGTTACAACGATCAGACCAACCTTGATTGCGGATTAATAACTAATAAAAAAAGGTGTGATTCAACTGGTAAGTTCGCCGAGGGTTTAAGAGTATAAAAGTTTGACCAATTTTGACCATAGTTCCCTCTTATATAGTTTTGGAAAAACCCAGGGGCGAAGTTAAATTAACTTCGCCCTTTAAGCAACTTCGCCCCTTCAGTTACCAATAGCCAAATTAAATAAAATTAAGAATAAACGATCAAAAACAAGTAACCAATTGTTTATGCAGTCAAACCATAAGACAAAATACATAACAAAGTTAAATAAAAGGACGGGATCAAATATCAGTTTTGCATAAACCCAGCATGCTTTTAGAAAAGATCCGAACAGGAATCATACTGATTAAGAGTCGGTCACACAGATCCATGTTCAGCGGTATTATGACATAGAGAAACAGGTTGTAGGCAGGTATAAAACTTAGTATGGTTTTCATTGCTTCTGTGATACGGATTAGATTCAATTAAGCTCAAAATTTAGATGGACATCACATGAGAGATTGTGATGCCTCCTATCTATTCTCAAGGCGTATTTGGCTTTCCCCGGGTCACCCCGAGTTGACTTCGACCCGTCGTGTCTGATCAATCAATATTCACATGTCGACTTTCCGATTCGTCTTCCCGAACTTTCTTATACTTTGAAATATGCTTTCTTGCCTCTTTCTTGAGATTTGTAAACAGATAATCTTCATAAGGCTTAAAGATAATACCAAATATATATATATATATATATATATATATATATATATATATATATATATATATATATATATATATATTGACAATAATACAACTGCAAGTCCCGAATCTGGATCACTGCAGAAACATAATACTATCTTCACGGGAATCAGAACACTCACGGGCTCATGTATGACTGGGTAATCACTTTTCTGCCTATCATTCGGAGAGATGTATGTGGAGACATGCACAGCTCAAAATGACTCTCCATAGTAAATCGAGAAGATTTAGTTTGTATCACTTCTACTTTTACGCACCATAGAAAGCTACCATAACATACAATGACTGTTCTAGGGTCTTTTAGGCCTAATTACTTCACCGGTTAAGCACACAAAATCAGTTTATCTATCACTTTCCAAGGTTGGATCAATTTTCATTTTAACACCAATATTGAAACTTCTTGCGAAGTTATAGACTAAAAAATTATATCATTTCCCTAAAAAAAATTTTAAATTCAGACGCCTCGATCAAGACAAAGTCTTTAGGTAAACGGCTATCCTGAAGATCCATTGGTTCAGCCGGACCGACCACATACGAATATGTGTCCCTCTGACTAAGTATGAACGACTAATTTGGGCGAAAGAATAAAAACCCATCATAAACCGCCCCGGTCGCTTTCAGTCATCTGGCTAATGGCTATCCTTATAGTCTACACGTAGATGTAAGGACCAAATATATTCATGGAATATGTCCTTCAAACTTGAGCAACCGACATAATTTTAAGCGATATTGATGTTTTTTTTTTGTAAGATCAAAAAGGAAAACAAGGTTACTCGGGATTGATCATCCCATTAAGCTCAACAAGGTTTTGAAAATGGATCGATCAAACGCTTTTGTAAAAAGATCGGCAAAATTATCCAGTGAATCAACCTTTTCAAGCATAATTAATTTCTTCTCAGCACAATCCCATATGAAATGATGACGAATTTCAATGTGTTTAGTTTTACTATGTTTAACGGGATTGTTAGTTACCGAGATTGCAGCAGTGTTATCAATGCAAATAGGAGTTTGAGTGAAATTCAGACCATAATCGCGCATTTGATGTTGTATCCATAAAACCTGGGAGCAGTAGTTAGATGTTGCCATGTATTCTGCTTCGCATGTGGATATGGCTACAGAGGTCTGCTTCTTGCAGTGCCACGACACCAATCTTCCTCAGAGAAATTTACATCCACCGGTTGTCGACTTCCTATTCTGATTGCATCTTCCATAGTCAGAGTCGGTGTATGCTACCAGATCCAGTTCTCCCCCTTTCTAGTACCATAGTCCCAACTTAGGTTTTCCTTTATGATACCGCAATATTCTTTTCACTCCCTTCATGTGTGATTCCTTCGGGTTTGCCAGAAAATGAGCACAAAGACAAACTGCAAACATAATGTCAGGTCTAGAAGCAGTTAGATACATTAAAGAACCTATGATTGCCCGATACTGAGTGGGATCCATATCTTCATCACTGTCGGAATCAGCACCCAGTTTGTGATTGACACAGATTGGAGTGTCAAACGGGGTACTATCGTCCATCTTAAAGCGCTTAAGCACATCATGAACATACTTAGTTTGATGAATGAACATGCCATCCTTCTTTTGATCTACCTGTAAACCCAAAAAGAAAGTTAATTCGCCCATGGCACTCATCTCAAACCTTTTCTTCATGACTGCTTCAAACTCCTGACACATAGAAACTCGTGAAGCAACAAAGATAAAGTCGTCCACATAGACCTGGACAAGAAGAAAATCATCCCCTTTTCTTTTTACAAATAAAGTGTTGTCGATCTTCCCTCTCTCAAACCCATTCTCTAGCAAGTAATCTGACAGAGTTGCATACCAGGCACGTGGTGCCTGATGTAGGCCATGTAGTGCTTTGCTGAGTTTGTACACATGGTCAGGAAAATCTAGGTCCGAGAAACCCGGAGGTTGTTCCACGTACACCACTTCATTGACTTTTCCATTAAGAAACGCACTTTTAACATCCAGCTGAAATATTTTCAACTCTTTGTGTGCAGCAAATGCCAAGAACAGTCGAATGGCCTCCAATCTTGCCATAGGAGCAAATACTTTGTTGTAATCGATTCCTTCTTGTTGATTAAACCCTTTGACTACCAATCTTGCCTTGTTGCGAATGATTACTCCCTTCTCATCTCTCTTGCACTTGAATACCCACTTTGTACCGATAGCGTTCACATCTTGTGGTTTTTCGACTAACTGCCACACTTCCATCTTTTCAAACTGTGCCAGTTCTTCCTGCATGGCTATAACCCATAAGCTATCCTTCAGTGCCATTTGATAATTCTTTGGTTCTATCTGACTGATGAAGCAGGCGTACAAGCATTCATTTATAATACCAGTGTCTTTAATGCTTGCATACACACAAGTGTTTTCATCCAAACTTCTTCTAGTACGTACACCATCAGAAGGATTACTGATCACATTTTCTAAAGGATGATTCTTGTGAATTTTGGTAGTTTGTACCGGACCAACTTCCAGATCATTCTCAAGATTTGAAGAGAGTTCATCAGAGTGATGCTGAGTGTGAAATGGATTGTAGAATTCATCTTCATTCGAGACAGCTGGAGTTTCAACCGCACTTGACGAGGTCGGTTGATTTTCATTATCTTGGGGACGTTGTACAATGGCCTCCTCTTCGTCAAACAGCATCTGTGTGGCCATTTTCTCATTTATGTCTGCAAAATCCAAGTAAGGCACATTAAAATATTTGAATAGCTTATCATTGTCGAAAGACTCTGCTGGTCCCATGCTAGGCCTTGGTGATTTGTAACTAGTAATGTCAGTGTTACAGACCACCTCAACCTTGCTGTTTAATAGATTAAAGACTCTTCTGTTGGGTGTCCCAACAACATAGCCAACTAAGATACCTTCGTCAACTTTCTCACCAAATTTAGAGTTAGTCTTTAATATCGAACATGGGGACCCGAAAGGTTCAAGACCTTTCAAATTTGGTTTTCTACCATGCATAAGTTCATAACAGGTTTTATTTAATCTTTTAAGAGTTAAAACACGATTAAGGATATAGCAGGCTATAGCAACAGCCTCAGCATAGAACACCACGGGAAGTTTAGCATCTGCCAGCATGGTCCTGGCGCCTTCGATTAGAGTTCTATTTTTCCTTTCAGCTATTCCATTTTGTTGCAAAGTATGTGGGGCGTTGTACTGATGTTCTATCCCTTTCTGCAAACAAAACATCTCCATCTGATAGTTCTTGAACTCTGTACCATTATCACTCCTGATGAACTTAACCTTTCTCCCAACAATATTTTCCACCTTGGTAATCAAATTAATTACCAACTGAACTGTTTCATCGTTTTCCTTTAGAAAATAGACCCAAGAGTACCGTGAGTAATCATCAGTCACCACCAAACAGTATGACGTTCCTCCTAGACTTTTGACATTCACGGGGCCAAAAAGATCCATGTGAAGCAAATCCAAGGTGCTGACAATTGAGTTAACCTTCTTGGAGTAATGTGGCTTCTTGTGCTATTTTCCTTTCTTGTATGACACACATTGGTCTTCAAAATTGAAGTTCTTCAATGGAACCCCAAGTACCAGCCCATTCTTGACAATGTAGTTCATCTTGCGAAGATGAATATGACCCATTCTTCGGTGCCACAACTCTGCCACAACTCTGACTCAGATTTTGTTGCTTTTGACAGAAGACATGACTCTTATGTCGCCATCTCGGTTGATCGCATGTCCATTACATATGTGTTCTTTTCTCTTGGAGCCTTCATCACGATCCAGGTTTCAGGTATCTTGAAACCAGGATAAAGCACGAGTGCCTCATCTTTAGTAAAATGAACGGTGTATTCTTTGTCACAGATCTGAGAGACACTCAAAAGGTTGTGCTTCAATTCTTCCACAAAATTAACCTTTTCCAAATTTATTCTCCCATTTGTCACAGTACCAATACCAGTAATTCGTCCTCCACTTTCTCCTGCGAAACTAACCTTTCCTCTTTGAACAGTCTTCCAATCACGTAACAATTTCTTGTTACCAGTCATGTGCCGGGAACAGCTACTGTCAACAACCCACATATTGTTTACAGCCCTGCTCGACTGTTCCTGCACAATTAAATAAATAGATTAAAATCTGGGGACCCAAGACCTTTTGGTCTTGGGTTGATTAAACCTGTTATCCGGCATCTAGTAACTTGGTTTCCCAATGTTTTTTTTAGGAAAGTTTTTATTAGATCTGAATGAAAAATTTCTAGATGACTGGCTATGAGGCCATCCAAACCTTCGTGAATTTCTAACATTAATGTAATTATAATTGTTGGTTCGATGATTCACTGGGAAAAAACGAGACTGGTTTCTTCGAAATCTTGGATTAGTCCAATGATTGAAATTTGATATGTTAGCATTCTTACCAGCATCATATTTAGTATTTGTTTTATTCTCAATTTCAGTTGGCCTCATATTTCAAGATTTCTTCTGTTTCAGAGGACAGTCATTGACAAAGTGTCCTACCTTGTTGCATCTAAAACAACTTCTGTTCGAACTATTTTTGTTGTTTTGAACATTTGTCTCAAATGTTGTTGTAGATGATGAGGTTGTGTTACTATCAATTTGCCTCACATACGGTGGAACAAACGGATTTAGGGAAGATTTATTTTCATCAAACTTATAGTCCTCCCCTCGTTTTAGTAACACGACCTCTTCTTTTATCTCACCCGATTCAGAAGATTTGTCCAAAATTGACAACACAGAACTTGTGACATTAGAACTTTTCTGACTCGCTTCACCCTCATTAACCTTAGTATCTTTAATAGAGACTTTGATTGGAACTGTCTGACTAATTTCAACATTCACGGATTGCTGATTACTAGGATTATATGTATAGTTATTATTATATGGTGGTGGAACTTCTGTGAATCCAATTCCCCCTTTGTTAACAGGGGAACGTTGAACACTTAGAATATGGTCCAGCATCACAGAAGAATTTCTAAATTGTTCAATTTTCCTATTCAGTTCCACCACTTTTACCTGATAATCAGCTATCTATTTATCCTTCTCAGCTATTAGTTTGCTCTTTTCTTCTAACACTTCATAGCTAAGATCAATTACTTGTATTTTTTCAGCTAGAGTGGCTTTAAGGCTTCTGATGTCTTTTTCACTAGCTTTTATTTTTACCGAGTAGCTATTTTCTTTAGTTTTAGAATAGTGATGTTCTTCTTTTAAATTTTTTAACTCAACGTCCAAACTAACAAATTTAACATTTTCAATTGATCAGACAGTTTTTCACATTCTTCACAATGAGATTCAGAACATACCTCTGAGAGTTGATCGTTCACTTCTGCCATGTATGCTAGATCCTCCACCGTCTCTTTGTCACATCCTACAGTTTCGATATTTACCAGATTTGCCTTTTCGATCACCTCCTCAACTTGTATATTCCAGTTGTACCCACCGTTCTGCATAGATACCATAGCCTTGCCTTCATTTCCACTTCCATTCTGTTGAGTAGGTTTGTTTTTGACTTCGTTCAACTCTCTCATTTTTACACTCTTTAGCAAAGTGACCATTTTGTTGATAGTTATAACAACGAACCTTTGACTTGTCGAACCCCGGTCTTTCTCCAACAAACTTTCTACCAGTTTTCTTCATAAACCTCTTCACCCTTCTCACTATCATTGCCATCTGCCACTGCAGATCCATTTCTTCCATGTCATCAGCGTCTATCTGATCATAGTCCTCATCTAAGATTGCAGGGTCAACAATTTTTCCTTTGATGTAGTTCTTATAAGAGGCAATGAATGAAGCATATAGAGCAAATTGTTGTTCAGCTGATTTCACGCTCATAGGCATCTGTGAGTAATTCTTGCTAGAAGCACTGGCTGAGAATTACCAGCTGAGGATTGAGACTTTGAGGAACTACTTCCACCTGCTACAAAACATACGTCACCATCCATATTGAGTACCACATGACCGTCTTGAGCGGAGTTTGGTTCTCCCCCCGAGTAGTAGGCAGACGATTCGGTTTTCGAACTTGAGTTTGGAGAGCCTTTAGCACCATACATTCCCGGATCCTGAACCTGATCAGTAGGCGTCTCCTTTCGAGCCATATTAAGTTCAAAATTACATAACTTATTAACCACCTTCTCCAAGTCAGTTCAAAATTGCAGGTTTGACACATCTGATTTTGAAGGTTTCGAGAGCGATGGGAAGGTGTATTTGATGAGTATTGTAGAGAAACTGACAAAGGAGCAATATTTCAACGTAACACAATTCCATGAATAGTCGAACAGAACAATTTTAACACTCGTGTGATAATCCCGAACCACACAATCACGAGCAAAATGCTCTGATACCAATTGTAGGGTCCCAGCCGGATCTACACAGGAGTATCTCGTAACATGAGGGTGCGGAATCCACTACGTATACGATACGAGTGCTAAGACAATGAACACGTAAATCACACGCAAACACACGAGCATATAAGAGAATACTTGTTATATGCTAAGATAATGAACAAAGACAAACACGTGACACACCGAGTCACCAAAACCTAGCCGTCAAAAATCATGTAAATGAGCCGAAGTTAGGCTTTAAATAACACGACAACTTCGCCTAACATGCTAGGAGAAGTTGTCCTAACTTCGCTAGTCACAATTTCACAAAAACACAAAGCAAACATGATATGAACAAGTTCAACTCAATACGAACAATGTAAACGATTACAGACACAAATAAACACGAGATACTGAACTACTGGCATCATGCACCAAAAAATATGATCTGTAAGAACCTGGGATAAGCCAAAAACTTCTGCTTGTTTATTTTCTTCATATTCTGAACCATTCCTTCAAAAATCATTCTTAAGAAATTGAATGGTTGATCAAATAGCACCGCAACAGTGGCATTGGCTAAATCCCTGCTCACAAGGGTCCATGATCCCTTTCTTGGGAACATCCCATTCTGAAATTGTCCATCGTGTATATTTCCTTGATAACCCATGGTTTTAACAAACACTTTGTGTAGTTGTTCGGTTGTAAGATGGATTGGGTTGGGGTTATCATCATTCAGTTGCAAGCACCTACGAATCACGGTTTCATTCACCCTTATCTCCTGATTTGCAACTGTGGCATCGATTCTTTCCATTCACATCATCAAATAATCTTGCCGATCTCCAGAAATCAAGTGAGTGATTTCTGTAAATAACTGGGTTCGCCGTCAAAGCAAAACGGATGTTCGAACGCTGTAGCCATCTTATAATCGAGGCTACATCCTCATTGTCGGGTGTTATTTGCAACAGAGCGCACATATTGTGCTTATGCTCAAATGGATAGGTCGGTTGATCTTCATCCACCATATTTGAAAAACATAATCAAACACATTCAAAGTAGAAATTAGTCCTAATGTTCATAACTTTAAGTAATTTCAAGTTATAAAATTGAAGAAGAATGAGAGAAATTTCATTAAGAACCTGTTCTTCGACAAGTTTATAACCTACACACAAAACAGAGAGTTAGTACAGATATATAATCGAATCCCATTATCACCTAATCGTGGTCGGAAAACACATATTTAATGCTTACCGAGTCGGAATTAGAGGGCTGATAAGTTAGGGTTTGGATAATGATGAATGAGATAAGTCGGTTTGGGTTTTCTTAGAGCAATCAGTGGAAGGAGAGAGAGAGAGGGAAAATAATGTTGAAAAACTTCTCTCACTCTCTCTTATATACCTTTTGAAAGTGGGTTTTAAATGTTTTTTGTCGTTTTGTGAGTTAATAGCTGTCATACAATAATCTTATCCTTTTAAAATTTTTTACATTTAAAAACATCCAACTCCAAAAAGTTTAGCATACCTTCCTCGAGAAAGTCAGTTTTTGTAAAGTATGCTCGGTATATTCCACGTTCATAGGGATTACTTGTTTCAGTGTTGGTATAAATTAGAAGGTAAAATGAAGGAAGCTTACTCGAAATACAGGATTGCTTGAGAACTGAATCACAAGTTAAAATAACCAACTATAAAACATCAAATAGGAAACCTTGTTAGGAATCAACTAAGATACCCAATTAACATTCTTCTAATTACTTACCTTGCTCGAATAATTCAACTTATCACAAACCTTACTCGAAAATGTAAACAGTTAGAAAATAATCTGTCAAGTATACTTTTATGCAAAGTATGCCCGAAAAACCTTCAAGAATACAAAGTGTGCTAGAAGAGGATCCTAAACACAAAGTGTACTCGGAAAGTCAATTTGAACATACCAAGTATATTAAAGGAACATTTGAAAATTCAAAGTGTGCCCGATATATAAAGTGTGCTCGGGAAACAAGGTTTGCCCGAAAACACTTGTAATTTCAAAGAAACATAATCATTTAGTGTGCTAGAATTTGAAGTTTACTCGAAGACAAATTCAAGCATACACCTAAAAACATAAAGATTGCTAGAATCAGTTATACCTTCAAACAAAACACTAAGCATGCTCGAAAGTCTTAACTAAATAAAAGCTTGCTAGTAACTAGTAACATATCAAATAGCTTGCTAGTAAACAGTTGTATTTCTAAACCAATTGGTAAGGTCTGCTCGGCAATACAAACTAAATAAAAGCATGCTAGAATTATCACATACAGCATTTAAGATGCAAAGCTTGCTAGAAACAAGAAATATCTTTTAAATAGTTAAGTCTGCTCGAAAAACTTAAACTTGTTAAAGCTTGCTGGAAAACTTAAATCATACATAATCAGATATCAAGCTTGCTCGGAAGAGTTAACTTTTTGACAAAATAGTAAACTCTACCCGATAATTATAAATACTTCAAAGTACGCTCGAAAATCATGAACTTAGACCAAAATGTCTAAGTATGCTCGGAAAGGTTATAAAACTACAAACCTTGCCCGAAAATACATATTCAACCTTTTTGTGTTCGGGAAGGTTGTTAAACATCAAACCTTGCCTGAAAATACATATTCAACCTTTTTGTGGGCAAAATGCAACACTTTTTTACTTAAACCAAATATCATCTGTATTTTTCATTGACGATCATTGTATAAGAGCAAATGGTGCATTGAGATCAAATTTCAGTCATGTTTCCTTTCAAAACAGTTTCTTTCTTTTACTGAAAATATCTCAATAATGAGATCATATTGACTAAGTAGTTTTTTCAATACTTCATTCTCAGCATTATTATGATAACATAGACATGTTAACAGCAGGTCTAGACTTAGCATGAATTTCATTTCCTTGGTGATATGATTAATGTTCAATTAAGATGCATAATATTTAATGGATAACACATATTGTTTTTCTGATGCTCCATATCTATTCTCAAGGCTTATTTGGCTTTCTCCAGATCACCCCGATTTGACTCTGACCCCCTGGATTTGGTGTAAAAACTTTTAATGACAGAACTTATTTATTTGATTTTTCTTTCCAAATTTGCAAACATATTTCAGGTTGAACGTTGGACTTACAGTTTAAAGTAACAAGCCTTTCATTCGGGATGTTAAAGGACTTATATTATTGCCTCAACCCCTGTAGTTCTGTTACTAACCCTCATGTTTGTGTTTTTCTCAAAAGCTTGTGAACATTTATCAACTTTTGGTTATACATATAAAATAATCTTGTTCACATTTGTTCTTTGTCATTCTCAACAAGATATTTCATTTTGGGGACCAAATACCAACGGGCTCGTGTATGACTGGATAATCACTTTTCTGTCTATCATTCGGAAAGATTTATCTTGGAACATGCATAGACAACAATGTAGCTGCACATAAATCTTAGCTAAGTAGTCAATGTACTATACATGTTAATGGGAAAGCAACCATACATGTTAATGACTGTACTAAGTGCCCTTTCAGCCTATTAAATCCATATGATTGGCTAAGTAGTCAATGTACTATCATTTCCCATTTTAACAGATTCAATCACCCCAAGTACTCTTAGCTTCTAAGTTAATGGCTATCCTGTCTGTCTACAGGTAAACAGCAGGACCAAACACAGACATAGGTATATGTCCTTTTGGCTTAGAGTCAATGGCATAATTTTAAGTGAAAGAATAAATTACAATTGCCCCAAATGCTTTCATTCTTTGAACTAATGGCTATCCTTTCAAGTCTACAAGTAGATGATAGAACCAAACATATACAAGTATATGCTCCTTAGACTTCGGCAAATGACATAATTTTCAGCAAGAGTAATTTCTTTTGAGACTTTCCATTGAAAATCCTTTTAAGCATCTTTAAAGCTTGAACTGAATAATCTTATCATATCTCAGCACCATTTACAACTTACTCATGTTTTGATCAAAATTTTGTGATTATGCAAAATTCATTTGAACAATTAATTTTGACATAAGAACACATTTTGACACAAACAGTTGTAACATATTCAAATCTTAATCATAATTGACATTATTATAACAAGTAGACATTTCTAATATGCAGAATCTAGCCTATCCTTATAACATCATATGATCAGATAACACACATATTCAAACATTTAAGCAAAGATGTCAGATAAGCATGCACAGTCACATAAATCATATCAAAACACTTATCATGACGTCATACACATATCAAGTAATAAACAAGCAAAAGTATCAAGAATACCTAATTTTGCACACAAAGTTAAATAAGCACATATCAGTTAACATCAAAAGTATCATATTCAAACATATTCACACAGACAACATTCAGCAAAACTTTGAAAAGATAGTCAGTTTGCTCAATCAAGCACACATCATAAATCACCCTTCATTAGATTTGATCATCCCAGGGCTCTCAAAAGAAAGTTGAACCTGGTTTTATCAAGTGGTTTTGTGAATAGGTCAGCCAAATTGTCACTTGTATCAACTCTTTTTACTTCAATTAAACCTTTTTCACTACAATCTCTTATGAAGTGAGGTCTGATTTCAATGTGCTTGGTCTTGGAATGTTGCACAGGATTGTTAACAATAAAAGATGCAGCAGTATTATCAATGTAAATAGGGGTGTTTAGAAAGTTTAAACCATAATCCAGCATCTGTTTTTGGATCCAGGGGACTTGTGCACAGCAGGAAAATGCAGCAATCTATTCATCTTCTGCAGTTGAGATTGACACTGTTGTCTACTTTTTGCATTGCCATGACACCAATCTTTCACCCAAAAATTGACATCCTCCTGAAGTTGACTTCCTGCTTATATTGCAGCCATCATAATCATTGTCTGTGTAGGCAATCAGATCAAAAGATTGATTATTTGGATACCAAATTCCCAAGTCAGGTCTTCCCTTCAAATATCTAAAGATCCTCTTGACTGCATTCATGTGAGAGACCTTAGGGCTTGACTGGAATCTTGCACAGACATATACAGCAAACATGATATCAGGCCTTGAAGCAGTTAGATACATCAGTGATCCAATATTTGCTCTGTATTCATGCTCATCCACTGGCTCCCCCTTTTCATCAGCTACCATCTTTTCTTTTGAATCCATAGGAGTTGAAGTTGTCTTCAAATCATTGCACTTGAATTTGTGATGTATGTCCTGTACATACTTAGACTAGTAGATGAATATCCCATCAGCCTTTTGCTGAACTTGTAAATCAAGGAAGAAGTTCATTTCTCCCGTTGAAATCATGCTATACTTGGACTTCATTACCTCTTCAAACTCCATACACATCTGTTCATTGGTTGACCCAAAAATAATGTCATCCATATAGACTTGTAATAAGAGCAAATCTCTTCCTTTCTTTTTTTAAAAGAGGGTCTTCTCAATAGCTCCCCTTTGGAAACCATTTTCAAGTAGGTGATTTGACAGTTCATCATACCAAGCTCTAGGGGCCTGATGAAGTCCATACAGGGCTTTGTTTAGATTATACATCCTGTTAGGATAAATAGGATCCTCAAAACCTTGTGGTTGAGAAACATACACCTTCTCTTCTATCTTTCCATTTAGGAATGCAGATTTGACATCAAGTTGGAATACCCTGATATTCTTTGAGGCAGCATAAGCTAAGAAAATTCTTATTGCTTCAAGTCTTTCAACTGGTGCAAAGACTTCCTCAAAGTTAATCCCTTCTTCTTGTAGGCATCCCAAAGCTACAAGTCTGGCTTTGTTCTTAATCACAATACCCCTTTCATCCCTTTTGTTTCTAAACACCCATTTTGTTCCAATTGCATATCTGTTTCTTGGCCTATCTACTAGTTCCCAAACTTGTAGATATCTGAATTGAGCCAGCTCCTCTTGCATTGCTTGTACCCAACTGTTGTCCTTTAGTGCTTGAACAATATTCTTTGGTTCTATTTGGGATAGAAAGCAGGAGTACAAACAAATATTTGCAGTTTCAGAGTGACTTCTTGTAACTCTTTCATATATATTGCCAAGGATGTGTTTAGAATGATGATTCTTTTCAACATAAGGGGTTTGAATTATCATATCAGAAGACACATTTGTGTCAAGATTTGATTCATTGAGTTCTGAATCTTCAATGACCAAATCAGTTGTTTCACTATCAATTCCAGGTGCTTCTTCATTGTTCTGTCCTGAGGTTGATGCACCAATTTTTTCTATATTCATTCTTTCAAAAAAATCTTGAAACCTTTCCCTTGTTCCAGATTCTCCTTCTTCATTTTGGTTGCTTGGATCTCACTCATTTTGAACTTGATCATCTTGCACTTCTTGATTGACTTGATTATTATTTGCTTGATCTTGTTCTTGATTTTGATTATTCTCTTCAGCATTGTCTTGCTCTTCTTCAGCATTTGCACTTGAGGTATCCTTTATGAATGTATATTCACTTTATTTACTTGCAACCTTTTTTCCACAGCTTTTCCAAATCCAAAGTCTTCTGTTTTGACTCTTCAATCACACTGGTTTTGTAAAAGGATTCATCATAGTATTCAGGATAGATCTTGAAAGACTTGATCAATTTCTCTAAATCAAACAACCATGCTGCACCATCAACTGTGTTGAATTGATTTTCATTAAAGACTACATCAGATGATTCAACTACACTCAAATGATCTTTCACATATACTCTGTAGGCCTTTGAGTGTGTCGAGTAGCCAACAAAGAAACATTCTATGGATTTTCCTTGAAACTTGTTCAAGTAATCCTTGGTGTTCAAAAGAGAACATTTTCATCCAAAAGGTTTGGGAAACTTGATATAGGGCTTTCTATTGAACAAGATTTCATAAGGAGTCTTGTTATGACTTTTGTTGAGAAGTACCCTGTTCTGAACATAACAAGCTGTATTAATTGCTTCTGCCCAAAAGGTGACATGTAGATTAGCATCAGCTAGCATGGTTCTTGCTGCTTCAATGAGTGTTCTATTTCTTCTCTCAGCAACACCATTCTATTCAGGAGTTCTGGGGGCTGAGAATTGCTGAAGTATTCCTTTGTTTTTGCAAAATTCTTCAATCACTCCATTTTGAACTCAGTATCATTATCACTCCTCATCACTTTAACCCTTTTGTCTAGTTGATTCTCAACCCTTGTTACACAGTTCATGATTAATTCAGCAGTCTCATCCTTAGTACTTAGGAAATAAACCCAAGTGTATCTTGAGAAATCATCAATGATCACAAGACAGTATCTTTTCTTCCCAATGCTTAGTATACTCACAGGACCAAAGAGATCCATGTGAAGCATTTCAAGCATTTGATTAATTGAGTTGATGAGTTTAGTCTTGTGAGAAGACTTATGCTGTTTTCCCTTCTGACATGAGACACAGTTATCATCCAATTTGAACTCTCTTGTGGGTAAGCCAATAACATGTTCACTCTTGACTAACTTGTTCATGTTCTTCAGATTGACATGACACAGTTTTCTATGCCACAATTTTGACTCATTTTCTGTGGCTTTAGAAACAAAGCATGTGCCACCCCTAGAAACAGCATCCTTCATGTTAAGTTCATATAAATTGCCATTCCTTGGGGCCATCATCATGATCATGTCATGTGGAATAACATACTCAGGCCTTAAGATGAAACAATGTGAGTCATCAAAGCCAACTTTGTAACCTTTATCACACATCTGGGATATGCTCAAAAGATTATATTGAAGTCCTTCAACATAGAAAACATTATCAAATGTAACTTTACCATTTGTCAAGATACCCTTTCCAACAATTTTTCCTCCATTCTCATCACTACCAAATGCCACTGGCCAATGCCACTGGCCCCTCAAACTTCTCTTCATAGTTAGCAAGTAACCTCTTGTCACAAGTCATGTGCCTAGAACATCCACAGTCCATATACCATACTTCATTCATTGAAGTGGACTGTTCCTGCAGATTACCAAGAAATTGATTAGTTAGATGATGAAGTACAAGCTATATCAACTTGCAAATCATCAGTTTCAATTTCAGTAGCAGCATTGAGTGTGAGTGTTATGGGTTCAGGATTTTCATGAGTAACTTCAATATGATCTAAATCATCAGTTTCATATCCACATTCTCTTGGAGTTCTCACAAATGAAATTGTGCTTTGGCAATCAACCATTTCATTGTTACATTCTTGAACAACATAGTCCTTCTTGCTTGAATACTCTCTCATATCAACAATCTTCTCCTCCTTAGCTTCAACCTTAGGTTTCCAAAGAAATCCTTAAGGTTCATAACCATTTTTCAACAAGAACTTCTCATCACCAGTTAGTTCAGTTGTTTTCTTTCTAGGAAAGACACCTTTGTTTCTCCTCTTTTCACTATTTGGTGACCCTTGAGAATCATCAGACTTAACTGACTTTGTATCATGATTAGAAATGATTCTCAATGGTTGAAAATTTTTCTTTACAACAGATTCAGATTTCTTAGGAGATTTGTTTCTTCTACCTTGTTCAGCCATATGTTTCTTTGGTTTCAAATCAACTTTCTTTTCTTTGTTGACCTTGTTTGCAGCTTGATGATCAGTTTCATTATTTATCTCATTTTCACACACCTTCCCCTTTCCCAAATATTCTTCATACTTCTGTTTATATAGCCCAAAGTTTTGTCCAAACTTTGTCTCATTTGGAACATGGAAGGGTTTGAAGCTGAGCCTATCATTACAGGAATCAGTGTGATGACCATATTCATCACACTTCTTGCACCACACCTTTCCCTTAAATCTTTCATGATCACTTCCTTTCTTGAATCTCTCACTTGGTCTAGGTGGTTTCACACCAAGTGATTTCTGAGTCTTTAGACCATCAAAGTCAATTGAAAAAGGAACAAATTCTTCAATTTTGATATCTTGTCTTTCAACTTTTCCCTTAACAAAGACAATTTTCTTCATATTCAAAGGCTCTTGATCTAAGTTCTCTTTGTGCATCTTGACTGTCTTTTCACATATTCTTCCATGGTTTCCACTTCCCCAATATCAAACACTTCATGGTTTGAGAAAACTGGATAAACTTGAATGAAGTTGTCACCAACAATTGTTTCAGTGACCCTCTTCTTGTTGTTATCACTAATTCTTTGCAAAACTGTTGCTTGGTGGCCTAACTGCATTATAACTCACTTTTGATCTTTCATATATGTCAAAAGACACATGCTCTCTCTTCATTCTTTCATTCAGTTTCTTCATCTTTAGAGATATATGTGGCAATAATGGGAGTTTGTCAATTGAGTCTGGTTTCTTCAGTCTTCTCCCCATCTCAGCAGCTTGAATTTCTTCATCAGTGATTTGATCAGTCAAGTCACTTAAGTCATCTGTATTCAAATCATCATAATCAAAGTCATCTTCAGAGACTTGTACTCCAATTGACTTTTCTTCTTTCACATCCTCTTTCACACAAACTCTCCCTTTTCACTCACTTCAACTTTCTGGTAAAGATCAACAAATTCCTCTTTGTCTTGAAAGACTTCACTAAACTGTTGAAGATAACCATCCCTCTTTTCTTTATCAACTTTAGGCAAAAAGTTGTTGTTGAATAGTGGTGAAACAGCCTTATACTTATCTTTCTCATTAACTTGGTTCAAAATGCCACATATGTTTCCTGTGGAGACCAAATTCTTTAAGAATTCATTATCAACTTGCAGCTTTGTGTTCTTCACCTTCTCTTCAATCAACATCTTTTTTAACCCATCTATCTCAGTAATATATCTTTGTTGAGCTCTATAGCTACTCACGCAATCAACTTCCAAACTTATGATCTTCTCTTCATTAAAAACATCACCTGCTTCATACCCATTGATGATGCTTTGTTTTCTGAAACACTTACCCTCTAGCTAGCCTATTTTCATATTTAAAGCAGTAATTGTTTCATGTAAATCAGTGGTAGTTGATGAGTGTACTTGCGAAGATGATGTTCCAGCCTCATTCTCAATCTTTCCCATGAAAGCAACATTAGTTTTTGAAATATCATCAACATGGTCACTCCAATCAAAATCACCTTTATGGTGTGCAGCAACAGCTAGATTCCCTTGATTTCTTGGTTGAGTTTGATTGGATCTGTTGAGGTTGTTTTGAGCAGCTTGAGGGAATTGGTTTCTTTGATAGTTTTGATTTTGAGGAACAACTTGTTAATTATTCATTTGGGCTGTTGATAGTTGTTGAAGTTGGGATTATTGTGGTTGTTGAAGTTGTTGTTTATGTTCTGATTATACTGGTAATTTTGTTGGTATTGCAGTTGGTTTCTTGACTGTTGATTTTGAAACTAATTAGCTTGAAAGTTTCTGGGCTGGTTACACTCCCTAGCAAAATGTCTAGGTTGTTGGAAGTTGTAACAGATAGCCTTTGACTTATCAAATCCAATCCTCTCATTTGGTCCAGAGACCAATGATCTCCCAGTCCTATTGAATAGCCTCTTGCTTCTCAATGTTAGCATTGCATCTTGCCACTTTAAATCCATATCCTCAAGGTCATCAGCATCTATTTGTTCCAGATCATCTTGGATGACACTTGTATGGATTAAATTCTTGGCCACAAATGCATTATATGACTCAGTGAACATTGAGAAGAGAGCTTGAGTATCATTTGCTTGACCATTGTTTCCACCAGAGTAGGGCACATGTCCACTTTCCATTGAGGCAGAGTCATTATCTTCAATAAGTTGGACATTAAACCTTGTCTGATTTCCATGATGACTTGAGCTACCACCAACAAACGATTTAGGTGTATCAACACCATGTTCGGTTGGTTCCTCTATGATGGGAATTTGTTGTTGGTTCTTGGTGTACAATTTTCCCATGGGTGCAATTAATGCATTGAAAACTTGGAAACAAGGCTTCTCTTCTTTGATCATTTCATTTTCGATCATTTCTATCTCAGCAACCTGAAGGAAGCACACTACATCATCCACTTTTAATCGATCAAAGTTGGGCTTTTGAAGGATGAACTTGCAGGCAGTGTACCATTCCTTTGGCATTGAATTGAGCAACTTGGTGTTCAAGTCAAAATCAGTCATCACATAATCAGTAGTTCTTAGGTCATTCACTATAGCTAAGAATCTCTCAAGGATTGACTTCAATCTTTCTCCATCCTTGTATTTGAACTCTCTAGCTGTTGCTTGAGACGTTGTTTCTTTATGTTCTTGAGCTCAGTGTTCCCCTGGAACATCTCTAGGATTGCATCATACATTGCATTTGCGGTAAAATGATGTGCAACCTTGGTAAGGATCTTCCAAGACAGTCCTAGCTTAAGCATTGCTAAGGCTCTGTCATCTGCTTTATTCAATCTATCACGGACAGTAGCGGTAGCACCTGCACCATCAGCTGCTTGTGGACCATTTTTGATTGAACTTCACATGTCTACATCATTGTAGCACACAGCCGCTTCAAATAAGACCTTCCATTTGGTGAAATTCTCCTGTCCATACAATCTGGGAATCTTATTAGTAGAAAAATCATGCTCTTCGTAACCAGACATTTTGGTAGTTTGAAAAGCACAATCAGTAAATCAGTGAAAACAGAGTATAAAATCAAATTTTGAAAGCAATCAGATCTGAGGATCAAATCTTCAGATCTGATATATCCAGTTTGATTGGAGCACGAAATAATAATAAAGATGTAAAATTTAACTAAAATAAGGAAAAGAAAACACTGGTAAGTTGTAGATCTGGACGGAAAAGAAGAACATAGCAGCTGACGTCACTCTTCAATGGAACAGTGTTCTGCATACGTCATTGTTCTTCTTGATCTTCAATCAGCAACAAGTTCTTTACCCAAATCAGCAATCAACAAGCTTTGATACCACTTGTCGGTCCCGATTAGTCACTCAATACTCACAACAATGTCATAACGCACACATTAAATGTGTCGACAAGAGGGTTAATGACGGATTGCTAAATAAGGAAAGATTTTTGTTTGTTAACGGCGAAATCAGAAACAAACAAGTTTGTTGATAAAGAGATTAATAAAAGTAACAGACACGAACAATAACTCAAAAGATTTCCATTTATATAAGCTGATTCATACAAATGTTAATCGATTTGGGTTTCTTGTCGGGAATGTATTTTCAGTAATAACCTAGGTTAGTCGTTACACTCAATCAGGAACATTTGTTCTTATCTAAAAAGTGTAAAGTGGCAAATCCGTAGGAGGCGTGCCCTAAAATATTCCTTTTATAGGCCTGCCACCTCCTGACAGCTGTCAAACCCTAGTGTTTGGTACATATTCAAAACTATACTAAGTGTAAAAACAGGTCTTCTGGGTAGACATTGTAACATTTTTCTTCTCCGAGTAGGCTTTGTGCCATTTTATCCTTTACGAGTAGACCTGGTAACCTTCAAGTGTGCTCGGGAACAGTTCTCTAGTAGACTTTACTTAGAGTATTTTCCTAACAAAATACACACCTAGCAGACTTCAAGCTTCTTGATCATATCAAACTTTGCTCGATATAATCCTGCAAGCAAACTTGTTCTTCTGAGGTCCTATCAACTCTTTGCTGGTGAATAACTTATTAGCAAAGCAATGTGTGCTTGGTGACACTGTAGCTTGCTCGGATTTGAACTGTGACATTCGTGACAAAACCTGGTATACTTTATTCACTACGTAGCGAGTAAACGATAAATCGGTTAATTCGTAGTGCTTAAACGAGTAACCGACCGATACTAATTTTGACCCGTATATATACCGAGGGATCGTACATGAGTTATACATATATTATAGAAGCTAACATATTAATATTTAGGCCCCAATACGTTTAAAACTATTTAAACGAAAAAGGTTTCATTTATTATTACGCTAGGAGTTTAAACGCAATCGTTAACACCAAAACGAGCATTGTAGCATCCATCAAGCCGAAAAATATTTATAAAACACTTATATGACATGTTCTAAGAATTTCGTGAAAATATTTTGGATTTTTACAAAGAGTCAATACGTTTTTCTGATTTTACAAAAATGGGCTGAAAAACACTCGTTTTTGCGTTGTTTTTCACACCCGAACTAATTTTCTTGCGAAAAACCGAACCCGAACTAAATTTTGGACCTATATGACGTTTTTACGGTTCGAAAGTTCGGTCTGAAACCAAAACCGAAACCCTAATTAACAAGGCTGTTCTATGGATGATTTATGCTTGTCTTAGTTTTATATTATATTTATATACACTAACTTGGTGACCCAAGACCTGGAGAGTCGTTAAAACCATCGAAAACTATTGAAAATCGACAAGGTAATTACCGTATTACTCGTGTAGGGGTTGTTTGTGCTTCGATTGTGACGTGCTATTTTTTAGGTTATGAAACTTTTCAAGGACATTAGGGATCACATAAGTGAGTCCCTGTTAAAATTTGGTAATATTTCGATAAACTGAGAATATTTGGCGAATTTATTATCGTTTATTGGCGTTTATTTGGGAAAAATAGGTAAACATCATGAAAAATTATGAAATTTGGTTTGGAACCCAGAAATGTTATGTTAAGATCACTGGAAAACTTTTAGAACATTTGGAGATGTCTAAATATTTTTGTGCAATTGTGTTTTAATCGAGTTTTAATAGCCGAAAAACGCACAAAAAGGCATTTTGGCCAAAAAGATAGATTCTGGAGATTTTGCAGGAGCTATGTGATGATATTTATACCACTTGGAAATATTATCGGATTTTTCAGGTGTCATTTTCTATAAACGAACTATTTATTACTTAATTATAACACATTAAATGAATTTTTATAAATAGATAATTAATCATAAAAATTCTGAAAATATTTTTATAAAATTCTCCATATTTTAATTTATTTTTACTAAAATTTCCATAATTTAAATATAAGTATATAATTAGTTATGATTAATCAAAGATTTAAACTATAAATGTTTTAACGAAACCGGCAGTTATATGTTTAACGGACTGACTGGTATGTTAAAATGTCAAAAGTGGTCAAATATCGTATTTTTGGATGAATTTGATAAAAACGAACTTTCTACGAGAATTCCGGACAATTCGGGTGGATTGTACGTGTTTTGTATAATCAAACCCGTGTGAAAACGGAAACGAACCCTGCGATCAATCCAGATACCGAAACCTTAAAATTCTTTTATAAATTAAATCATTTTATCAATAAATATGTTTACTTAAGTTTATGTGATTTTACCTAATCCCGAAACGCATAAACGATCAACTTGGCTAGGCTCGGAAAACGGTGAAACTGAGCCAAATTAGGTTATAAATATTTCATAGTGTACAACGTCACAATCTAAGACTACGGTCATATTCTGGTCCTATCAGCTATACCCAGACTAGTTATACAGCCCAATTTAGTTTAAACATTGTACTAGTATTAACGGTACGATACCGGTTATAGGATCCAAACTATAATCGAGACACATTACTTACTGACACGTATTACCAGCTTGAACTACGCTAAGGTGAGTTTCACAACCCTACTTTCTAAACTGTTTTACGAACTTTTGGGGTGGAAAGCATGTTTACATATACTTGTATACTTGAAAACTTGTGATGATGTGAATTATCTAAGTACTAACACTTGAAAGTCCTCACAAACACAAGTGATTAACTTCGTGCCAGTGGCGTGTGGATAGTACTATCGGTTTGACAAACCCAACTGACAGGGCCGGTGGGGTATGCCGGAACATGTTAACCCAGTTGCACATTGTCATTTATACTTATTACATTCTGCTATGTGGTGTTAGACATAGTACATACTTGGGGCAAAATGGCTGTTAAATGCCAACGGGAGTACATGGGCAAGGGTGGCCATGCGTGCGAGCTGTCTTGGTTTCACTTGTGGCTTAGTATAATACATCATACACATACTTATATACATACGTACTATGAACTTTACGAACTCGTATACTGATTTTGTTCGTACTCCTGAAACTTGAAACTCACCAACTAGACGTAGTTGACCCGTTTTAAAATGCTTTTTAGGTAAACCGAAGTTGGAATGAATTGCTTACGTGCTTGGTTTTAGAAGTGAAGTTGAATAGCTGTGAATAGACGCAAATACATAGTATTGAATAAGAAGCTCGTGAACCGGTTATTTGATTTTCATCTAGTTTGTAAACATAGTACCAACCCATGTAATATGATATAAATTAGTTTGTTGAACTTCTTTATGAACAATGTGGTTGATATCAGAATTATCTGTTACATTCCCGTATTACGCTTCCGCAATTACCTAGTCGGGGTGTGACAGAAGTTGGTATCAGAGCCATTGGTTATAACGAATTAGGATGTCCCTTAGGATACCTTAATATAACCGTAGGCTCGATTAGTTCTGGGAATAAAATAATATTAAATATTATGTACTGATGATTCTCGTGATGAACGCGAATGGACAAGTGGGTTATTATGGTCCGGAACGTAATAACGGACTTGTTTGTACGAGGGAATTCGAGAAGAAATCGATAAACAATCTGATAGGTAAAAACAGCAACATATGTGTGTAAAATATATTATTATATAAATATATATAAAGGATTATCTGTGCTAATGTGTACGAATACATGTATTTACTAAATCGTAATTAATATTATACATTATTATAATTAATATTATTATGAATTGTTATTATTATTACTAACCCTTGTGCAGAAATATGTCAAGAACAATATCGTCTGTCCAACAAAGTACCAGTACTGCATGACGATTAAGAGGACCCAGAAGAGGACCTTGAAGAGAAATCAAAGGAGGAAACGAGTGAAAACTTAGGGGATGTTGTCGTCCCGCTCGAGGTACTACTGACCAGCCTGATTTATCGGGCTATCGTTGTGACACCTATTCCTCGAGGGAATCCCCTAGAAATGACTTAGGAGCAAGAGCCACTAGTACTTATCATTCACCGATTGGAACTCCCAGATCCCCTATTTCATCTGTGTATCATACACCAATACCCCCTCCCACTATGAGGAACCATCAGACTGCCCGCATGAGCGTCACCTACCTGAGAAAACCTCTTTCCCACCTCGTTCTACATACCATAGGGGAGAAACATCGCGTGTCTAGGTCACTGAGATACCTGTTCCCACCTGGAGTCTACCCACAACGATACCGGAGCTACCTCTTATATCCGATTCGGCTTGATTGGGTTTAGTGGTTGATCAGATATTAGGACAATCACACTCGATAAACAACCTTAACCAACACAGACACGACATGCAAGATCACATGTGGTACATGCAGCGAGAATTGAGAGACGTACAGAGGTAAAATGCTCACAACCGTTGGCGTCTGAATCGGGCGATGAGCCTGTTGGGAGTTCCGATGGAGATTATAACAGCTGCTGTCGTGTGGTTCTTGTACCATGTAATTATGAATGGGTAGGATATGGTAGTATAGTTTCATGTATATAGTCTTTTAATATCCCATGCAGCATTTTGTTGCAGCAAGTTAGACTTGGGAGTTGTTTGCGGTTAGTACTATTTCAAGCACTGGCCCTTATCAGGTTAAGTCTATATGTCACTTATTGACAAATTTTGATATGCATATACAAGCGCTGGCCTACACCAGGTTAAGCCAATACACTAATTTTGGAAGAATATGTACAGTAATGATTATGACTAATACAAACGTGTTTTCTGGCATAGTTGTGTGTTTATAATTAGAAATATCGTGCTGTTGTGCTTATTATGGTGGAAGCGATATTAATTATTATATATCTTATTATTGTTTATAGAATGGCCCCAAAGAAATCTAATCTTTTTTCGGAGGCGGAAGTGGCCGAATTAATTGCTCGCCAATTACAAGCAGTGATACCAACTATTGTAATACAAGTCACTGCTGGCATACGTGCCAACAATACTGTTAATCAACCCCCGAGCACCAGTACGGCCACTGATAACATACCTCCGCCAGACACTAATGTAAACCTAGGCGTTACTACCCCGCTGACAACTAATGATATTTTGAACGATAATAATACTCGCCCGACGGTTAATGCAGTTGGGAACCCTGAACCTGTTTTGAACGTCAACAATGTCACGAATCCAAACCCCGCACCGAATACCAATACAGCTTCAAATGTTAATGTTCAACCAGACATCAATAACAATCGTAACAACCAAGAACCCCCACGTCAGGATTATGCGTTTAAGAAATTCTCATCGTGTAACCCGACTGAATTTAGAGGTACTGAAGGACTTAGCGGATTAGTGAAATGGATTGAAAAGACCGAGTCCATAATTAACATTAGTGAATATCCACCAGACCATATAGTCAAATTCGTTACCAATATGTTTCTGGATCATGCTTTGATGTGGTGGAATATGATTGGTCAAACCCAAGGACGAGAAACAATTAACAGTATGACATGGCCTGAACTTAAAACCCTCGTAGTAGAACATTTTTGCCCAAGAAATGAGATCCAGAAATTAGAATAGGAACTTTGGAATTTGGAAATGAGAGGCGCTGATCAATTAAGTTACACAACTCGTTTCAAGGAATTGATTCATTTAATACCATGGTCAATTATTCCGGAATCCAAGCGTATTGAGCGCTACATTTGGGGACTAACCCCAGCCGAGAGAAATATAGTCAATTCCATAGCCCACCCAACTTTAGAAAGTGCTGTGTCACAAGCTAGCGTCGTTACTTTTGATCTTACAAGAAACAGTGTATTAAGAGTACCAGGGGAATCGTCCGGTTTGAAACGAACTGGCTATACCTATTGGACACAAGTGAAATCTCAGAATAAACGAATCTGCCCTACAACTCTGAACTATGCTATGACCAATTCCGACATGAAAAAAGATACGTACAAAGGGTCATTGCCGAAGTGTGGAAAGTGTAATTTGCATCATACTGGAGAATGTCGAACGACCATATGTCAAAGAGGCGGAAATATTGGTCATTATGCCCCAAGTGGTAGAACTATAATGAATACTTCAAGCCAACAGTTTCAAACAACCCAACCTCGTCGTTCGCAAACATCTAGTCCCCAACCAATTCGACAACAATCTAATCAACAAACTCCATCTACAATGAACCCCCATACATGTTATAAATGCGGTAGTAGGAAACACTTTAGGAGAAACTGCCCAAAATTGAATCCCGATGTAATAAAAGGACAAAACCAAGGGCAAACATCAACTTCCAATCCAGCTAGGGGACGCACCTTCGTAAACGGATCGGAAAAAGTGCGACAAGACCCGCATGTAGTAACAGGTACATGTTCAGAAAAAACACACAGGGTAATACTTTAAACTCGATATATTGCCAAACACCAACACGTGACACTCAATATCACAGAACAACACGTTCAGAAAAAACCTTTTTTACAAATAAGCCGAAGTGGAGGTTTAAATAGACCTCGACAACTTCGCCTAACATACTAGGCGAAGTTGTGATAACTTCGCTTCACAAGTTCGCTTACATCCCAGGCGAACTTATACAAAACAATATTCAAAACCAAACAAACAATCTAAAACGATTACAGACACATACAAAACACAAGATACTGAACTACTGACATCATGCACCAACAGACTCCCCCTTGGCAGTAGCTTCATATCTCTATCTTCTTTCTCGTGTCTTGTAATCCAAAAATCTCGTGCCACCCATCTTCAAGCCCTGTCTCACACAGACAGAAACCACCCTCTGGTACTTCTTGGCTTCATTTTTCCACGCAGGAATGTAGAATATCTTCTTATCGTTCAGTACCTGCCAATCAGCTTGAGACAAATTTACCAAGTGTATGGGATCATGCACTCTCAGAACCTCCTGTTCGTCCTCGTCTTCCATAACAACTTCAGCTGTCTGACAATCAACATACCACCAATTGAGACTCTTTAAAACATCCTTGGGCATCATCTTCATCGGCACTTCCTTCAAACACCGAATCAGCTTATACTTCATCACCATCCAAGGTTTACCATCATCCCTCATTCCCCGTTCCTTATCTTCAACCAACCTTCCTTTCTGAGGCTTTAGAAGTTCAAACTTTTTCTCCTTAATAGCTTCCTTCCATACTATCTTTCCAATTATTCTTGCAATATCATCATCACTCCTATTAATCAATCTCAAACGAGCCAAATCTTTCACCTCACACTCAGGCAAGGTGTTGAGCGATCTCAAAGCCTTCTTAAAATACTGAATTCCATCATAATGCTTAATCACAAACAACTTCAACTGTTCGTCATACAACCAGCAGATGATACCTTTCTTGGACTCAGCGTAACCCTTGATGTTGTAATTCTTCTTAAACATTGTTGGAACTGCAGGCTTCTTTTTCTTGAAGAACCACTGAGCACAGCCTTATTTCCATCTCGGCTGTTCTTCCCACTCGGACTCATCTGACACATTTGCATCTTGGCTCACGTTCACCTTGTCAACATCTGGAATATCATGTTCTACACCTTCTTCTAACTCACTATCAATCTCAATTTGTTCCCCTATCTTTTCAATCTCATCAATTGTTAACACATCATCTCCTAACTCATCATCATTACCCAACGCTTCCTCATCATCTACAACTACCACATTCTCACCACCCGTACCGCCTGACTGACCAGCAGACTCCCCCTGAGATGTGGAAGTCCCAAGAGTTTGTTCAGTTCTTGGCAACTCACCACCTGCACCTTCAGATGCATTGGGATCATCGTCTCTGTCTTGCCTCTTCTTAGTTCTCAACTCATCACCCTTGCAGCTCGTCTCCCCCTGAGATGCTAAGAACTGTTGTAGAGCATCAAATAGTTTACCGTGTTCCACAAGGAGGGACGATTGTAACTGATTCTCTGCCACAAGTCTCTGGATAGCTGAGTTTGGATGAGATTGATTCTTGACTGTTCAGCAACTACCCGTTCAAGAGCCGCTATCCTCTCAGAATCAGACAAGGTAGCATCAAAATCAAAACGCATGTGAGAAATATCCAGTGCATACGGTGGAGGAATTCCCAAACTAGCTGGTATATCCGATGTAGACTGAATAGTGACCGTGGGTGGTATCAAAACAGACAACCCCGCACGATCAAGGAACCAAGTAACCAAGTTATTTAAATGTAAACCATAAAGCGAAATACAAGAAGAAAATTTGAGTAAAATAGAATATACGGGATCAAATTTCAGTCTTGACGAGCCTGCTTGTTTTAGAAAAGATCCGAACAGGAATCATACTGATTAAGCGGCTGTCACTCAGATCTGTGTTCAGCGGTATTATGACATAAAGAAACAGGTTGTAGGCAGGTATAAAACTTATTATGGTTTTCATCGCTTCGGTGATACGGATTAAGTTCAATTAAGCTCAAAATTTAGATGGACATCACATGAGAGATTGTGATGCCTCCTATCTATTCTCAAAGTGTATTTGGCTTTCCCCAAGTCACCCCGAGTTGACTTCTACCCGTAATGTCTGATTAAACAATGTGCACACATCTATCTTTAGTCTTCTTCCCGTTCTTTCTTATGCTTGAAATATTCTTTCTTGCCTCTTTCTTGATATTTGAAACAACATAAGCTTCAGAAGGCTTAACATTATACACGTTTTTTTTTCTACAAATAAATACATTAATACAACTTCAAATTATAGACAACTGCAAGTCCCGAAACTGGATTACTGCAGGTACTTGACACTCTCTTCACGGGAATCAGAACACTCACGGGCACGTGTATGACTGGGTAATCACTTTTCTGCCTATCATTCGGAAAGATGTATATGGAGACATGCACAACTCAGAATGATTCTCCACATTAAATCGAGGAGATTTAGTTTGTATCACTTCTACTTTTACGCACCAAAGAAAGCTACCATAACATACAATGACTGTTCTAGAGTCTTTTAGGCCTAATAACTTCACCAGTTAAGCACACAGAATCAGTTTTTCTATCACTTTCCAAGGTTGGATCAATTTTCTTTTAAACATCGTATTGAAACTTCTTACGAAGTTATAGACTTGAAAAATTATATCATCTCCCTAAAAAAAATTTTAAATCATATCGCCCCGATCAAGTCAAAGTATTCAGGTAAACGGCTATCCTGAAGATCCAATGGATCAGCTGGACCGACCACATACGAGTATGTGTCCGTCTAACTAAGTATGAACGACTATTTTTCAACGAAAGAATAAAAACCCATCATAAACCACCCCGGTCACTTTCAGTCATCTGGTTAATGGATATCCTCATAATCTACAAGTAGAAGTAAGGACCAAACATATCTGAAGATATGTCCTTCAAACTTAAGCAACCGACATAATTTTAAGCGATAGTGATGGTTTTTTTTTTTTAAGAAAACAAGGTTACTCGGGATTGATCATCCCATTAATCTCAACAAGATTTTGAAAACGGGATCGGTCAAACGCTTTAGTAAAAAGATCGGCAAAATTATCCAAAGAATTAACCTTTTCAAGCACAATTAATTTCTTCTCAGCACAATCCCGTATAAAATGATGACGAATGTCAATATGTTTAGTTTTGTTGTGTTTAACGGGATTGTTAGTTACTGAGATTGCAGCAGTGTTATCAATGCAAATAGGAGTTTGAGTGAAATTCAGACCATAATCGCGCAATTGTTGTTGTATCCATAAAACCTGGGAGCAGCAGTTTGATGCTGCCATGTACTCTGCTTCGCAGGTGGAAATGGCTACTGAGATCTGCTTCTTGCACTGCCACGACACCAATCTTCCTCCGAGAAACTGACATCCACCGGTTGTTGACTTCCTGTTCTGATTGCAACCTCCATAGTCAGAATCTGTGTAAGCTACCAAATCCAGTTCTCCCCCTTTCGTGTACCACAATCCCAGCTTAGGCTTGCCTTTGAGATACCGCAATATTCTCTTCACTCCCTTCATGTGAGATTCCTTCGGGCTTACCTGAAAACGAGCACAAAGACAAACGGCAAACATAATGTCATGTCTAGATGCGGTTAGATACATTAAGGAACCTATGATTGCTCGATATTGAGTGGGATCCACATCTTCATCACTGTCGGAATCAGCACCCAGTTTGTGGTTGACGCATATTGGAGTGTCAAATGGGGTACTATCATCCATCTTGAAGCGTTTGAACACATCATGGACATATTTTGTTTGATGAATAAACATGCCATCTTTCTTCTGATCTACCTTCAATCCCAAAAAGAAAGTTAATTCGCCCATGGCGCTCATCTCAAACCTCTTCTTCATGACCGCTTTAAATTCCTGACACATAGTGACTTTTGATGCAGCAAAAATGATGTCGTCCACATAAACCTGAACGAGAAGAAACTCTCCCCCTTTTCTCCTAACAAACAGCGTACTATCAATCTTTCCTCTTTCAAACCCATTTTCTAGCAAGTAGTCTGACAATGTTGCGTACCAGGCACGAGGAGCCTGATGTAACCCATATAAAACTTTACTCAGTTTGTACACATGATCAGGAAAATCTGGGTCAGGGAAACCCGGAGGTTGTTCAACATACACCACCTCATCGACTTTACCATTAAGAAAATCACTTTTCACATCAAACTGGAACACTTTCATTTCTTTGTGTGCAGCAAATGCCAGAAAAAAGCAAATTGCCTCTAATCTTGCCACAGGAGCAAACACTTCGTTGTAATCGATTCCTTCTTGTTGATTAAACCCTTTTACTACCAATCTTGCATTGTTCTGTATGATTATCCCCTTCTCATCTCTCTTACATTTAAATACCCATTTTGTACCGATAGCATTCACTTCTTGCGGTTTTTTAACTAACTGCCATACTTCCATCTTCTCAAACTGTGCCAGTTCTTCCTGCATGGCTTCAACCCACGAGCTATCCTTCAGTGCCATTTGATAATTCTTTGGTTCAATCTGGCTGATGAAGCAGGTGTACAAGCATTCATTTATAATACCCGTATCTTTAAAGCTTGCATAAACACATGTGTGTTCATCCAAACTTCTTCTAGTACGTACACCATCAGAGAGATTACCGATCACATTTTCCAAAGGATGATTCTTATGAATTTTGGTGGACTGGATCGGACTGACTTCCTGATTATTCTCAAGATTTGTGGCAAGTTCATAAGTGTGAGACTGAGGTTGAGTGTGAAATGGATTATAGAATTCATCTTCCTTCGAGACAGCAGGAGTTTCGACTGCATTTGACGAAGTTGGTTGATTTTCATCATATTGTGGACGTTGCATAATGGTCTCCTCCTCGTCATACAGTATTTGTGAGGCCATTTTCTCATCGGTGTCTGCAAAATCCAAGTAAGGCACATTAAAAGATTTGAATAGTTTATCATA
Source organism: Bidens hawaiensis (assembly GCF_021521415.1). Lineage (NCBI taxonomy): Eukaryota > Viridiplantae > Streptophyta > Magnoliopsida > Asterales > Asteraceae > Bidens > Bidens hawaiensis. Next base: position 262,897 of record NW_027491090.1, read on the forward strand.
GTCGAAAGCCTCTGCTGGTCCTATGCTAGGCTTTGGTGATTTGTAACTAGTAATGTCAGTGTTACAGACCACCTCAACCTTGCTGTTCGATAGATTAAAGACTCTTCTGTTGGGTGTCCCAACTACATAGCCGACTAAGATACCTTCGTTGGCTTTCTCACCAGATTTAGAGTTAGTCTTTAATATCGAACATGGGGACCCGAAAGGTTCGAGACCCTTCAATTTTGGCTTTCTACCATGCATGAGTTCATAACAAGTTTTATTTAATCTTTTAACAGTTAAAACACGATTAAGGATATAACAGGCTGTAGCAACAGCCTCAGCCCAGAACACCACAGGAAGTTTAGCATCTGCCAGCATGGTCCTGATGCCTTCGATTAGTGTTCTATTCTTCCTCTCAGCTACTCCATTTTGTTGCGGAGTATATGGGGCGCTGTACTGATGCTCTATCCCTTTCTGTAAAGAGAACATCTCCATCTAATAGTTCTTGAACTCTGTACCATTATCACTCCTGATGTACTTAACCTTTCTTCCAACAATATTCTCAACCTTGGTAATTAAGTTAATTACCAACTGAACTGTCTCATCTTTTGCCTTTTGAAAATAGACCCAAGAGTATCGAGAGTAATCATAGGTTACCACCAGACAATATGAAGTTCCTCCTAGACTCTTTACGTTCACAGGACCAAAGAGATCCATGTGAAGTAGGTCCAAGGTGCTGACAGTTGAGTTAACTTTCTTGGAATGATGAGGCTTCTTGTGCTGTTTTCCTTTCTTGCACGATACACATTGGTCTTCAAAATTGAAGTTCTTCAAAGGAACCCCTATCACCAACCCATTCTTGACTATGTAGTTCATCTTACAAAGATGTATATGACCCATTCTTCGATGCCACAGTTCTGACTCAGATTCAGTAGCTTTTGACAGAAGGCATGATTCTTCAGTTGTCATATCGGTTGATCTCATATCCATCACATACGTGTTTCTCTCCCTTGGAGCTCTCATTACAACCCATGTCTCTGGTATCTTGAAGCCAGGTTAAAGCACGAGTGCCTCATTTTTAGTAAAATGCACCGTGTATTCTTTGTCACAAATCTGAGATACACTCAACAAGTTATGCTTCAACTCTTCCACAAAATTCACCTTCTCTAACTTTATTCTTCCATTCGTCACAGTTCCAATACCACTGATTCTTCCTCCACTCTCTCCAGCGAAACTAACCCTTCATCCTTGAACAGATTTCCAGTCACGTAACAATTTCTTGTTACCAGTCATGTGCCAGGAACAGCCACTGTCAATAACCCACATATTGTTTACAGCCCTGTTTGACTGTTCCTGCATAATTAAAGAAATAGATTAAAATCTGGGGACCCAAGACCTTCTGGTCTTGGGTTGAGTAAACCTGTTATCAGGTATCCAGTACCTTGATTGCCCAAAGTCAGTTTGAGGATAGTTTCTGTAAGTTCTGAATGGAAACCTTCTAGAGGACTGGCTATGAGGCCATCCAACTCTTCGTGAATTAACTGAATTATAATTGTTGGTTTGGTAGTTTACTAGGAAAAAACGAGACTGATTTCTTTGAAATCTTGGATTAGTCCAATGACTGAAGGTCGGTGTGTTCACATTCTTACCAGCATCATAATTAGTATTCATTTTATTCTCAGTTTTCGGAGGCCTCATACCTCTAAATTTTCTCTGTTTTAGAGGACAATCAGCAACAAGGTGTCCTACTTTATTGCATCTGAAACAACTTCTGTTTTGAACTTTCGTCTCAACAGTTGTTGCGGATGTCGAGGTTGCGTTACTACCCGTTTGTCTAACATATGGTGGGACGAACGGATTTAGGGAAGATTTCTTTTCATCAGGCTTATATTCCTCCCCACGTTTTAGTAACAAAACCTCTTCTTTTATCTCACCCAATTCGGATGACTTGTCCGAATTTGATGAGACAGAGCTAGGGACAGAAATCGCAACATTAGAACTTGACCTACTAGTTTCGCTCTTATTAACTTCAGTTTTTTTAGTAGAAACTTTGATTGGAACTGTCTAACTAATCTCAACATTCGCAGATTGCTGATCACTAGGATCATAAGTATAGTTATTTTTATACGGTGGTGGAACTTCAGAATCCAATTCCCCTTTTGTTAACCGGGGAACATTGAACACTTATGATGTGATCTAGCATTGCCGAAGAATTTCTAAATTGTTCAATTTTTCTGTTTAGTTCCACCACTTTTACCTGGTAATCAGCTATCTGTTTATCTTTTTCAGCAATTATTTGGTCTTTTCTTCTAACACTTCATAACTAAGATCAATTACTTGTATTTTTTCAGCTAGACTGGCTTTAAGACTTCTGATATCCTTTTCACTAGCTTTTATTTTTACCGAGTAACTATTTTCTTTAGTTTTAGAGTAGTGATGTTCTTCTTTCAGGTTTTTGAATTGAGTATCCAAACTAACAAACTGATCAGTTAATGTTTTTAATTGTTCAGACAGATTTTCACATTGTTCACAATGAAGTTCAGAACTTACCTCAGAGAGCTGATCGTTCACTTCTGCCATGTATGCCTGATCTTCTCCCGTCTCTCTCTCACTTCCTCCAGTTTCGTTGTTTACCAAATTAGCCTGTTCGAACACTTCCTCAACTTGTATATTCCAGTTGTATCCATCATTCTGTCGAGATACCATAGCCCTATTTTCACTACCACCCCCATTCTGTTGTGCAGGCCTGTTCTGACTTCGTTCGACTCTCTCATTTGTACATTCCTTAGCAAAGTGACCATTTTGTTGAGAGTTGTAACATCGAACCTTTGATTTATCAAACCCTGGTCTTTCTCCAACGAACTTTCTACCCGTTTTCTTCATGAATCTCTTTACCCTTCTTACTATCATAGCCATCTGCCACTGCAGATCCATCTCTTCCAAATCATCAGCATCGATCTGATCATAGTCTTCATCCAAAGTTGCAGGGTCTACTATTTTACCTTTGATATAGTTCTCATAAGATGCAATGAAAGATGCATAGAGAGCAAACTATTGTTCAGCTGATTTCACACTCATGGGCATCTGAGAGTAATTATTGCTTGGAGCATTGGATGAGAAACTACCAGTTGAAGTTTGAGGTTTTGATGAATTACTACATCCTGTTACAAAACATATGTCACCATCCATATTGAGAGTCACATGACCATCTGAAGTGGAGTTTGCTTCCCCTTTGAGTAGTATGCAGTGGATTCTGATTTTGAACTTGAGCTTGGAGTAACTTTCGCACCATACATTCCCGGATCTTGAACCTGATCAGTTGGTGTCTCCTTTTGAATCATGTTAAGTTCAAAATTTCATAACTTATTTACCACTGTTTCTAAATCAATCTTGTCAAAATCCTTATCTTTTCTCATCAGAACAGTGTACATCTCCCATTTTGGTGGGAGAGCATCAAGAAGTTTCTCCACTATCTCTTCTTCCTTGTATTCAATTGAGTAGTTATTTAGCTCAGTCATCAAATGATAATATCGTGTGATGATATCATCAAGTGATTCATTTTTCAGATACTTGAATACGGAGAATTGGGTCTTTAGCAGCTTTTTCTTGGAGGCACATATCCCAACATTTCCTTCATATCTATTTTCTAGCGCTTCCCATAGTTCTCTAGCAGTCTTGTATTTCTTGAAGGTATGAAGAATTTCTTGTGGAAGAGCCATTGTTATAACTGCATGAGCTTTACTCTCTGCCTCATACATCTTCTTTTCATCATCTTCCATCTTACTGTATTTCTTAATCTGCTCACGACCTTCAAACATGGACGTTGGTGGGATATACCCGTCTTGAATGCAAACCCACATCTTAGCATCTTGATACTTCACATACTGTTCAAACCGATATTTCCATGCAACAAAATCGGTACCCTTAAGTAGTTTTGGAGCTTTAGTTGCTAAATCAGCTTCAACCTCCATCTTTACCAGCTCTGTGATGTTTATCGAAGTCATAGTTGAAGAACAGAGATTAAAGAATCAAAAAAACAGAATTCTGTGAACAGCAATAGCGAAGTTAATATAACTTCGCTTCAATCTAACTTCTTTAATATAACTTCGCTTTAATATAACTTCGCTTGAACCTTAAATCTGAACAACTTCGCTAGCCTAACAACTTCGCCTGCTACTTAACATCGCTTGGGCTTAAGTTCGCTGAACAACTTCGCCAAATATTATATCTTCGCTTAAACCCTATAAGTTCGCTTAAACCCTACCTTTTGTGACGGTAACTTCGCTTGATGAACAACTGAGTTTTGCAGGTTTTAGTTAGGTTTATTGCGAGGGTCGTGAGGGTGATTTGGAGGTATATTCGATGAGGGAAGATGGACAAACGACAAAAACAAAGTATTTCAACGTAAAATCGTTCCGCGAATAGTCAAACGGAACGATCTTAACACCCGTGTGATAATCCCGAACCAGACAATCACGAGCAATGGCACTGATATCAATTGTAGGTTCCTAGCTGGATCACACAGGAATATCTCGTAACACGAGGGTGCGGAATCCCCACGTAATACGATACGAGTGTAAGATAGATAATACGTTGAATCGGTAGAACAAACACACAGGATAATACTTTAAACTCGATATATTGCCAAACACCAACACGTGACACTCAAGATCACAAAACAACACGTTCAGAAAAAACCTTTTTTACAAACAAGCCGAAGTGGAGGTTTAAATAGACCTCGACAACTTCGCCTAACATGCTAGGCGAAGTTGTGATAACTTCGCTTCACAAGTTCGCTTACATCCCAGGCGAACTTATACAAAACAATATTCAAAACCAAACAAACAATCTAAAACGATTACAGACACATACAAAACACAATATACTGAACTACTGACATCATGCACCAACACTTAGTTTCTAATTATTGAGCTTCAGTCTTAATTGTTACGGACGCCGATAAAAGTTTTGTAGCTACTAACTTCTTACCATTGAGAAAAATTTCGGTTACTGAATAAACAAATCCTTATATTACAGAACTTGCTAACAATAAGTCTATGATTATTAACCAAATAGTTCGTAACTGCCCTTTTATTCGAAATGACACATCCTTCCTTATCGACGTATTCCCAGTAGAATTAGGAAGTTTCGATGTTATAGTCGGTATGGACTGGCTATCTAAGTTTAAAGCAAAAATTGTTTGTAAGGATAAGACTGTTAGGATACCTCTTTTGAATGATGAGGCAATGATTGTTCAATGTGAGAAATCTGGTACCGTATTACCTCTTGTATCCCAACTTAAGGCACTAAAGTATTTGCGCCAAGGTTGCATATTATACTTAGCGAGTGTAATAGTTAAGGAACCCGATGAAAACCGAATAGAAGACATCCCGGTGGTACGAGAATATGCAGAAGTGTTTCCTGATGAGTTACATGGTTTACCACCAACCCGACAAGTCAAATTCCGTATAGACCTAATACCAGGAGCAGCTCTAATTTCTAAGGCACCCTACCGACATGCACCTTCTGAAATGCAAGAATTGTTCAACCAATTGCAAGAGTTACTAGATAGAGGTTTTATACAACTTAGTTATTCACTATGAGGAGCACCGGTTTTATTTGTGAAAAGAAAAACGGAAGTTTTGGATATGTGTATTTATTACTGGGAGTTAAATAAAGTGACTATCAAGAACAGATACCCCTTACCTTGAATTGATGACTTGTTTGATCAACTCCGGGGTGTGAAGTATTTTTCGAAAATTAATCTCAGATCAGGTTTTCATCAAGTAAGAATTCTGGAAGAAGATATCCCAAAAACAGCCTCCCGAAATCGGTAAGGTTACTATGAATTTTTGGTTTTGCCGTTTTTGTTGACAAATGCACCTGCAGCATTTATGGATCTCATGAACCGAGTTTGCAAACCCTACCTTGACAAATTCGTAATAGTAATTATCGACGACATCTTGATATAATCGAAAATTAAGAAGGGACACGAGCAACATCTGCGGGTAATCTTAGAATTGTTGTGGCAAGAAAAGTTATACGCCAAGTTGTCCAAATGTGAATTCCGGCTGTAAGAAGTACAATTTTTAGAACACATCGTGAATCAACAACGAATCCAAGTAGACCGATGAAGTATTTTATTACAAAAACCGGGTCTGAATTCCCACAATTCATAATCTTCGTGAACTGATTCTTGATGAAGCACACAAATCCAAGTATTATATTCACCCAGGTACTGATAAGATATATAAAAATGATAGGAATTTTACAGGTGGCTTGGTATAAAGAAGGATATAGCCTTGTATGTCCGGAGGCTTGATAACGAATTGTGCACGAGATAAGACTGAATACCAAAGGCCTTCGAGAATGTTGCAACAACCCAAAATCCCACAATGGAAATGGAAATAAATTACCATGGACTTCGTAACACATTTTCAAAAAACTGGCCGAAGACACAATGCCATTTGGGTAATTGTAAACCGATTAACCAAATCCGCACACTTCATTCCAATCTGCAACAACTACACTACCGAAAAACTCGCTCAAATTTGCATTGATGAAATTGTATCCCGACATGGAGTACCACTTTCAGTTATTTCAGACTGAGACAGTCACTTTACTTCACGTTTTTGGCAAGTGATTCAAGAAGCTTTGGGAACTTGAATGGATCTGAGTACCTCTTACCATCCCCAAACAGATGGCCAATCCGAACCGAACCATCCATATCTTAAAAGAATTATTTCGTACTTGGGTACTGGATTTCAAAGGAAATTGGGATCAACATCTCACGTTCATTGAATTCTCTTACAATAACAGTTACCACAGTAGTATACAAGCATTACCTTATGAAGAATTGTACGGGCGAAAATATAAATCGCCTTTGTGTTGGACTGAAGTGAGTGATACTCAAGTTACACGGTCCGAATTGATTCATGTAACAACTGATAAGACACATAAGTTTACAAGAAAGCTGAAAGCCGCCCGAAACCGACAAAAGAGCTATGCCGATATTCGTAGAAGACCGTTATCGTTTGAAATAGGCGACAAGGTATTTTAAAGGAATCGCCATGGAAAGGTGTTATAAGGTTTGGAAAGACTGGTAAGTTAGCCCCGAGATACATTGGACCTTTCGAGATTATTTCAAAAATTGGTTTCGTAGCCTACCGACTAAAACTACCCATAGAACTGAGCACAATTCATGATGTATTCCATGTGTCGAATATGAAAAAGGTTCTTACTGATGAAACGGAGATTGCACCACTGGAAGATGTTCAGATCAATGAAAATCTCAAATTTGTAGAGGAGCCGGTAGGAATTGTGATCGGGAAAACTAAACAGTTACGACACAATAAAATCTCATTAGTAAAAGTTCGGTGGAATTCAAAACAAGGACCCGAATTTACTTGGGAACGAAATGACGAATTCCGAAAAAATTCCCACACATATTCCCTAAAAAGAAAACCGTTGACACTTCAAATTTCAGGCAACGGGGGGAGAATGAGACATTCGTGACAAAACCTGGTATACTTTATTCACTACGTAGCGAGTAAACGATAAATCAGTTAATTCGTAGTGCTTAAATGAGTAACCGACCGATACTAATTTTGACCCGTATATATACCGAGGGATCATAAATGAGTTATACATATATTATAGAAGCTAACATATTAATATTTAGGCCCCAATACGTTTAAAACCATTTAAACGAAAAAGGTTTCATTTATTATTACGCTAGGAGTTTAAACGCAATCGTTAACACCAAAACGAGCATTGTAGCATCCATCAAGCCGAAAAATATTTATAAAACACTTATATGACATGTTTTAATCATTTCGTGAAAATATTTTGAATTTTTACAAAGAGTCAGTACGTTATTCTGATTTTACAAAAATGGGCTGAAAAACAATTGTTTTTGCGTTGTTTTTCGCACCCGAACTAGTTTTCTTGCGAAAAACCAAACCCGAACTAAATTTTGGACCGTTATTTTCACGTGACACGAAAACCGAGGCATTAACGAGCCAAAAGAGAGGCCCAATGGGCCCCTCATAGGTCCAGCTGCCAAAATGGACCAAAACCCTTTGTATAAAGCTTGTTAAACAAGCTTGTTCCCTTAGATATTTTCACATCACTATCAAACCCAAGAAAAACTCATATGTGTTCTTTCATCTTTGCAACAAAACCCTAAAGGTAACATCTTAATTCCATGGATTTCAAGCTTAATTAACTTGATTTAAACATAGAAAATTAGGTTTTGATTAGTATTAAACATGTTTAACCATCTAAAAACCCTAAAAATCAACTAAAATCATGTTTTGATGTTAAACATGTTTACAAAGCAGAAATATATAGATTTTTGACCAAAAACGCGGATTAGAACATGAATATGACGTTTTTACGGTTCGAAAGTTCGGTTTGAAACCAAAACCGAAACTCTAATTAACAAGGTTGTTATATGGATGATTTATTCTTGTCTTTGTGTTATATGATATTTAGATACACTAACTTGGTGACCCAATACCTGGAGAGTCGTTAAAACCATCGAAAACTATCGAAAACCGACAAGGTAATTACCGTATTACTCGTTTAGGGGCTGTTTGTGCTTCGATTGTTACGTGATAGTTTTTAGGTTATGAAACTTTTCAAGGACATTAGGGATCACATAAGTGAGTGCCTGTTAAAATTTGGTATTTTTTCGATAAACGGAGAATATTTGGCGAATTTATTACCTTTTATTGGCGTTTATTTGGGAAAAGTAGGTAAACATCATGAAAAATTATGAAATTTGGTTTGGAAACCAGAAATAATATATTAAGATCACTAAAAAAATTTTAGAACATTTGGAGATGTCTAAATATTTTTGTGCAATTGTGTTTTAATCGAGTTTTAACAACCGAAAAACGCACAAAAAGGCATTTTGGGCAAAGAGTTAAATTCTGGAGATTTTTCAGGAGCTATGTGATGATATTTATACCACTTGGAAAAATTATTGGATTTTTTAAATGTCATTTTCTATAAACGGACTATTTATTACTTAATTATAACACATTAAATGAATTTTTATAAATAGATAATTAATCATAAAAATTCTGAAAATATTTTTATAAATTTATCCATATTTTAATTTATTTTTACAAAAATTTCCATAATTTATATATAAGTACATAATTAGTTATGATTGATCAAAGATTTAAACTATAAATGTTTTAACGAAACCGGCAGTTTTGTGTTTAACGGATTGACTGGTATGTCAAAATGTCAAAAGTGGTCAAATATCGTATTTTTGGATGAATTTGATAAAAACTAACTTTCTACGAAAATTCCGGACAATTCGGGTGGATTGTACGTGTTTTGTATAATCAAACCCGTGTGAAAACGGAAACGAACCCTGCGATCAATCCAGATACCGAAACCTTTAAATTCTTTTATAAATTAAATCATTTTATCAATCAATATGTTTACTTAAGTTTATGTGATCTTACCTAATCCCGAAACGCATAAACGATCAACTTGGCTAGGCTCGGAAAACGGTGAAACTGAGCCAAATTCGGTTATAAATATTTCATAGTGTACAACGTCACAAATTAAGACTACGGTCATATTCTGGGCCTATCAGCTATACCCAGACTAGTTATACAGCCCAATTTAGTTTAAACACTATACTAGTATTAACGGTACGATACCGGTTATAGGATCCAAGCTATAATCGAGACACATTACTTACTGACACGTATTACCAGCTTGAACTACGCTAAGGTGAGTTTCACAACCCCACTATCTAAACTGTTTTACGAACTTTTGGGGTGGAAAGCATTTTTACATATACTTGTATACTTGAAAACTTGCGATGATGTGAATTATCTAAGTACTAACACTTGAAAGTCCCCACAAACACAAGTGATTAACTTCGTGCCAGTGGCGTGTGGATAGTACTATCGGTTTGACAAACCCAACTGACAGGGCCGGTGGGGTATGCCGGAACATGTTAACCCAGTTGCACATTGTCATTTATACTTATTACATTCTGCTATGTGGTGTTAGACATTGTACATACTTGGGGCAAAGTGGCTGTTAAATGCCAACGAGAGTACATGGGCGTGCGAGCTGTCTTGGTTTCACTTGTGGCTTAGTATAATACATCATACACATACTTATATACATACGTACTATGAACTTTATGAACTCGTATACTGATTTTTTTCGTGCTCGTGAAAATTGAAACTCACCAACTAGACGTAGTTGACCCGTTTTAAAATGCTTTTCAGGTAAACCGAAGTTGGAATGAATTGCTTACGTGCTTGGTGTTAGAAGTGAAGTTGAATAGCTGTGAATAGACGCAAATACATAGTATTGAATAAGAAGCTCGTGAACCGGTTATTTGATTTTCATCTAGTTTGTAAACATAGTACCAACCCATGTAATATGATGTAAATTAGTTTGTTGAACTTATTTATGAACAATGTGCTTGATATCAGAATTATCTGTTACATTCCCGTATTATGCTTCCGCAATTACCTAGTCGAGGTGTGACAGAAGTTGGTATCAGAGCCATTGGTTATAAAGAATTAGGATGTCCCTTAGGATACCTTAATATAACCGTAGGCTCGATTAGTTCTAGGAATAAAATAATATTAAATATTATGACTGATGATTCTCGTGATGAACGCGAATGGACAATTGGGTTATTATGGTCCGGAACGTAATAACGGACTTGTTTGTACGAGGGAATTCGAGAAGAAATCGATAAACAATCCGATAGGTAAAAACAACAACATATGTGTGTAAAATATATTATTATATAAATATATATATATAGGATTATCTGTGCTAATGTGTACGAATACATGTATGTACTAAATCGTAATTAATATTATACATTATTATAATTAATATTATTATGAATTGTTATTATTATTACTAACCCTTGTGCAGAAATATGTCAAGAACTACAATATCGTCTGTCCAACAACATACCAGTACTGCATGACGACTAAGAGGACCCAGAAGAGGACCCTGAAGAGAAATCAAAGGAGGAAACGAGTGAAAGCTTAGGGGATGTTGTCGTCCCACTCGAGGTATCTACTGACCAGCCTGATTTATCGGTATATCGTTGTGACACCTATTCCCCGAGGGAATCCCCTAGAAATGACTTAGGAGCAAGAGCCACTAGTACTTATCATTCACCGATTGGAACTCCCAGATCCCCTATTTCATTTTTGTATCATACACCAATACCCCCTCCCACTATGAGGAACCATCAGACTGCCCGCATGAGCGTGCACCTACCTGAGAAAACCTCTTTCCCACCTCGTTCTACGTACCATAGGGGAGAAACATCACGTGTCCAGGTCACTAAGATACCTGTTCCCACCTGGAGTCTACCCACAACAATACCTGAGCTACCTCTTATATCCGATTCGGCTTGATTGGGTTTAATGGCTGATCAGATATTAGGACAATCACACTCGATAAACAACCTTAACCAACACAGACACGATATGCAAGATCACATGTGGCACATGCAGCGAGAATTGAGAGACGTACATAGGTAAAATGCTCACAACCGTTGGCGTCTGAATCGGGCGATGACCCTATTGGGAGTTCCGATGGAGATTATAACAGCTGTTGTCGTGTGGTTGTTGTAACATGTAATTATGAATGGGTAAGACATGGTAGTTTAGTTTCATGTATATAGTCTTTTGATATCCCATGCAGCATTTTGTTGCAGCATGTTAGACTTGGGAGTTGTTTGCGGTTTGTACTATTTCAAGCACTGGCCCTTATCGGGTTAAGTCTATATGCTTGTAATTGCATATACAAGCGCTGGCCTACACCAGGTTAAGCCTATGCACTAATTTTGGAAGCATATGTACAGTAATGATTATGACAAATACAAACGTGTTTTCTGGCATAGTTGTGTGTTTATAATTAGAAATATCGTGCTATTGTGCTTATTATGGTGGAAGCGATATTAATTATTACATATCTTATTATTGTTTATAGAATGGCCCCGAAGAAATCTAATCTTATTTCGGAGGCGGAAGTGGCCGAATTAATTGCTCGCCAATTACAAGCAGTGATACCAACTATTGTAATACAAGTCACTGCTGGCATACGTGCCAACAATACTGTTAATCAACCCCCGAGCACCAGTACGGCCACTGATAACATACCTCCGCCAGACACTAATGTAAACCTAGGCGTTACTACCCCGCTGACAACTAATGATATTTTGAACGATAATAATACTCGCCCGACGGTTAATGCAGTTGGGAACCCTGAACCTGTTTTGAACGTCAACAATGTCACGAATCCAAACCCCGCACCGAATACCAATACAGCTTCAAATGTTAATGTTCAACCAGACATCAATAACAATAGTAACAACCAAGAACCCCCACGTCAGGATTATACGTTTAAGAAATTCTCACCGTGTAACCCGACTGAATTTAGAGGTACTGAAGGACTTAGCGGATTAGTGAAATGGATTGAAAAGACCGAGTCCATAATTAACATTAGTGAATGTCCACCAGACCATATAGTGAAATTCGTTACCAATATGTTTCTAGATCATGATTTGTTGTGGTGGAATATGATTGTTCAAACCCAAGGACGAGAAACAATTAACAGTATGACATGGCATGAACTTAAAACCCTCGTAGTAGAACATTTTTGCCCAAGAAATGAGATCCAGAAATTAGAATACGAACTTTGGAATTTGGAAATGAGAGGCGCTGATCAATTAAGTTACACAACTCGTTTCAAGGAATTGATTCATTTAATACCATGGTCAATTATTCCGGAATCCAAGCGTATTGAGCACTACATTTGGGGACTGACCCCAGCCGTGAGAAATATAGTAAATTCCATTGCCCACCCAACTTTAGAAAGTGCTGTGTCACAAGCTAGCGTCGTTAATTTTGATCTTACAAGAAACGGTGTATTAAGAGTACCAGGGGAATCGTCTGGTTTGAAACGAACTGGCTATACCTCTAGGACACAAGTGAAATCTCAGAATAAACAAATCTGTCCTACAACTCCGAACTATGTTATGACCAATTCCGACATGAAAAAAGATACGTACAAAGGGTCATTGCCTACGTTTGGAAAGTGTAATTTGCATCATACTGGAGAATGTCGAACGACCATATGTCAAAGAGGCGGAAATATTGGGCATTATGCCCCAAGTGGTAGAATTATAATGAATACTTCAAGCCAATAGTTTCAAACAACCCAACCTCGTCGTTCGCAAACATCTAGTCCCCAACCAATTCGACAACAATCTAATCAACAAACTCCATCTACAATGAACCCCCATACATGTTATAAATGCGGTAGTAGGAAACACTTTAGGAGACACTGCCCCAAATTGAATCCCGATGTAATAAAAGGACAAAACCAAGGGCAAACATCAACTTCCAATTCAGCTAGGGGACGCACCTTCGTAAACGGATCGGACGAAGTGCGACAAGACCCACATGTAGTAACAGGTACATGCTTAGTTTCTAATTATTGAGCTTCAGTCTTAATTGTTACGGATGCCGATAAATGTTTGTAGCTACTAACTTCTTACCACTGAGAAAAATTTCGGTTACTAAATAAACAAATCCTTATATTAAAGAACTTGCTAACAATAAGTCTATGATTATTAACCAAATAGTTCGTAAATGCCCTTTTATCCGAAATGACACATCCTTCCTTATCGAGGTATTCCCAGTAGAATTAGGAAGTTTCGATGTTATAGTCGGTATGGACTGGCTATCTAAGTTTAAAGCAAAAATTGTTTGTAAGGATAAGACTGTTAGGATACCTCTTTTGAATGATGAGGCAATGATTGTTCAAGGTTAGAAATCTGGTACCGTATTACCTCTTGTATCCCAACTTAAGGCACTAAAGTATATGCACCAAGGTTGCATATTATACTTAGCGAGTGTAATAGTTAAGGAACCCGATGAAAACCGAATAGAAGACATCCCAGTGGTACGAGAATATGCAGAAGTGTTTTCTGATGAGTTACATGGTTTACCACCGACCCGACAAGTCAAATTCCGTATAGACCTAATACCAGGAGCAGCTCCAATTTCTAAGGCACCCTACCGACATGCACCTTCTGAAATGCAAGAATTGTCCAACCAATTGCAAGAGTTACTAGATAGAGGTTTTATACGACTTAGTTATTCACTATGAGGAGCACTGGTTTTATTTGTGAAAAGAAAAACGGAAGTTTTGGGATATGTGTATTTATTACTGGGAGTTAAATAAAGTGACTATCAAGAACAGATACCCCTTACCTTGAATTGATGACTTGTTTGATCAACTCCGGGGTGTGAAGTATTTTTCGAAAATTGATCTCAGATCAGGTTTTCATCAAGTAAGAATTCTGGAAGAAGATATCCCAAAAACAGCCTCCCGAACTCGGTAAGGTTACTATAAATTTTTGGTTTTGCCGTTTGGGTTGACAAATTCACCTGCAGCATTTATGGATCTCATGAACCGAGCTTGCAAACTCTACCTTGAAAAATTCGTAATAGTAATTATCGATGACATTTATATATAATCGAAAAGTAAGAAAGGACACGAGCAACATCTGCGGGTAATCTTAGAATTGTTGTGGCAAGAAAAGTTATACGCCAAGTTGTCCAAATGTGAATTCCGGCTGTGTTGGAACTTATGTTTTAGACCGACGCATCGAATTAATTTGTGGGTGAAAATATATTATTTTGGTCTCAACCAAGGGTGGATGGCTTCAAGACCTAGTCATGCTAGACTAGTATAAATAGATGTTTTTATTCATTTGTCTAGTATGAGTGACTGTATTGTGTATGTGTGAGATTTAGGGTTTTATCCCTTTGAGAGAGTCTCCGCCTCCAGGATGAGCTCTCCTGGCGGTGGCTGATATTTCTTAATCGATTGTATGTATGAATGTATGTATGAGTGTTTCATCTTAATGAGAATCATTCGGCTAATATTTCATACTACCATTTCTATCTTTTGTGTTTTGATTACAATTGTTCATCCTACTTTATTGTTGATTGTTAATCAAATCAGGCTCTCTCCCAATACACCTCATCCGTCCAAACATCTTTCAAGAGTGAATCTGAATTAGATTCGATCATAACCCTAGACCCGAGCTCCACACCGTTGTTTAATAACGATTATTCACGCTTCCGCACCGGGGCTCGGACCTGTCAATTGGTATCATAGCATGGGTTACCGAATCGTTCAGACTAACCGCTGAACGTATTCATTTCGCTCTTGAATCCACCATGGACGTTAAACGATGAAGTTCGTCGAAATTATTTTTGGGGGTTTTGAAATTATTTGATGATTCGGAGAAAATTTTATGGATTGATGTTTGGGTTGATGACTCGTTTGGATATCCAACATCAATTTCATGTTTATTTGGTCAGAATGGTCCAGATCTGATGTAACAGTGTTATTTGGCTCGTTTTGGAGCAACACTGTTCATTTGATGATTTCCATATCTGAAAAGGTTGATTATGATATGAAGATAGGTTTCTTTGATTTCGAGATGACTTGGATAGGGCTATAGTGATTAATTTCAGATTACGAAACTTGTTTCTGGATTTGAAAAATTAGGGTTTTGTGTGCTCGTGCTGAACAAACAGTAGATATATGTTGAAAAATATTGCTGATGGTACAAACTGATAAGGAGAATGTACAAGTCAAGAATGAACAGGTACTAAAGGCAATTTCATCATTGTTTGTTGCAGTAGATGCAAAGTGAATATTCGAGCAGCAAAGGCAAATCAGCTGACCCAAAACATTTCTATGGTTACTTACACTCAGCAAAAATACACATCAAATCAAAAATCAAAAATTACATATTCAAATAGCATAAACACAATTACATAATCAGAAAGTTGTCCGAAGACATTACAAAACAAAGCCTATTCTATTAATCTTATCTTCTTCTTGCATCATGAACGGCTTGTCTTCTGTTGATTAGCTCTGAAGCAGCTTTCTTCTTGAAGATATTAAGGGCTTGGTAATGAATGTGACTTTCTGGTAAGGCCAAGTCCCTTATATCCATGAGATCTTCACTGTGCAGATATGTCAAATCTTCGTCTTCCTTGATAATCCCCAATATCTTTCCATCTGAGTTTCTCAGTAAGAAGTGATCGGCATTCTTTTTGTATTCAATCTCAGCAATTATGACATTCTTCTGTACTGTGTAGTTGGGGCGTCTCATCCTTCTTCTCATACTTATGCAAGCATTCATGTTGGATAATGGATTCTAATCTCGGACATTCATTTGATAGTTTCTCTCGGCTATGTCCATTCTTCTCAACTTTGAAATCCTTCTTGATTTGTGAGACTGAATCAATCTCCAGCTCCTCTTTTCTTTTAAGAATTGGAATCCTTTATCAGCTTCTTCATGCAGGTGTTTCAAAAAAAATAGTTATTCTTAACATCCCACTTCCCCCTCTTAGCATCTATTTCACTTTTAGTCT
Source organism: Bidens hawaiensis (assembly GCF_021521415.1). NCBI lineage: Eukaryota > Viridiplantae > Streptophyta > Magnoliopsida > Asterales > Asteraceae > Bidens > Bidens hawaiensis. Next base: position 279,354 of record NW_027491090.1, read on the forward strand.
GCTCATGAGTCCTTTTTCTCCTCATATAGGTTTTCGCAGACCTATTGACTTTTTCAGTAAATTCTTCATGGAGTTTTGAAAGTCTTTCTCTCTTCTGGTTAAGTGTTTCATGAGGCTCAGGCATATTTACCCTTTCTGACAAGTTGTCAGTGGGATTCTTCTTCAGATCTTCCTTTACTTGCTCTGCCCATTTCTTGGCAGCCATTGAAGCAATGGACTCACCAATCTCTTCTTCAATCATGACATCAGTATTCAAGTTGGCTGGTTCAGCAGTTTCATTTGATTGACTTTGGGGTTGAAACATGCTAACCACCATAGCTAAGGAATTATCAACTTCCTCAGCTCTATTCATCTTAATCAACTCCTCTATCACCTCTTGATCAGCCACATCATCAAGTATTTCTTTTGCTATGTTGGCTTCATTGATCAAGATCTCCTGCTCTGCCATTTCTTCATGAGTTAAGGATTGGGCTATTTTCTCCCTTTCCATTGACTCTTTGATAATTATTTCTTGTTCTTTTAAGGCAGAAGCAGCAGCATCATCTCTAAATAAAACATCCTTTTCAGGATATGCCTTAAGAGGCTCTTCTTCTGTAACTTTGGCCTTTCCCTTTTCCATCCTCTTCTTTAAGTCTTCTTCACTATCAGGAGGAAAGTCATCAATTTCCTTTTCAAGTGCTTCCAGTTCTGAATCATGCTCTACCCTCTTGGAACTTTCTTCTTGGTCAGTTTCTGGTTCAGTGTATATAAGTTCCTCGGTAGCAGCATTTTCATCAATGAATTCTTCAGTTTGTGGATCAGTGACATCAGTAAGTACATCAGTAGCTAAGGAATTAGTATCTTCCTCAGTTCTCCTCTCCTCACTGCTCTCCTCTCCATCTCCATACACATTCATAATCATATTCGATGCATTCACATTCTCACCTGAGACAGTTGGCATAGAATCATTCTCCCCCTGTTTTGGGGCAGCTGAGGTCTTCTCAACCTCCTGCTCCAAGGCTTGAATTTTCAAGTTTGCCAGCACCAATTCTCTAACAGGATCACATTCTCCTGTGTTACTTCCTCATTCCTTCTTCTCAACTCAGCATTTTCTTTCATTAGGGTCAGAAGGTCAGTTTCAGTGTGTAGTGATGTAGGTGGTGTTGTGAAGAATTGTTCATAATCAGGTTGTTCTGTGGTGTGAGTTTGGAAGGTAGATGGTTGTGGTGATTGTATATGAGGTGGGCTAGAAACATCTTCTAATCATCCCTTCTGTCACATGTATTTCCTGACCAGTAACGGATGCTTCAATTCTTTCTACAAGTTCTGCTGATCTCCAGAAATCAAGTGAGTGATTTCTGTAGATGACAGGATTTTCAGTAAGAGCAAAGTTGACATTTGATCGAGCCATCCATCTGATCATTGGCGCCACAGGCTCATTGTCAGGTGTGACTTGCAGAAGTGCACACATATTATGTTTCTTTTCAAAGAAATACTTTGGCTGTTCTTCTTCTGCCATATCTGAAACACATAAACAAACACATTCAAAGTGAAATTAGTCATAAAGTTCAGTACTTTAGATAATTTCAAGTTATAAAAATGAAGAAGAAAGAAAGAAATCTTCATGAACCTGTTCTTTGACAAATTAATAACCTAAACACATAAACAGAGTATTAGTAATCAAGAAAATAATCAAAGCCCATTATATTCTAATCGTGATCGGAAAACACATTATTAATGCTTACCGAGTCGAAATTAGAGGGCTGATAAAAGTTAGGGTTTTAATGCTTACCTCTTATATACCTTTTGAAAGTGGGTTGTAAATGCTCCTTGTCTTTTTTTGTGAATTATTAGCTGTCAACCAGTAACATTATCCACTTGATATATTAAAACATTTAATTTCATTTAAGTTCATAATACCTTACTCGAAAGATTAATATATCCAAAGTCTACTCGATATACTTCCACTTACAAACCTTACCCGGTCAAACTTTGCTTGAAAATTTTCATTTTTGAATATACAAAGTTTGCCCGAATTCATGTAGTTATAAACCTTGCTCGATCAAGAAAATTAATTTAAAGTTAAGACATAATGAAGAAAGCTTACCCAAAATACTAGATTTCTTGAGAAATTAATCACAAGGCAAATAATCAAGTATAATCATCAAATAAACATCCTTACTAGGAATCAATTAAGACACCCATATAGATTTCTCAATTTCAAATTAAAACTTATCTAGCATAAACCCTAATAAAAATCATAATCAATTTTATCATACTAAATACCATATTCAATCAAGCATACTTGAAAACATAGTGTGCCCGAGCAACCATTCAAGAGAATAGTGTGCCCGAACACCTTTCTAATGCAAAGTATACCCGAATAACCTTCATATAGTACAAAGTGTGCCCGGAAAAGGATTTCTAGCAGACAGTGTACTCGGAAAGTTAAGTTTTGAAATTACCAAGTATATTGAGGGAACAAAAGTGTACCCGAAATATAAAGTGTGCCCAGAAAACAAAGTTTGCCTGAAAACACTTGTAATTTTCAAAGAAATCATAAACACACATATCACAGAGCATGCTCGGAATGAAATTAAAACACATAAACATTTAAGTATGCTACAGTCTAAATTTCAAAGAGCTTGCCCGAATATCCTATGTTAGCACTAAGCTTGCTAGGATACACATATTCAATCATCAGGTAAGCCCCTGCCCGAGGGATTTCAACATGTCAAACCATACCCGAAAATGACAAACTTAAATAATAATATCTAAGTGTGCCCGGAAAGGTTAACAAACATTTCCTAACAACATATTCACATAAATTACAAAGCTTACTTGATGTACTTGACTAAGTTCATAAAGTTCGCTTGGAATCACAATCAGCATATAACATGCATAGCTTGCCCGAAACAAAAATTTCTTGTTAAAAGCTAGCTATAACAACACATAATCATCTCAAGACTTGAATCTTGCTCGGGAAATGAGTACAACAATGTACTCTACCCGTAAAGTGTAAACACTTCAAAGCATGCCCGAAAATCATAAAGTTAGTCAGAAATGACTAAGCTTACTCGGAAAGGTTGAAAAATATCAAACCTTACCCGAAACAACATATTCACACATAATCAACTGTTTTGTACCCGGAAAGGTTGTAAATCATTAAACCTTACCCGAAAATACATATTCAAACAGTTTGTGCCCGGGAAGGTTATAAGGCATCAAACCTTACCCGAACTTACATATTCAACCTATTTTAGGAAAAAATGCAACACTTTTTGACTTAAACCACTTTGTCAAATTATATTTTTCTTTTCAGATCATAGTTTAAGAGCAAATGGTGCATTTAGAGATCAAATTTCATTTATATTTCTCTTCAAAACAGCTTCTTCCATTTACTGAAAAGATCTCAAGAATGGGATCATATTGACTAAGTAGCTTTCTTAATACTTCATTCTCAGCATTATTATGACAACATAGATAGGTTAACAGCAGGTATAAACTTAGCATGAATTTCATCTCTTTGGTGATATGATTTAGGTTCATTTAAAGCATAATGCATTAATGGTCAACACTATGCTATGATGCCTCATATCTCTTCTCAAAGCTTATTTGGCTTTCCCCAGATCACCCCAATTTGACTCCAACCTCCTGTATTTGGTCAAAAATAGTTTTTGTATGACAGAACTTATTGTCTTTTTGTATTTTTAGATTCAAACATATATAGAGGTTGAACGTTGGACTTACAGTTAGCAACATGCCTTTCATTCAAGATGAGACAGAATTTACCAACATCTTTGTAGTTCTTGTTGTAACCATCTTGTTTGATAAAATATTTAAAACACTCATCAACTTTTGGTTGATTTATTCATTCTTCCCCTTGTTTTTGATATTTTCTCAAATTTTCTTAAAGCGTGTTCTTGGTCATATTTAAAGATGTTTCATTTTTGGTTGACCAAATAACAACAGGCTCGTGTATGACTGGGTAATCACTTTTCTGTCTATCATTTGGAGAGATTTATCTTGAGACATGCAAAGACAACTATGCATCTCCACATAAAGATTAGCATATTCATTATGTTTATATCACCTTAGATTTTACATCATCATGGGAAAGCAACCATACATGTTAATGACTATACTAAGGTCTTTTTAGCCTATTAATTCCATATGATCAGCTAAGTAGTCAATGTACTATCATTTCCCATAAACACAGTTTAATATTCAATCACCCCAATATCTCTTCATTGTCAGGTTAATGGCTATCCTGTTTGACCAAAAGTGGTCAACAGGACCAAACATACATGTGAGTATATGTCCTTTCAAAGTCAAAGCTATTGACATAGTTTTAAGTGAAGGAATAAGAAACAAGTCATAATTGCCCCAAATGCATTCAGTTTTCAGGTCAATGGCTATCCTTTGAATCTATAGAGATTTAAGGACCAAACATACACAAGTGCATGTCCTTCCAACTGGGCAAATGACATAGTTTTCAGCAAAAACAACTACTTGAGACTTCTCTTTAAAAATCCTTCTTTTAAGCTTCTTTAAAGCTTGAACTGAATAATTTTATCATATCTCTACACCATTAATCAACTTGCTCATGTTTTGACCAAAATAAAGTATTTATGCAAAATTCATTATAAAATTCATTGAATCACTTAATTTTGACATAAAACACTTTTTGACATAAACAGTTGCATCACACAATCAAATCTTAATCATTCTTAACAGCATCAAGAAAACAGACTGTACTAACATTCAATGTCTATCCTTTCTTAACAACATCAGAAGATCAGATAAAGAACATATTCAAGTAACCATAAACATGTGATTACTCATGACATCAGATAAGCATTCAATTTCACCCAAACAGATCAAACTACTTATCATAACATCAGATCAGTTAACTTGATAGTCAAGAATTATCATCAATTCCAAACAAATTGCACAGATATTTACTTAAGCACCTATCAGTTAACTTCAAACCAGTGACATATTCAAAACATATTCAATCATTATTCAGTTGAAACATATTCAAAAATATATTCAATCAACATTCATTTAAAACATATTCAAAACATATTCAATCAACATTCAGTTGAAAAATATTTAAAACACATTCAATCAACATTTATAAGGTGTAACCTTGTTGGTGCATAATGTCAGTAGTTCATAGTCTAGTGTCTGTAATCGAGTCTGTAATGATTAATTATGTTTTATATGTCTTAAGCGAAGTTACTAACAAGTTAGCTGTTTAGGCGAACTTGTTAGTCAAGCGAAGTTATGGATAACTTCGCCTGAACATGCCAGGCGAAGTTGTCGTGTATTTATATTCCTAGGTTACGGTTTGTTTGAGTGGAAGTAAATCTGAGTTCGTGTGATCATTATCGAAGTTACGAGAGCTGTAACGTGAGGACGAGAGTTCGTGTCTGTAATAGTGATATTGTATCACGTGTTTTGGTTATAATATAACATGTTTGTTTATCGTATCGTGTTTGATCTATTCGTGTCTTCTACGCTCGTAACGACCTACGCAGGGATTCCGCACCTACGTAGATCGAGATATCTCGTGTTGATCCATCCAGGGAACCTACAATTGGTATCAGAGCTTTTGCTCGATTGTGTGGTTCGGGATATTCACGCGGGTGTAGAAATTGTCCCGTTTCGACTATTCGCGGGACGTGTTTTCTGTGTTTTTGTGTCATTCTTACCTCCTACTATCGTATTTAACCCTTTACACCGTCAAAAACCTCGAAAAACCCAGAAATCAGATCTGCAGAAACTTCGTGTTCATCAGGCGAAGTTGCCGTCACTGTTCGTAGGGTTTCGGCGAAGATATAAGGTTAAGCGAAGTTATCCACAACTTCGCCTACCTTCTCAAGTTCGCCTAACTCAAGCGAAGTTCTCTACAACTCCGCCTACCTCCTAAGTTCGCTTACCTCAAGCGAAGTTAAGAATCAGCGAAGTTCTTCAGCGAAGTTAAGACTTAAGCGAAGTTATCCGTAACTTCGCCTACAGTACTTTTCAAAAAAAAATTCGGGTTTCTTAGTTTTTGAGAAAGATGTCGTCAATTAACATCTCAGAGTTAGTTAAGATGGAAGTAGAAGCAGGGTCAGCTACTAAGGCCCCAAAGTTGCTTAAAGGAACTGACTTCGTTGCTTGGAAGGATCGGTTCGAACAATATGTCAAGTACCAGGATGCGAAAATGTGGGTATGCATCCAGGATGGTTATATTCCACCAACTATGGAGTACGAAGGTCGTGATCAGATCAAGAAGTACAGCAAAATGGAAGATGAAGAGAAAAAGATGTATGAGGCCGAGAGCAAGGCTCATGCTGCTATCACTATGGCTCTTCCACAAGAGATCCTTCATACATTTAGAAAGTACAAGACAGCAAGAGAGCTTTGGGAAGCTCTTGAGAACCGGTTTGAAGGAAATGTGGGAATCCGTGCTTCGAAGATCAAATTGCTCAAAACCCAGTTCTCAGTCTTCAAATATTTGAAGAATGAATCTCTAGATGATATCATCACCCGATATTATCATCTGATGACTGAACTGAGCAACTACTCAATTTCTTACCGAGAAGAAGAGATAGTTGAGAAGCTTCTTGATGCTCTCCAACCAAAATGGGAGATGTACACGGTGCTGATGAGGGAAGACAAAGACTTTCCCCAATATGATCTGGAAACGGCAGTCAACAAGCTCCGAACCTTTGAGCTTAACATGGTTAGAAAGGAGACACCTACGGATCAGGTTCAAGATCTAGGTATGTATGGTGCTAAAGTCAACTCTAGTTCAGGTTCGAAGACTGAATCAGCTGCCTACTACTCGAAGGGAGAGTCGGGTGCCAACTCATCACATGAGGGGCATGTGTCAGTCAACACGAATGGTGATGTTTGCTTTGTAGCAGGTGGATCTAGTGCTTCTAAACCGCAAGCAAGCAAGAGTAGCTGCTCTCCAAGTCTTCCTAGCAACAACTACTCTAAGATGCCTATGAGTGTCAAATCTGCTGAAGAGCAGGTTGCTCTCTATGCTTCTTTTATTGCATCCTATGAGAACTACATTCAGGGGAAGATTGTTGATCCAGCTATGTTGGATGAAGACTATGACCAGATTGATGCTGATGATCTGGAAGAAATGGATCTGCAATGGCAGATGGCTATGATCGTGAGAAGAGTAAAACGGTTTATGAAAAAGACCGGAAGAAAGTTTGTCGGTGGAAGGCCAGGGTTTGACAAGACGAAGGTAAGATGCTACAACTGTCAGCAAAATGGCCACTTTGCTAAGGAGTGCAGAAATGAGCGTGTAGAACGTGGTCAAGGCAAGTCTACACAGCATAATGGGGGTAGTAAAGATTATAGTGCTATGATTTCCAGAGAAGATGGTGAATACAACTGGAACCTGCATTCTGAAGAAACTTTCGAACAGGCCAATTTGGCGAAGGTTGAAACTGAAGGAAATGAGAAGGTTACCGGAGAAGAAAAAGCTCTCATGGCAGATGTTAAAGACCAGCTCTCCGAGGTATGTTCTAAACCTACTTGTTCTAAATGTGAAAACTTGTCTGAGCAATTAGCAACTATATCTGATCAGTATGTTGCTTTGGATGCTGAGTTTAAAACTTTAAAAGAAGATCATCACTTTACAAAAGCAAGAGAAAATAGCTATAAATTTAAAATAAAAGCTTGTGAAAAAGATATTAAAAGTCTAAAAGCAAAACTTGCTGAAAAAATTCAAGTGATTGATCTAAGCTATGAAGTTTTGGAAGAAAAAACCAAACTAATAGCTGAAAGAGAAAAACAGATTGCTGATCACCGGGTGAAAGTGGTGGAACTGAATAGAAAACTTGAGCAGTTCAGAAATTCCTCTGCTATTCTTGATCACCTTGTTAGTGATCAAGGTTCCTCTGTTAAGAGGGGAGGAATTGGTTATCATGAGGTTCCACCACCTTATAATCACAATTACACTTTTAATCCTAGTGTTCAGAAATCTGTTGACTTTGAGGTTGTTCAGACAGTTCCAATTCCAGTTACTACTAAAGAACCAGAAGTTAGTAAGCCTGTTGCAAGTGTTAAAATTTCTGCTCCGAGTCCTGTCTCATCTAACTCGGACAAGTCTTCTGAGTCGAGTGAGACAAATCAAGAGGAAGTATTACCAAAAAGTGGAGAGAAAAAGAAAACATCTGAAAAGAAGTCTCCACTAAACCCGTATGTCCCACCATATGTGAGACAAACGGGCAGTAATACAGCCTCAACATCTAAGACAACTTTTGATAAGAAAGTTGAAAACAGGTGTTGTTTTAGATGTAATCAACAAGGACATCTTGTTGCTGATTGCCCTCTGAAGCAAAAATTCAGAGGTGTGAGGCCTTTAAAATCTGAGAAAAGAGCTAACAGTAATCAATTTAATGAAAAAACTAAAAACCCATTGAATTTCAGAAAATGGACTAATCCAGGTTTTCAAAGAAATAGATCTCAGTTTTTCACTGGTAACACCCAAACCATAACTAATAATTCATTTAATTCAAGACGGTTTGGATGGCCTCATAGACAATCGACAAGAAGGTATCCTGTTAGGACTCACAGAAATAATTATACAGAGACTAACTTTGGAAAGCCAAAGTTCGGGATGTATAGATCCAAGACCAATTGGTCTTGGGTCCTAGATACTAATCTTTTGCTTTAATCGTGCAGGAACAGTTGAACAGGGCTGCCAATAATCTTTGGGTTATGGATAGTGGTTGTTCCCGGCACATGACGGGTAACAAATTCTTGTTACACGATTTGAAACCTGTTCAAGGAGGGAGAGTGAGCTTTGCAGGAGAAAGTGGAGGCAAGATTACAGGAATGGGAACAGTGTCTAATGGAAAGATGACTCTAGAGAAAGTAAACTTTGTCGAAGAATTGAAGCACAATCTGCTGAGTGTGTCGCAGATTTGTGATAAGGAGTACACCGTACATTTTACAAAGAATGAGGCGATTGTGTTGCATCCTGGTTTTCAGATACCAGAGGAGTGGATTGTGATGAAGGCTCCACGTGAGAGGAATACGTATATTATGGATATGAGGTCGACTGAAATGGCCACGGAAGAATCATGTCTTATATCAAAAGCGAGCGAATCGGAGTCCGAATTGTGGCATAGGAGAATGGGGCACATTCATCTTCGGAAGATGAACCACATTGTCAAGAATGGACTTGTGCTGGGCGTTCCCTTGAAAAGTTTCAACTTTGAAGACAAATGTCTAGCGTGCAAGAAGGGAAAGCAGCACAAGAAATCCCATCACACCAAGAAGGTCAATTCTATTGTCAGTACTCTAGAATTGCTTCACATGGATCTCTTCGGTCCCGTGAATGCAAAAAGTCTAGGAGGTACTTCTTATTGCTTGGTGATCACTGATGATTACTCACGATATTCGTGGGTATATTTCCTGAAATCAAAAGATGAAACGGCTCAGATGGTGAAGAATTTGATTACCAAAGTTGAGAACGTTATGGATAAAAGGGTTAAGTTCATCAGGAGTGACAATGGAACGGAGTTCAAGAATTTTGAAATGGAGATCTTCTGCCTTCAGAAAGGGATTGAACACCAATACAGCGCTCCGTATACACCGCAACAGAATGGAGTGGCTGAAAGGAAGAATAGAACGTTAATTGAAGGAGCCAGAACTATGCTGGCTGATTCGAAGCTTCCTGTGGTGTTCTGGGCTGAAGCTGTTGCTACAGCCTGTTATATCCTGAATAGAGTCTTGACTGTTAAAAGACTTAATAAAACGTGTTATGAGCTTATGCATGGGAGGAAGCCCAACTTGAGTGGTCTTGAACCATTCGGGTCCCCTTGTTCGATTTTAAAGACAAATTCTAAATTTGGTGAAGTAGCCGATGAAGGAATCCTAGTCGGTTATGTTGTTGCGACTCCCAACAGACGTGTCTTTAATACATCGACCGGCAAGGTTGAGGTGGTGTGTAACACCGATATCACAGGTTACAAACCGCCAAAACCAAGCAACGGACCTGCTGAGTTTTTCGACTATGATAGACTTTTTAAGTCTTTTAACATACCTTATTTGGATAGTGCAGAAGAAGAAGAGAGAGTTGCTACGAAGATGATCCTTGATGAGAAAGAAAATCTAGTGCAAAGACAGCTGTTTGATAAATGTCAACCTTCCTCATCAAATGCTATCGATACCCCTGCTGCCTCTCCTGAAGAAGAATTTTTCAATCCGTTTCACTCTCAGCAAGAAACAACCATTGACGAGCTCTCTTCTAACTTGGAAGACAATTTGCATGTCGGTTCGGTTCCGACCACGAGAATTCATAAAGTTCACCCTTTGGAGAATGTGATTGGTGATGTGTCCTCCGGTGTACAAACTAGACGTAGCTTGAATGAGCACACCTGTGTTTACACAAGCATTAAGGAGACAGGCATAATCAACGAATGCTTGTACACCTGCTTTATCAGCCAGATTGAACCAAAGAATTACCAAATGGCTCTAAAGGACAGCTCGTGGGTCGAGGCCATGCAAGAAGAGCTGGCTCAATTCAAGAAAATGGAAGTTTGGACTTTGGTTGAAAAACCGAAGCATGTGTATGCGATAGGCACAAAATGGGTTTTTAAGTGCAAGAGAGATGAGAAAGGGATTATTATAAGAAACAAGGCGAGGCTAGTCGTTAAAGGTTTTAATCAACAAGAGGGGATTGATTATAATGAAGTGTTCGCTCCTGTGGCAAGATTGGAAGCCATTAGATTGTTTTTGGCATTTGCTGCTTATAAGAAGATGAAGGTATTTCAGTTGGATGTGAAAAGTGCGTTCCTAAATGGGAAAGTTGATGAGGTTGTGTATGTTGAGCAACCTCCGGGTTTTCCTGACCCAGACTTTCCAGACCACGTGTACAAGTTAAGCAAGGCGTTGTATGGACTACATCAGGCACCTCGTGCCTGATACTCAACTTTATCAGATTACTTGCTTGAAAATGGGTTTGAAAGAGGGAAGATAGATAGCACGTTGTTCTTCAAGAGAGAAAGAAGCGACTTCCTGCTGGTGCAAGTCTACGTGGATGACATTATCTTTGCTGCATCAAAAGTCTCCATGTGTCAGGAGTTTGAGGCCGTCATGAAGAAAAGGTTTGAAATGAGTGCTATGGGTGAACTAACTTTCTTTTTAGGATTGCAGGTTGATCAGAAGAAGGATGGGATGTTCATTCATCAGACCAAGTATGTCCATGATATGCTCAAACGTTTCAAGATGGAGGACAGCACTCCATTCGATACTCCAGTCTGCGTCAATCACAAATTGGGTGCTGAGACAGACAATGACGCAGATGTGGACCCAACTCAATATCGGGCTATTATAGGTTCTTTAATGTAATTAACTGCTTCTAGGCCTGATATTATGTTTGTTGTTTGTCTTTGTGCTTGTTTTCAGGCAAACCCAAAGGAATCTCACATGAAGGGTGTGAAGAGGATCTTGCGGTATCTCAAAGGCAAACCTAAGCTGGGGTTGTGGTACGCGAAAGGAGGAGACTTGGAGTTGGTAGCTTACACAGATTCTGATTATGGAGAGTGCAATCAGAGTCGGAAGTCAACTACTGGAGGATGTCAGTTTCTAGGAGGCAAATTAGTGTCCTGGCAATGCAAGAAGCAGACATCAGTCGCCATTTCAACATGTGAGGCAGAATACATGGCAGCATCCAACTGCTGCTCCCAGGTTCTGTGGATTCAACAACAGTTGCGCGACTATGGTCTGAATTTCTCACTTACTCCTATTTGCATTGATAACACAGCTGCTATCTCAGTAACTAACAATCCCGTGAAGCACAGTAAAACTAAACATATTGACATACGTCATCATTTTATACGGGATTGTGCTGAGAAGAAACTGATTGTGCTTGAAAAGGTGGATACGCTTGATAATTTCGCTGATTTATATACTAAAGCGTTTGACAAATCAAGATTTCAAAACCTTGTTGAGTTGAATGGGATGATCAATCCCGAGTAACCATGCTTTTTGTGCATATTAAAAAAAAAAAAAAAAAAAAAAAAAAAAAAAAAAACGTCACTATCGCTTAGAACAATGTCGGTTACCTCAGTTTGATGGACATGTCTTAGGATATGTTTGGTCCTCATTTATACTTGTAGAATATGAGGATAGCCATTAACCAGACGACTGAAAGTGACCGGGGCGGTTTATGATGAGTTTTCATTCTTTCGCTTAAAATTAGTCGATCATACTTAGTTAGAAGGACACATACTAGTATGTGGTCGGTCCAGCTGATCCATTGGATCTTCGGGATAGCCGTTGACCTGAAGACTTTGATTTGGTCGGGGCGATAGAAGTTAAATTTTTCTTTAAGGGAAATGAAATTATTTTTTGAGTCTACTACTTCATAAGAAATTCTGTTACTATGTTTTAACAGAAAATTGATCCAACCTTGGAAAATGATAGATTTACTGATTCTGTATGCTTAACTAGTGAAGTTATTAGGCTTAAAAGGCTTTAGAACAGTCATTGTATGTCATGGTAGCTTTTTATGGTGCGTAAAAGTAGAAGTGATACAAACTAAATCTACTCGATTTTACGTGGAAACTCCTTAAGAGTTTTGCATGTCTTCATATATATCTTTCCGAATGATAGGCAGAAAAGCGATTACCCAGTCATACACGAGCCCGTAAGTGTTCTGATTCTCGTAAAGATAGTGTGTGAAGAAACTGCAATGATCCAGATTCGGGACTTGCAGTTGTTTACTACTCTGAAGTCTATGTAAATGTTTATTAAAAAAAAAAAAAAAAAAAAAAAAAAAAAAAAAACCTTATGAGCTATTGAAACATTCTAGAGCTGACAATGTCAAGACTTGTCGGACCGGTGCGGGACACGGTTTCCCAACGATTCACGGGGCAACGTGTTAGAGTGCGGAATCCTCTAACACGGCGATTCGGTGGTGATCAACAACACACGGTTACGATTCCTAAGACGGTTTGACACCTAGGGACGGAGGAAAAGACCGACACGACGAAGATTGGCAGAGAGGATTTTCGGCAGTAGCAGGTTCGTGACTGTGTGTAATGTGTGCTCTCTCTTGTGAAATTTCCTAAGTTTCGTTTATATATCGTATACTGATTCGATCGAATGAGTATCTCATTCGATCGAATGAGTCCTGGTTAGATCGAATCAGTCACTGATTCGATCGAATCAGTTTCTTTTGACATTTTCAGTCCGTTAACTTGGTTTCACGATCGTTATTTTCATATCGAACCATCCTGATAGAACTGGGGACATACACATGACATTTCATGTCCTAACAAACTCCCCCTTGGAGCCAGTTCTATTTACTTATAATCAATCGAGTTCTCTTGCTCGATCGTAACTCCCCCTTGGAGTTATCTCACTCTCTCTTTTCTCAAAGCTAGTGGTGCGCACGTTGCATCCACGAACTCCTTTCTTCATGAAGTTCTCTCAAGATCAAATGGTTCAGTCAGTCAGACTTACCATAGGTTCCGCAAATCCTGAGAAGCTGTCAATTGAATTTTTTAGATAAACATTTAAGCACAATCTATCACAATGTTCCAAAACAAATTACATTCAACTCAAGAACAATTACAATCAGAAGATTAAACCTTGAATTACAACAAGAAACAAAATAAACATGACAATTAAGCTTCAGTTTCTTGTGCATACTTCTTCTGTTGCTCTTTCCAGTTTGATCCTGCATGTATGTCATAGGCAAAGCAAATCCTAATGACATTTCTATACGTTAATGCTTGCTCTCTGTCTTCGGGGGCATAAAGAATCTCTGTCTTGTATAGTGTATAGACATCCTCCCGTGACAAGTTTGTGAGCCACATAGGATCAAATATGCGAATTGTGCTCCAATTTCCATTGTCGTTGAGCACGATAACTGCTTCATGCAGTCTTCCATCATAGTACCAATGCCTGAATGCTTTGTAGAAGTCCTGCTTCATCTTTCTTAGAGGAATCTTCTTCATCGTGAGTGGTGGCATGTACTTCAAGATAATCATTGGCCTGTTGGTGATCGGATCGATCTCCTTTTTACTTGTATATCTCTTTGGCCTCTGTGGAGTGATCATCTTCCATTTTGAGTTGTATTCCTTTCGCAATACACTCTGATAGTACGTGGCAAATGGAGATGAACTGGCGTAAAGCATATCAAGATAGTTCAGACGGTTTAGATCATAAGTAGGAAGAGTCTTCAAGTCAGTGATACGTTGAAAGTACTCAACCCCTTTTTCTCTCTTGATAGCAATGCAATTAAGATCCTTCAGACACGCCCAAGCAATAATCTCTCCTGAAGTTCTACGACCCTTCATCTTATAAGACGTTGTGTGAGGAATGGTCGGCTTTGCTTGTCGTCTGGACCTTATCTTCTCAAGAATAGCGTTGAAAGCTTTCTTGCATTCTTCTGTTTTCTCAACGAATTCGGCTTGATCTGCTTCAGAAGGCTGTTTCATTGTGTTTGACCTTTTGTCAGCCTTCTTCTGTATTTCCTCCTCTGTTACATTTTGGAAGAAACTTGCAGAGTTAGGAAGATTGTCAGTTTGAGACGTGTAGTATTCTGGATATTCTTCCTGTGTCAAGTCTTCCATTTCAACTTCATCAAATTGAGAGGGATCAGCGGCCGTAGATGATGTTGAGTCAGGTGTAGCAGCCGAAGAAGATGTTTGTTCTGTTGAAGGCAAAGCCAGATACTTGCCTGTTTCTTCATTGTATAGCTCAAACATTTGTTCCAGTTCTTCTTCTGTGAAATTGTGTGAAATTTCACCTTCTTCCAAGTCTCCACTTGCGAAGTTTTGCTGCTCATATGGATTGTCCAGTAAAAACGTGAAATATTCCGCTGCTGTTTTTGATTGCAGCGGTTGGACATTAAACGGATCAGCATCACCTGGTTGATTAATAACCACAATGTAACACAAATTTTAAATAAACATATGTAATATCATAAACATGAAATACAATACCATTACATATGAAACTAAGTTTACACACAAATCATTAATTAAAAAGATTTAACATTTAAGTCCTCACTACATTCACTCAAATTTCTCTTAAATACCTTCACCTCCATCATCAGAAGAGTCCAGTTCGTCTGTGTCCACATCGACATTGGTTGGACCTTCCAGACGAAGAACATCTCCTTTCAGCTCGGTCACTTTTGCTTCAAGGCTTAGATTTGACTCTTTCAGCTTGTTGATCGAAGATCCTTGTTCAGCGACAGTAGCATTTAGCTGACTGTTTTCAAGCCTGAGCATTTCGTTCTCAGCTTGAAGTTTAGCAATCTGCTCATCTCTGAGTCGATTCTGTTCTTCTTGCTCTGTCTTGAACAATAACATCTTCATCATAGCCTTGTGAAGATCAGCAATTTCAGATGCAACCTTTTGAGGTATAGACATTTCCGGTTGAGGTTGAGGAGTAGGTTGTGGTGCTGACTGCGGTGTTGGTGGCTGTGCTGGTTGAGCAGGAGGGGCAGCAGAAGTCCCAACTGATGGTACCATTGAAGGACGTGGTTGATCGGAAAATAAACTCCGATACTTTCTTGTAACCTTCTTCTTCTGCCTCTTTGCAGGCCTTTCTTCAGTCGCATCTATCTCAGCCGGTTGTTTCTCGGCTCTAACTTCTTCACCGGCCTCCAGATCCTCAACATTTAAATACCAATCAGCCTGTTTTTCCTCTTCTGTCCTTGTGTCTTCCGGGGCCGCCACCTCCTCAGTGTCAGAATCGTCGCTGGATTCCTGATACGGTAAATTCTCGACGTCTGAATCACTGGCAGCATTTCTCCACTTCCTCTTCGGAGGGGCCCTGTAGGACGGATTGACTATATGCCCGAAGCATCGTTTGAGTGGTGGCCTGGTGGGACGTTCTTTGTAGGATTTGAGACGGTTGAGAGTCTCATTCTTCATGTGGTCCAGTTTCACCACATCACCTTCATTTTCTTTCAGTAGACCCGGTGCTTGAGTATCAACTATCATCTGAACGAACCTCGGGTACTGAAGAAACTTCTCGCTCTTCCCTTGTTTCAACGTGATGTTTTCCACCATATGACCAAACGTCATTTGAGAGAAGTTGTAGGGGCGGTTCATCACTAGAGCAGCTACGGTGAACTGCATGCTTTCCCTCAGCTTGTCAAAGCTAGTTCGTTGAGGCCCCAAGCAATGCATCACCACGTGTGCCAGATACTTGAATTCGGGGCACAGGTTGGCTTTGTGAAGCAGACCGGCATTGAGATCGCCGTCATACTTCATTCTTGCGAAACATCCTCTAGTTGCCGCAGGATGTAATGATGTAGGGTCTGATTCTAAGTCTACAAAGCCGCAGACTTCTCGGATTACCTGGGCAGATATTACGATGGCATGCCCTCTGACCGTGGAGCGAATAACCGACGGCACGACTGTTTTGTCGTGCGTGGCATTCCTCCAGAACTCTTGTTGAATTGACATTATAGGCTCAACGATCCTCGAGATAGGTCCAGAAATCCTTGACCTCTTCAGAAATTTGATAACTGTTGCAAAATCCTTCCCGTGGCTAGACTTTTCGTCCAGGAAAGCCACGATATTGTGCTTGATAGACGTTTTGAATGGAGCAACCACTTCTGCAACTTCAGCCATTGAATCTGTAAACTTAAACGTGTTAGAACGAACAGATATCGAAACGACTGAATGCGTTTAAAATTTTCAAATTTTCTGGACTAGTTCGATCGAACGAGCAACACATTCGATCGGGTGAGCTATTCATTCGATCGAATGAGATCTGGTTCGATAACAGACAATCGAATGAGATAGATCTTATCATTTACTTCTGATTCGATCGAACTACTAATCTAATAAGTCACATTCGATCGAATAAGAAACTCGTTCGATCGAATAGACTGATTCGACTCATTCAAGCAGAAGCCCGGAAATAAAGAACACCCGAACCCGGAAAACCAAAACGACCAAAAACCCGATCAAAACACGGTTAAAAACAAGTAAAACTTACATTTTTGTAATCTACGTGAAAAACTGAATAAAATGATCGGATCAAAAAGAGGGTTTGAGAAAAACAAATTTGAGAGAGAAAATCCGTAATATTTTTTGAATAATTCTGTCCGATCGAATAAGTTTGAATATTTATACTGTTTTTGGACTTATTCGATCGAATGGACTTGTTCGTTTGGATCATTCGATCGAATGAGATTCTATTCGATCGAATGAGTCTCTTCACAACTGTTCGCATTCTCTCACACACTGATTCGATCGAAACTGTCCATTCGATCGAGTTATTCAATCGAATAGCAACCTATTCGATCGAATGAGGGAAAACATTTGAAAAATAATTTTTTTTTTTTTTTTTTTTTTTTTTTTTTTTTTTTTAAATTTCTTATTTCCCGTCCATCGATCGTGATGCCTTTGAACCTGCACGAAAACATAAACTTTTGACACTTGGTTAGTTTTCTTAGACATTTTCCAATCCTGAGAGCTTCGTTCCTACAGAACATATAGATCATAATACATTAGTAACAAATGGAAAAATATCAGGCTCAAACATCTTTGGGTTTTCTTGTCACTTCATTCTTTCTTTCATGCACAGCCTGTTGCACAGATGAACATTTAGCAACCTGCATGAAGTTTTCTTTCATTCCTACACACTGGATAAACATTTAGTAGGAACAGACAGGGATCAGACTACCTGTCACGATGATTTCTCATCGATTCTCAAACAAACAGAAATAGATAAAATGAAAAATAAGATAAAAATAAGATCTTTTTGGTTTTTATCAAAATATTTACAGGGAGGGACAGGGATCAGACTACCTGTCACGATGATTTCTCATCAACATTAAAGCAGAATAAAATTAAAAAAAATTAATTCAGAATAAAAATCTTTTTGTATGTTTTTTTTTTTTTTTTTTTTTTTTTTTTTAATATTCAAACTGAAATAAACAACTGTACAAAAATTTAAAACACATTATTTTTGGTTGAGAAGGATCTATAATAAGAAATCATACAGACGTAAATGACTATCTACTGAGACTTTTCGAGATTTTTCATTTTTTTTTTTTTTTTTTTTTTTTTTTTTAACAGAATATACGAAGTTAAACAAGACATAATGAATATTCTTTTTGTGAGAAAGATCCGAACAGGAATCATACTAATTACGTGACTGTCACACAGATCCGTGTTTAGCTGTATTATGACATAAAGAAACAGGTTGTGAGCATGTAAATAACTTAAAATGGTTTTCATCGTTTCTGTGATACGAGTTAGGTTCAATTATGTCTCAAAATTTAAGTGGGTAACAACTCAGAGATTATGATGCCTCCTATCTATTCTCAAAGCGTATTTGGCTTTCCCCAAGTCACCCCGAATTGACCTTGACCCATAGTGTCTGATTAAGGTTGTAAGTGTCTTCATCTGCTTCCCGTTTTCTTTCTTACTCCATGATTGAGAAGTCTTGACATTGTTAACTCTAGAATGTTTCAATCACTCATAAGGTAAATTTTTTTTTTTTTTTTTTTTTTTTTTTTTTTTTTTGAATGTTACATAGACTTCAGAGTAGTAAACAATTGCAAGTCCCGAATCTGGATCACTGCAGTTTCTTCACACACTATCTTTACGGGAATCAGAACACTTATGGGCTCGTGTATGACTGGGTAATCGCTTTTCTGCCTATCATTCGGAAAGATATATATGAAGACATACAAAACTCTTAAGGAGTTTCCACGTAAAATCGAGTAGATTTAGTTTGTATCACATCTACTTTTACGCACCATAAAAAGCTACCATGACACACAATGACCGTTCTAAAGCCTTTTAAGCCTAATAACTTCACTAGTTAAGCTCACAGAATCAGTGTATCTATCATTTTCCAAGGTTGGATCAATTTCTCATTTTCTGAATATATATGAATGTCTTTAAAAAAAAAAATAACGTTTAAATTATTTCGCCCCGATCAAGTCAAAGTCTTCAGGTAAACGGCTATCCTGAAGATCCAATGGATCAACTGGACCGACCACATACGAGTATGTGTCCTTCTAACTAAGTATAACCGACTATTTTTCAGCGAAAGAATAAAAACCCATCAAAACCCGCCCCGATCACTTTCAGTCATCTGGTTAATGGCTATCCTCATAATCTACTAGTAGAAGTAAGGACCAAAACACATCCGAAAATGTGTCCATCAAACTGAGGTAACCGACATAATTTTAAGCGATAGTGATGTATAAAAATTTAATATAAGAAAACTGAAAATAAGCTGTACAGAAATAACAAATCTTTTTGATGTCTCAGTATGATAGCGTCTGTGTACTATCACATTTCTTGTAACAAGATCAACTTCTCAAAATTTTGAAATTTTTTTTTTAATGTTTTTGGGTTTTTGTATTTTATATTGTTTTTGGTTTTTCTTGAAACCTTTCTCCCCCTAGAATTTATAAAAAACAAAATCTTTTTGGATTTTTCAAATTTTTAAGAAAAGAAAAAATGAAAACAATTTAAATGATATCTTCAGGAACATCATCTGATATACGTTTAACGCCGTTGATCTCTAGTAAATATAAAAACCGTGGTTTATCAAATGCTTTAGTGAAGAGATCAGCGCGTTGTTCCTGAGTGGGGATTTTTATCACATCGATTAACTTCTTTTCGCAGCAGTCACGAAGGAAGTGATATCGAATTTCGATGTGCTTCGTTTTGCTAAAATGGACCGGATTTTTGGTAATTGAAATTGCAGCAGAATTATCAATATATATGGGAGTAGTAGAACATTCAATACCGTAGTCACGCATTTGTTGCTGAATCCAAATAACTTGAGAACAGCAACTGACAGCCGCAATATATTCCGCCTCAGCTGTTGAAGTGGAGACTGACGTCTGCTTTTTGCATTGCCACGTTACTAAACGACTTCCAAAGAACTGACATCCTGCTGTTGTTGATTTGTAATCGAGTTTACAACCACCATAATCCGAATCACTATACGCATGAAGATCGAAGTTGTCATCATAAGGATACCAAAGACCCCAATCTGGAGTACCCTTCAGATAACGCAAAATTCTTTTGACTGCAATCAGATGGGAGACCTTCGGCTTTGACTGGTAACGTGCACAGAGACACGTAGCAAACATTATGTCTGGCCGAGAAGCAGTCAGGTACATTAGAGATCCGATGATCCCTCTATAGTGAGTTGGATTGATCAATTCACCCTTCTCGTCAGGATTAATCCCGTGATTAACCTCTAAAGGAGTTCCCTGTGAAGAAGAACTCAACATCTCAAACCGTTTCAAGATGTCATTGACGTATTTTGTCTGGTGAATGAAGATACCGGAATCTTTTTGATCAACTTGAAGTCCTAAGAAGAACTTCATCTCACCCATGGAGCTCATTTCAAATTTTTCTTTCATCACTTGTTCGAACTCCTTACAAAGTGTTTTATTCGTGGACCCGAAGATGATGTCGTCCACGTACACTTGTACCATAATTAGATCTCCTTCTTTTTCTTTTGAGAATAGCGTGCAGTCAATGGTTCCCCTTCTAAACCCGTTGTTCAGAAGGTGTTTGGATAGTTCTTTATACCAAGCTCTCGGGGCTTGGTGAAGACCGTACAAAGCCTTGTTGAGCAGATAGGCTTTGTCCTTGTGATATGGGTCTTCAAAACCTGGAGGTTGTGCCACATATACGGTCTCTTCGATGTGACCGTACAAAAAGGCACTCTTGACGTCCATCTGATATACTTTGAATTTCTTGAAAGATGCATACCCCAAGAACATCCGGATTGCCTCCAAACGAGCAACCAGAGCATATACCTCATTGTAGTCTAGGCCTTCGATTTGCCTAAACCCTTGGACCACCAGGCGGGCTTTGTTGCGAACAATCACTCCACGATCGTCACGTTTACATTTTAGTACCCACTTAGTGCCAATTTTCTTCTGTCCTTTGGGGAGATCCACCAGCTTCCACACACCAAGTCTTTTAAACTGCAATAATTCCTCTTGCATGGCTGAGACCCAGTTGGGATCTTTCAGCGCATCGGTGGTGCTGTGTGGTTCTTCTTGTGCTAAGAAGCATTCATGGGCATTAAGAGCAACTGATCCTGACTCCATCATTTCTGTGTAGAGACCAAAATTCAGCTGTCGACGAGTTTTGACACCCTGTTGAATGTCCCCTATAATGTTGTCTTGTGGATGATCACGTTCAGTCCTAACAACCGGATTGTCAGGAACGACAACATTTTGTTCCAAGTTAGTTAAGTTCGGCTCAGGAACTGGAGCGGATTGTGGTGCCTCTGAAGTAGACGTTAGAGGCTGATCTGCATTCGGCACTTCTTGATTTGACGATGAAGGTTGTGAAGTAACCTGAGTTGGTGCCGATTGTACATCATCTGCTGGAGATTCATCTTCAGATTCAGATTCGGAAGATTCTTGAACTTGATCGCTAGACTCTGTGGAGGAAGATGATGACGGACCAGGATGAGTTGAAGATTGCAAAGATTCATCAGGAGGTGCATTTTGCGCCTCATACATCATTTGAATAGCAATCTCATACAGATTGAAAGACTTGAACAATTTGTCATAATCAAACAACCAGTCTTCTCCTGTCCCCTTGGCTGGTTCTGTGTAGCGTTGAACATCGACATGGTACCATTCTTCAACTAATTTTGTTGTTCTGTTGAAGACCCTTTTGAGAGGTACGCTGTAACCCAGAAAATAACCCTTGATAATCTTCTCCTCGAACTTATTATCAACGTGCCTTTTAAGTAACGTGCAAAGAGCTCCGAATGGTTCCAGGTGCTCTAAGTTAGGCCTTCGTCGTTGAAGAAGCTCGAAACTTGTCTTGCCGTGGCGCTTGACAATGCCTACCCGATTTAATGTGAAACAGGCGTTGGCAATTGCCTCACTCCAAAACGTAACAGGTAACACTGAGTCGGCTAACATTGTTCTTGCTGTCTCGATTAACGTACGATTTTTCCTTTCAGCAACCCCGTTCATTTGTGGAACATATGGAGCACTGAACTCCTGAACGATCCCTTTTTCTTTGCAGAAATTTTCAACATTCGCATTTTTAAATTCTGTACCGTTATCTGACCGCATTCTTCGAACCTTCAGATTGTATTGAGACTCAATAGTTGTAACCAGCAGTTGTATACATCCAAACGTTTCTGATTTTACTTTCAAGAAAAACACCCAAGAGAATCTAGAATATTCATCAGTAACCACTAGACAGTATGAGTGCCCAGAGATACTTTTGACGCTTATTGGGCCAAAAAGATCCATATGAAGGAGTTCCAACGGAATATCAATCGAGTGGAAACTCTTAGACTTGTGGGACCTTTTTATTTGCTTTCCTGCTTTGCACTGCACACACGAATCAGGGAGACGAAAGCTTCTCAGATTAACTCCCTCAACTAGTCTGTTGTGCACAAGCTTGTTCATGTTCCTGACATTTATGTGTCCCATCCGTCTATGCCATAAGACAGTATCACGTTCGGATGCCTTGGACACAAAACATGTCGCCGTTGGAGACGATGACCCTGCCTTAGCCATATCCAGAATGTAGAGATCACTCTGGCGTGCAGCTGACATTAAAACCTTGTCTTCAGGAAAGTTGAAATCCTTAGCCAAGATGTGGCAATCTCGGTCGTCAAACATAACTTTGAAACCTTTGTCGCAGATTTGACTTATCGACAACAGGTTGTTCTCCAACTCTTTGATGAAATTAACTTTCTCAAACGAAATTCGCCCATTAGAGACAATTCCTTGGGCCGTGATATAACCTCCTTGATTTCCTGCAAAGGAAACTGCACCTCCTTTTATTTGTCTGACACTTGAAAGGAGATTCATGTTTCCAGTCATGTGCCTGGAAGCTCCTGAGTCTATGATCCACATGTTGAATCTTGGATCATATAGAGCAACCTGCACACAAAAACAAAAGGGTTTAAATATCATTGGAAACCCAAGCCCTTACGGTCTTGGGTTTTCCATCTTCATCACGAATGTACAATTCAATCCATTTACCCTCATTAACACTGTTTTCTGGTTTGACATTGTTGTCAACAGTGTTAGTTTTCTTTGGTTTCCAAAAGTCAGTCTTCTTCTCAACATGTTTGAGATAGATGGTTGAAGACTGAGTTTCACTTGTCGAAGTGGAAACCTTTGGATCTGAGGGGTTTGGGGATTGGTGTGGTGAGATTGGCTGAGGTTTCCGAGGAGAAACCGACCTCGGTGTGTGAAACCGTTCTTGACCTTGAACGTCAATGGTCGGTCGCCTCCTAGGAGGTGACTTGGCATACCTCGGATCCGGAGTCGATATGTACTGCTTAGGATCCGTGTACTTATAGCAAAATCTTGCTATATGCCCTACCTCTCCACACGAAAAACAGTAGTTTCTCCCCCTTTGACTTGGTGGAGAGAAATAACTCTGGTTTTGTCTGTTATCATAGTACCCCCTGGATTTGACATTTTGGGGTGTAGTTTGTCTAGGAGGGTGTTTTGGGAAATTATGTTTTTCATTAACGTTACCCTCCTTTACAAACTGGGTACTATGTTCCACATAGACTTTCTCAGATTTAGGATTAAACTTTTTCTTCTGAGAATTTCTTGTTGTTGTTGCCTTTGACTTAGATGGTGGTGGGCCCGACTTAGTTGTGGAACCTAAGTCTGTGACAACAACATTTTGTTTGGACTCAGGAGCCGGGTCAATGACTTCTTTTCCCTTAGACTTAGAAATTTGGTTTGTGTCCTCGGGTATATAATCATTTGATTCATCATCCGGCACAGCTCCTGGTGTGCTTGCAAATTGATTCAGGATCGGGGGTGGGACATAGTTATATCCCACGCCTTTTTCCTTTTTGCCTCGGAACTCGGGAATGATGTGTTCTAATAAATAAGATGAATTTGAGTAACTTTTTAATTTGAAATTCAATGATTCAAAATCAGCTTTCAAGTTTTCCAATTCTTTTTTCGAAACATTATTCTTATTTATGTGAAATTGATAGAATCTTGTTGATTCAGAACACATATTTCAAGTTCCTTGTTCTGACGCTTAAGGCTATCAATCTTTTCTTAAAAGCAGACTCTTTCTGCTTCCAAGCCTTATTCTGTGCAAGCGCGTCAGTCAGTTCCATTAAAGATCTTGAGGCTGCTTGTTTGTAAGCCTCGAGATCTTCAATTCTCTCTTTTAGAGATTGAATTTCTTGTTCATACAATTCACATTTTAAACATTTAACATTTTCTGGTTTGGGAGTTGATGGGTTAGAACTTACCTTGGCATTTGATGTCTCTGCCATGAATGCAAAGCAAAGATTCCCAGCTTTTTCCAGAAACGATGCAGAAGTTGCTTTAGACTCTACTTCGTTGACTTCTTCAACTTTAGCAGCCTCTGCGGGAATTGTCGAACATGGAGATATATGAGGAACATTTGACTCTTTATCGTGATCCTCCTTAATCTCCAAAGATACCACTTCAACCTCAGGTTCTTCTTCATGGACTTCAGCAGCTGGTTCATCGACAATATATTCTTCATTGGTCGAGGAAACAACAGACTCGGTTTCAGAGTTTCCATCTACTATTGTGACATCAGCCATGTTGATGCTGAAGTTCCATGTCTCGCCTTCATCCCCTTGAACTGCAAGAGCAGTTTCATTGTTGATGTTGACGTTGTTTGCTGCGGTTTGATTTTGAGGGACCAGTTGTCTCTCAAGGTTGACAGTTGCAGCAGCTTCAGCAGGAGTGGATGATGATGAAGTGGTTCGGAAGGGATATTGGTGACCTTCCCTTCTTGGCTTCGAACACTCCTTGGCAAAGTGACCAAGTTCGCCACAGTTGTAGCATTTTACTTTGTTTTTATCAAAGCCGAACTTGGATTTGTTGTTTATTGAGAGGGCCTGACCTGTTTTCTTCGTCCACTTTCTGGCCCTTCGGAACGCACTGCCAAGAGCCCACATAATGTCTATGCTTCCATATCATCTTCGTCAAGCTGTTCATAGTCATCACTGTCCAGATGACTATTTCCTAGCTTACCCGCCACCATTAAACTGTAGGACTCAATTATCGTGCCTAGAGTTGCCATGTGTTCTTTGGCAACCTCCACTGTTACTGTTCCCAAGCCTTCAGTATTCAACGTTGCTTTCTCCGTTGACTTGGGTCCGGAGTTAGTACTTGAATTTCCAGAAGTTGATGATGGGACGGAAGATCTCGTTTCAGTCCCCTTTGATTGATTTGACGTTGAGGAGACAAAAGCGGTCTTCATCGGAGCATGATCAGTTGAATCTGACATAGGAGGTTTTGACATGTAGAGTGATTTGTCAGAAGTTGATCTCGGTTTTCTGGAGGAGGCTCTTAGTTCAGCCTCTTCTTGTCTGATTTCTTTAATAAAATCAGACAGGAGAATCGTCTCCAGCTGATGACTTCTTCTCATTACTGTCAGGAAGGTGTTCCAGCTGGTTGGAAGTCCTTGAGCAAGACATCTAACCTTTTCAGTCCCTGTTGTTTTGACATTATAGGACTTGAGTTCTGACATTAGATGATAGAATCTCGACAGTAACGATTCAATGTCTTCTCCCGATTCTGGACCAAACAAATCAAATTCACGCTTGAGCTCCCGTGCGTGAATTTCTCTAAGTGAGTCAGATCCTTCACATCGTTCAACCAGTGCGTTCCAAAGAGTTGACGCTGTTGTAAACTGGTTAAACTGATGGAAGAGATCGCTTGAAAGTGCTTGTGACAGTAACGAGAAGGCTTTCTTCTCAGCATCAAAGGCTATCCTTTGATCTTCAGACAGCCTAAAGTAACTCAAAGTCTCACCATCATCATTTGTCGGATGCACCCAAGTTGTCTGAACAGCTTCCCAAAGTCCAGGATTCACACCTGTTATATGAATTTGAAATCTTGTCTTCCAGGTTGTAAAATCGTTTAAAGTCATTAGCTTTGGTGGCTTGTTATAGCTTCCCGATTCAGAATCACTTTCGAGAATCGATTGAATCCTCTTGTTGGTACTCGAACTTGCAGCCATCTTTGTTTCTTTGCTTTAACGTTGAACTGTTGATCGAATGGGTTTGATTCGATCGGATGAGTGACCTATTCGATCGAATGTGTTCTGGTTCGATCGAATGTCTCTCTGAAATACAGATCTGATCTTCTGAAAGTTATTCGATCGAATGTGAATCTGGTTCGATCGAATGTGAATCTGGTTCGATCGAAAGAGTTTCTGGTTCAATCGAACGGGTTCTGACAGTCGAATAAGACAAAGATCGAATCGGCGGATCGAATAAAAAACTTATTCGATCGAATGGTGACTAATTCGATCGAATGAACAAATCTGGTTCGATCGAATGAACTAGGAGTAATTCTCGGCGGGAAAAAACTGATTCGGTCAAAGTTTAAACTTGTTCGATCGAATAGGAAGGCTATTCGATCGAATGAGTTCCAAAAATAGACTGGTTCGATCGAAATTTCTGGAAATTCTAAAATTAGAAGATTTTGACGGATTTTCGAATTTTGAATCAAAAACACGAATTTTGAAAGATCAAGAGGCAAATTAAGATCGAAATATGACTTTTAACACAAAAACAACTTAAGACCAACCAAAAAACGGATCAAAACCACCAAAAATACGAAGAACACGAAGAACGCGAAGAACGTTCTTGACGAAACTCGAACTTTTAACACACAATTCTAAGATCAAAACACCAAAATATGACAATTTTAACAGTTTTTGACAAGAACACGACGAACACCAAGATCAAAAAACACCAAAAATTCGGAATTTTCCGGCAAAAATTACGATTTTCGCGAGAAAAACACGAATTTCACCACGAATCTAACGTGAATCAAGAACCAAAGGCTCTGATACCACTTTGTCGGACCGGTGCGGGACACGGTTTCCCAACGATTCACGGGGCAACGTGTTAGAGTGCGGAATCCTCTAACACGGCGATTCGGTGGTGATCAACAACGCACGGTTACGATTCCTAAGACGGTTTGACACCTAGGGACGGAGGAAAAGACCGACACGACGAAGATTGGCAGAGAGGATTTTCGGCAGTAGCAGGTTCGTGACTGTGTGTAATGTGTGCTCTCTCTTGTGAAATTTCCTAAGTTTCGTTTATATATCGTATACTGATTCGATCGAATGAGTATCTCATTCGATCGAATGAGTCCTGGTTCGATCGAATCAGTCACTGATTCGATCGAATCAGTTTCTTTTGACATTTTCAGTCCGTTAACTTGGTTTCACGATCGTTATTTTCATATCGAACCATCCTGATAGAACTGGGGACATACACATGACATTTCATGTCCTAACAAGACTTCTCAATCATGGAGTAAGAAAGAGAACGGGAAGCAGATGAAGAGTACTTACAAACTTAATCAGACACTATGGGTCGAAGTCAATTCGGGGTGACTTGGGGAAAGCCAAATACGCTTTGAGAATAGATAGGAGGCATCATAATCTCTGAGTTGTTGCCCACTTAATTTTGAGCTTAATTGAACTTAACTCGTATCACAGAAACGATGAAAACCATCTTAAGTTAATTACCTGCTTACAACCTGTTTCTTTATGTCATAATACAGCTAAACACGGATCTATGTGACAGTCACGTAATTAGTATGATTCCTGTTCGGATCTTTTCTAAAACGTAGTAGTCCCTGTCGAGACTGAAATTTGATCCCTTGTACTTTAATTTTTAAACACCCGATTTCAAACTTGATATTACGTGATAGTAATTTGCATGCACGTCTAAAACTTCATAAAATCATGTATTTCGGAGTCCACGATCTCCAATTTCATCACCAACACGTCGTTTGATAAACCTTACTGTCGCCGATTCAGATTCAGGCGAACTTACAGTTTGGGCGAAGTTATCCGTAACTTCGCTTGAGGTTTAACTTCGCCTGAGGCGATGTTGTGGTGAGGCGAAGTTATCATTAACTTCGCCTGGACCTTTTTACTTATTAGTTATTAGACAAACTTAAAGATGAAGCGAAGTTGTTCCCAACTTCGCCCCACTTTTAACTTCGCCTATACAGACTTTATCACAACTTCGCTCATGGTAACAAGCGAACTTGTGTTATGCCTTAACGTGTATCTAACTTGGTTCGTTTGTTGCAGATATGGCTGCTGTTGCTGGTGCTTGAGGTGCTGGTGGCGATGACGGGGGAGATAACCAGAAACAATTCTTCCCTGGGCATAATATGTATATTACGTTAGACCCAGATGCGAGTGGTGTGGAGGATTACCGCGAAATCATCACTTTCCTCCTTCGCTCACGGATATTCCACGCGATCACAACTACTCTGCCGATATCCTTACCCAATATTGAGGATTTTTGGCAGACGGTGAAATACGATTGCCGCGTTGAGCCCCCAGTTATGCGAGCAACCGTCAACAATCAAGAAGTTCAGTTCTCTTCTGAACAAATCCGGGCGGCTTTACGTTTCGGGAATGAGACCAGGGATGACCCGACGGACTTTGTGGCTCCTTTCCGAGATGGAGCGATTTTACGAATGGGCTATTCAGGCCCGTTGGGCGATACACAAAGAAGGAAGGGTTTCCTACTCGATCAGTGGCGCTTCCTCATGCACGTAATGATTGTCTGCATGTCAGGGAGGAAGGCGGGTACTGACGGGATGGGTGCGACCATGCAGTCGGCGATGACTGCTCTGACTTATAACAAACGTTATAGCTTCAGTCAGATGGTCTTCTATGAGATCGATAGACAAAGACGGGCAGTGGCACGTGAGAGGTTCATTATGTATCCAAGATTCATCCAGATGATCTTGAACCATGTGGCTCCAAATCTACCTCAGCGCCGCCCGATCAGATACGTGGAGAGTGTGAACAAACGTATCTTCGCTCAGTGTAGGACATCGAGCGCGAGGAGCAAACCTGAGCTCCGTCCCAGGCATACTCCACTCTTTGGGTATTTAATCAACCCGGAGTATGTTCCTGCCAATGGGGACGAGTTCAGAGACCCTCAACCACAACAGGCAGGAGCACCTCAACATATACCTGCTGCGCCTGTTGTGTCACTAGAGGAGAACATAGACCTTGATGAAGTGTTTGGAGGTCAAGGCTACTTCGATATGGACCGAGTTGATCCTCAAGAACCTGTACAGGTCTCGGTAGCACAAGTTTCGAGGGTGGATGTTACTAGAGCAGCTACGACGGTGGCTGACTCAGATTTTGATGATGTAATGGATGAGGCAAGACGTATGATGGTAACTCGAGAAAGAACGTATGGGAAGAGAAAGAGGACAGATGACGACAGTGAGTCAGAAGAAGAAGAAGACATTTATAAGTTGATCAGACGTTCAAGAAGGGACAGGACAGGTGCAGGTATGGGAGCAGGTGAGAGTTCAAGAGTAGTACGTTTCGCTCCACCCGCACTGTCCGGTATGTCGATTGTCCCTACATCAGTACAAGTTACAAGTTTAAGCGCCGCGGACGTTCCCGTGGTGGCTACATCATCATCTGTTGGCCTCCCATCTATCACTACTTTCCAGCTGACGACTCCGGAGATTGTGTCTTTACCACCTCCAACTCTTACTCCTTCAGAGGTGGTTGCACAATTTGTTGAGTCGACAGTCGTTGCAACTGCAGGGTTATCAGGTATGATACCACCTGCGGTTACGCCTGCTTCTGATGTCCCGGTTACATTTGAAATCCCTCCTCAGTACACTCAAGATATATCACATATGAGGTTCGATTTCGATGCAACCCTATCAGACTCGGAAAGAATAGCAGCACTTGAACGGGTCGTGGCAGAACAATCAAGGGTGAATCTTATCCAGACCCAGGCTATTCAGCGCCTAGTAGCAGAAAATCAACTACAGTCGTCCCTCCTGGTTGAACATGGAAAAATTATAGATGCTATGAAGGAGTTCTTGGCATCTCAGGGGGAGACGAGCTGTAAAGGCGACGAGCTCAGGACAAAGAAGAAGAATGACAGAGACGATGATCCCAATGCATCGAAAGGTGCAGGTGGTGAGTTGCCAATAACTACTCAAGCTCTTGGGACTTCCACAGCTCAGGGGGAGTCTGCAGGTGCAGCTGGCGGTTCTGGTGGTGATGAGGTGGTGATGGTAGATGACGAGGAGATGGGAGATGATGTGATCGATGCCTTGAAGGAATTAGATGATGATATGTTAGATGATGAGTTTATGTGTGAAGATGATGTTCTACCAGTCGAAGAGATTGAAAAGATTGGTGCAGAAATTGTGATAGAAGAGGATGTTGAAGAAGGTGAAATAGTTGAGGAGAATGTTGAACACGAGATCCCTAAAGTTGAAAAGTCAGATGTATGTCAAGATACAGTAGATGATGATACAGAATGGGAGGAGCAGCCTAGATGGAAGGAAGGCTATGCTCATTGGTTTATCAAAACGAAGAAGCCTGCTGTTCCAACCATGTTCAAGAAAAGTTATAATATCAAAGGCTATGCTGAATCAAAGAAAGGAATTATCTGTTGGCTATATGATGAACAGTTAAAAGTGTTCGTGGTGAAAAGATATGATGGGATCCAATACTTTAAGAGGACGTTGAGATCTCTCAACACATTGCCTGAATGTGAGGTGAAGGATTTGGCTAGATTGGGGTTGATTAATAGAAGCGACGACAACATGGCCAGAGTTATTGGGAAGATCGTGTGGAAAGAAAGTATTAAAGAAAAGAAGTTTGAGTTATTAAAGCCACAGAAGGAAAAGCTAGTGGAAGATAAGGAAAGAGGAATGAGAGCAGATGGCAAGCCATGGATGGTAATGAAGTACAAACCGATTCGATGCATGAAAGAGGTTCCAATGAAGACTATGCCTCAAGATGTGTTGAAATATCTTAAATGGTGGTATGTTGATTGCCAGACTGCTGAAGCCGTGATGGAAGACGAAGATGAACAAGAAGTGCTAAGAGTGTATGATCCGATGCATCTTGTTAATTTATCGAAAGCTGATCTGCAGGTGTTAAATGAAAAGAAGATATTTTATATTCCTGCTTGGAAAGACGAAGCGAGGAAATATCTGCGAGTAGTCACGGTATGCGTGAGAGAAGGAGTACATGCATGAAGACCAAGAGATTGAAGATTACAAGACACGTGCTTGAAGATCAAGACATGAAGCTACTGCCAAGGGGGAGTCTGTTGGTGCATAATGTCAGTAGTTCATAGTCTAGTGTCTGTAATCGAGTCTGTAATGATTAATTATGTTTTATATGTCTTAAGCGAAGTTACTAACAAGTTCGCTGTTTAGGCGAACTTGTTAGTCAAGCGAAGTTATGGACAACTTCGCCTGAACATGCCAGGCGAAGTTGTCGTGTATTTATATTCCTAGGTTACGGTTTGTTTGAGTGGAAGTAAATCTGAGTTCGTGTGATCATTATCGAAGTTACGAGAGCTGTAACGTGAGGACGAGAGTTTGTGTCTGTAATAGTGATATTGTATCACGTGTTTTGGTTATAATATAACGTGTTTGTTTATCGTATCGTGCTTGATCTATTCGTGTCTTCTACGCTCGTAACGACCTACGCAGGGATTCCGCACCTACGTAGATCGAGATATCTCGTGTTGATCCATCCAGGGAACCTACAAACCTCTGTCAAAATAATCAGTTAGCACAGAGAGACACACAACCAGGCACACATCCTTAATCAGATTTCATCAGAGTTGATCATTGATGTGTTGTAAAACACATTTACTTTCCGTATCATTTTTATCATGTTTTAATTGCTTTTTAGTTTAATTATTAAGATTTATGGTTTGATTATGCTTGATTTTACAAAGTTGATTGTTTACTTGTAGGTTATTAGGTTTGGTGGAAAAAAGAGTAAATTTGAAGAGTTTAGGGGCTTAATTGGTCAACTTTCAAACTTATAAGTCAAGGCCCGACCCAAGCCCACATCTTAGAAGCCTTTTATAATATTATATGAGGTTAATTATTGGGGAAATAAGCCATTAAGCCAGCTCTAAACCCGAAATCAAAAGAAAAAAAAAACCTAAACCCTAACTTGGCAGATTCCGATCGGAATCACTGTAGCAGCGGCAGAAAAAAGAAAAAAAACGGCGGCTGAGGCTGTTTTGGCGGCTGGAGAAGAAGGAGGACATCGGGGCAGAAGCTAGGGATCAATATTCATCATATTTCTCAGCCATATTTGATAGTATAACACTCATAAACTTTGCTTTCTTGTTTATGTTCTTAACTATATTGCTTTTGATCTTTAAAGTTAATTGTTTTTCCATTAAGTTAAGGATTTAAGTGTGTTTGATTATACTTGATTTTGGATTGAGTTTTATTATGATTTGGATGAGTATTATGGTTGTTATTTTAAATGTTTGCTGCTGTCCAAAAGTTATGTTAAGCTAAACTTGCTTGTTCTACCTAGGATAGATGATTGTTGAGAAGTTTAGACTTGTTTAATGGATTGTTAATGTTCAAGACTTGAATTATTGATGTAAAGTTTAACTAAACCATAAATTAGATTGTGTATGATGGCTGTGTTTTATGTGTTATTACTTAAAATCCTCTAGCATTAGTTAACTGAATTGGTTTTGATTAATTGATTGCTTGTTAAACTCTTGACTTGGTGTTTAGGGTTTATTTGCGGGGTGTACAACCGTAGGGATAAGTGGGTAATATAATCATCTAAAATCAGTTAAAATACACCTTCTTTGAGACCGAGAGGTGATATGAAGTAATATTGTCTCGTTGCTTTTACTTGTTAGAATTAAGACGGCGCGAGAGCGGGTTTTTGTCTTGTCAAGTTTGAGTGTTTATGTGCAATTAGTTGGTTTAATTTGGGTTAAGTTAAATTGTTCCTCTATCCTTGGTGACATAGTATTTGTCTCCATTAGGATAGTGTGTCGATGAGACCGAGAGGAGATTCGACATTTGAACAAGTTAATAATTGTTTTTCCGGTTTGTTCTTTAAAATCAAGTAAAATAAGTTAGAGTTTGTTAGATAGACTGAGAGGTAATTTGACTTTCTTAAACAAGTTTTAGTTGTGTCATCTTTTATAACCGGTGTCGTGAATATTTTCAATCCATTGTCTTGTTATTTATATCAACATGATTCATTCCTAGGTAGACGTC
Organism: Bidens hawaiensis; assembly: GCF_021521415.1. NCBI lineage: Eukaryota > Viridiplantae > Streptophyta > Magnoliopsida > Asterales > Asteraceae > Bidens > Bidens hawaiensis. Next base: position 312,394 of record NW_027491090.1, read on the forward strand.
TTTATTCATTGAATTTAAACCAAAGTTTTCAAAGTTTTGTCAAAAGTTTTCATTCAGTTAAGTTTAGTAGTTAAATAAATTCTAAAATAAACTAATTAAATATTTTGGTGAGTTTTGGTTAGAGTTTAGTAATTATAAACGTTTTCACGTGTCTTCGAGTTCGATATCCGGACTTTCCTTATCTGTGCTATACGCGATCGGTACACTTACCGTTTGTGTGAACTAGGATAGATTGTTTGGTTTTTAAATCTTAGTTGCGACTTGTGTTTTATTTATATATATATTTTTGCACATCAATCATTCCCAGGGCTTTCAGAAGAAAGTTGAACCTGGTTCTATCAAGTGGTTTGGTGAATAGGTCAGCCAAATTGTCACTTGTATCAACCCTTTGCATTTCAATCAAACCTTTTTCACTGCAGTCTCTGATGAAATGATGTCTGATTTCAATGTGCTTAGTTTTGGAATGTTGAACTGGATTTTTAACAGTAAAATATGCAGCATTATTGTCAATAAGAATAGGGGTGTTCAAGAAATTCAAACCATAGTCCAGCATCTGATTTTGAATCCATAGAACTTGTGCACAGCAGGCAGATGCAGCAACATATTCAGCTTCTGCAGTAGAGATTGAAACTGTAGTCTGCTTTTTACATTGCCATGACACTAGCCTTTCACCCAAAAATTGACATCCTCCTGAGGTTGACTTTCTGCTCATGTTTGTAACGATTCCGGCAAATCCAGGTATACCCTAGCCGGAATATACTATTTACGTGTTACTTAATATTGATTATATGAGTTATAGCACGTTGATACGAATATATATGGTACACAGTATGAATCATACTCAATTATATAGTGAATCGTATTGGAATTACAAGTAATCAATGATCGGTTATTGAAACCCGAACGAATCGGGAATTACATTATAGACGAAGTATAAAATGTTTAGTGATATTTACGAAGTATTAATGCTTCGGGATAGGTGAATTATAGCACAGAAAAAGGATTTCGATTTAATGGTACGTCGGTACGCTAAACGAAACCTTTAACACCAAACCAAGCAAGAGACGATCAATCAAGCCGAAAAAGATGCATAATTATTAATAATATGATGTTTTAATGTCATGGGTTAAGTTTTTAAAGTTTTTAAACCAGTTTTATGTAAATTTCATTTTAACCCGAAAAACGACCATTTTAGGCTCGTTTTAAGCCGAATTACGAGTTTAAACGAGAAACGAACTGAACCAGACTATCCACAACATTATCCGGATTGTGTAATCCAAATGTGTGGCTAATATTGAACTTGTGGGCCCCCCCCCCACACCACCTCTTGGCCGGCCATGGTTATACACACACACAATCCATTTTTTCTTTTTTTTACTACACAAAACTCTCTCAAACTCTCTCAAATCTCTAACTCTTTCAAGTTTTCTTCCAAGATCATCATATTTTAACCAAGATTTTGAAGGTATAAGCATGTTACATTACATAATCTTTGGTGTTAATTACTTAGTTTTGAGTTGTTTTTGCAAGAACAAAAGGGTTCCAAGTGAAATATGGGTGAAAACCCGAGATGGAACCGGTTCTCGTATGATCAAGGGATGTATACAAGTTATACAAAGGATCTTGATCCAAGTAATGAGTTAAAAGTGTTTAGAATAAAATTTTATGGTTAGAATATTTGTAAATGAGTTTTTCATGTGAAAGACGGGTGAAAGCTCGAGATGAAACCGACTCTTGCATGATCAAGAGATGTATACATGTTATACAAGGGATCTTGGTCCAAGAAATGAGTAAAAAGAGTCGAGAACGGATTTTTACGGTTAAAACCTTTGTTTTTACTTAAAAACCGACACTTTGAAAGAAATGGTTTGATTGTTGGTATAGTTTGCTTGGTATAGTGTTATTGTGCTTGTAAGTGTTGTATCTAGCGGCTAGCAAAGGCTAGAAACCGAGATCCTTGCGATCTAAAGCTAGAAAACACAAGATAGTTCGGTTTTCATGTGTATATGAAATTTGGACAGATTGTAGCACGCTTAGAGTCGGGTCACGAAATTTCACAGAGATGATCTACACATGAAAATATGAGATCTGTGAATTTTTGGTAATTTTTGGATAAAAGATGAATATTTGGTGAATTTAATGCTCGGTTTTGGCCAAAAATGGTGAAAAATAGCTAAACTTGATGAAAAATTCTGGAAAATTTAAGATAATCTTTTTATAACATATAAAAGTCACCCACAAAATTTGAGCTCAGTTGGAAAAGTATAAGTAGGCTTTTCGGTGAAACGAGTTCTAGGGCTTTCTAGCTCGGTTTTGGGTGAAAATGGCTTGAAAAATGAGTTTTAAATTCTGGAAAAATTCCAGGGAGTTATGAGGATGGCAAGGATCATCCCAGAAAAATTTGGGATTTTTCTAAAGTGTTTTGGTATTTTTGACATATTTAGTGTATTAAAAAGGTTTAAAAATAGATAAATAAATGTAAATATAGGAAAATAAATCTGGAAAATTTTGTAAAATTTTATTTCTGTCAAAATAAGTTTTGTGCAAAATTTCAAGACCCGAGACTAAACGGGTAATTATTTGTGCTAAAATGAACATAAAAACAAATATTTAAAGCTTAAAACGTGTAAACCGGCAAAACTCGCATAAGCGAGCTGACTGGTATATAAAAACCTAAAAATGGACTATTTTCATAAATCTAAGTAAATTAAGTAAAAATAAATCATCCGAAAATAATTCGGATGATTTGGGTAATTTTACCCGATTTTACTGTTTCCGGCACCTAAATGACGGAAACGGGCCCCGCGGCCAAACGGGGTGTCAAACCGAGCTCTAATTTCATCACTTTAACTAAAATAACAGTCAAACACCATTTTTGGGTTAAGTGTGAATAAACTCATTTTTGAAACTAAAAACGGACGACCGTGCTAGGCACGCAAATCAAGGAAAACATAAAAATGATAATTTTGACCGTCCGACTCTAAGTAATGGCACAATCTGAGTCCTTAGGAGTGTCACGGGGTTAACATTGTCCCCGGATCGAGTACAGTACTGGGTTAACAATGTTCCCAGATGTACCGATTAATACGGATTTAGTTTATGGGAATTATATAGTAACGACTAGATATTATATGACAGATCCCGGCACGTAGCTGTTCATTGTAGTACCCACCGACTCACAAAAAGGTGAGTTTTCACGAGCCCCTTTTAATGAACTGTTTTAAATATTTTCCTGGGGCGGAAAGCATGATTGTGTTAAATTATCTAAGTACATACCAATCGTATGGAAACACTTGTATGTTTTTATATATATATATATGGTATGATGCATAGAATAGATAATTTGTTTATCGGGTGGAATTATTCTGGGGTAACTTAGTTCCCAGAGGGTTATTGGATATATTTCTAGGTTAACAGTGTTCTCAGAGGGTATTGGATATGTTTCTGGGTTAACAGTGTCCCCAGAGGTTACTAGATATGGTTCTGGGTTAACAGTGTCCCCAGAGGTTATTGGATATGGTTCTGGGTTAACAGTGTCCCCAGAGGGTATTTGATATGCGCTGGGTTAACAGTGTCCCCAGGGGTTATTTGATATGTACTGGGTTAACAGTGTCCCCAGGGGTTATTGGATATGTTCTGGGGTAACAGTGTCCCCAGGGGTCATTTAATGTGTTTTTGGGTTAATAGAGTTTTCATTAACGGGCTTAGTATAATTTCATCATTAACATATGATTTTAATACTGATCTATGGTTTATTTAAATTAGTGAAACTCACCAACTATTCGTAGTTGACCCGTTTTCTTTACATGCTTTCTAGGTATGCCCAGGTTGGAATGATTGATATGTGCTTAACTATCTGTGCTACCTGTTGGAAGCTTGCTGCTCTGTATTTTGTAATGAATATATATTAATGTCTTATCGGTAAAACATGTGTGTAACACCTAGACAGTAACGAAACTCGCAACAATGTAATATGTTATAAATTAATGTAGTGGTATTTTCTTTATAAGCAATGCTGTTGATATCAGATGTGTCTGTTGCATCCCGTGTACGTTTCCGCTGCGGTTACGGGGTGTTACAGAACTTGGCATCAGAGCCATTGGTTATAAAGATTTAGGATGTCTTTAAAAGATACCTAAAATATAACCAGTAGCTCAAGTACTATAGGATCTGAATATCAACTAATAATATATTGTGACGAGATCGGGATGAACTTGGATGGACAAGTGGGTTATTATGGTCCGGAACATAATAACAGACTTGTCTGCACGAGGGAATTCAAGGGAAGTCACGGGGGACTTAAATAGGTAAAATTGGCAACATATGTGTAAATGTATAATAATATTATTATGTGGCAAAATTGTATAAGTAAGTGCATGATTAATTTAATTATGAATTACACTATGAAAAGGGACTATATGTTTGTTAACTTGTGTGCAGGTAAAAATGGCAAGAACACCTAGTGTGTCGACGGAAGAGGACCCGGAAGAGGTCAGTTCCGGGGCCTCTGGAAGCCCAAGTTTAGCACCCAGCTCCGAGCCTTCAGAGGCTAGTCATAGTGCCTCTAGACAGACCACCCCAGCTAGGAGTGCTAGTTTACCCTCCCCTGCTAGGGTTACCAGGTCTCCTACCCCGCCCGCACCACAGACCGCCCCGATTCCCCCCAGACACGGTCCCCGCCTCACGGCGCGGATCAGTGCCCCGTATGTTCCGCCCACTGTTACCCCACCCAGATCCACTTACCATAGGGGCGAGTCCTCCCGCCCCCAGTCCGAGCCTGCGACCCTACCTGTGTGGGGTCTTCCGAGGCAGGAACGGGACTTGGCGGCTTGGCTACGTGTTCTCACCGAACAGGTGAACGAGCACTCTGCCGCCCTGGTCGTGGGGGTACAGAGGCGGGCGTACCTCGGGGACAGCATACTGGACCACCAGTATGCTATTAACCAGTTAAAGAGGGAGTGCTCATACTCCCACTGGTTGATCGGCCAGATGGAAACCCGAATGCGGGTTATGGTGGCGGTGTTGGTGGTGCTGGTGGCGGTGTTGGTGGGGTTGGTTTACCACCATGTGTAGATGTATTAGATGGTAGAATCTTGAACCGCTTTTTGATACTCCATGTGAGCAGTTAGTGGTGATGCTAACATGGAGTGAATCTTGTTTAGTTATGATACAACCACTGGCCCATAGGGGGTCTCTTGTAGGGCATATCATTATCGATACTTTTTGGTATCATTCAAGCACTGACCCCTTTGCGGGTTATGTCGAGATGATACCGACATAGGGCCCTTGTAATAAAACTAGTTATGTAATGTTGACTGAAAGTATGTAAACTGATGTTGTGTAATATGAATCAATGTTTACTAATGAATGAAATATGTATTGTGTTTTATGTTTTGAGATGGTATTGATTATATATATTTCTTTGATGATTGTGTAGAATGGCACCGAAATGATCCACGAAAATATCGGAAGTAGATGTGAGCCGTTTGATTGCTCAACAGTTGGAGGCGGCGATACCGGATATAGTATCGCGCATCGCCGCCAGTATTAATAACTCAACCAATCCAACCCCTCCGAGCAATCAAACGCCCATAAATAATGGCGGGGAACATAATGCTAATCCTCCACCTACTGATAACACGATTCCGAGTAATGACGCACCGCCTACGGTGGTCGCTACAGATAGTAATGGCCCTATACCTACCGTAGAGACCAACCGCACTGGACCATCCAGGGGTTGTTCAATCAAGGACTTTATGTTATGCAAGCCTTTAGAGTTTAACGGGTCGGAAGGACCGAATGGGTTAGTGAAATGGATAGAGAAAATAGAATCAGTGGTGAATATCAGCAACTGTCCCGAGGATTGTGTCGTTAAGTACGCCACCTGTACGTTCACAGACCATGCTTTGACATGGTGGAACACCATAGTACAGACTCGAGGTCAGGCGGCGACAAACCGCATGACCTGGACAGAGCTTAAGGATCTTGTTTTGAAACATTTCTGCCCAAAGAATAAATTGCAGAAACTGGAACATGAGTTGTGGAACCTAAAGATGCATGGGGCGGACCACTTGGGATATACCAACCGGTTTAATGAACTGTCACGATTAGTGCCGTGGTTGGTCACCCCAGAGTCAAAGAGGGTGGAACGTTATATTTGGGGACTTACTCCAGTAGTGAGGAGTATAGTTAACGCGGGAGGGCACCAGACGTATGAGGGTGCAGTGACACAGGCTGGTATTGTCACGTATGATTTCTTAAGGAGCGGATCGATAAAGGCGACAGGAGAGTCGGCTGGGGGAAAGCGAGGTACGTATGACAATAGGATCCGGGAGAAACAGCAAGGTAAACGTGCTAGACCCACTGCCCAGAACTACGCCATGACTAGTTCGGGCGGAAGGCAAGAACCGCAGAGGGGAACGTTTCCTAAATGTGGGAAATGTGGTTACCACCATGGTGGCGTGTGCAAAGAGGTGGTGTGCCACCGGTGTGGCAGGTTTGGGCACTACGCACCCAGTTGTAGGACAAACTTAAACAACCTGAATCGTCAACCGCAACCTATCCGTGCGCAATCATTTAAGAACCAACCAACCCAACAGCAAAACCCCCAAGGAAACCAATTGGTAACCACCAGCCGTGCTTGCTACGAATGCGGTAGCACAGATCACTTCAAGAAAAACTGTCCGAAGCTGAATCAAGGAAGAAATGGGCGGCAACCCGCGGGCCAGGCATCGTCGTCCAACCCGGCGAGAAGCCGAGCTTTCGTGATAGGGGCGAGCGAAGCACGTCAGGACCCCAGCGTAGTGACAGGTACATTCCTTGTTTCTGACCATTACGCTTCTGTATTATTTGATACAGGTGCTGATAGAAGTTTCGTCTCCGTTAAATTCCTGTCATTAGCAAACATGCCGGTTAGTGAATCCATAGAACCCTATACCGTAGAAGTTGCTAACGGTAAGACCATGATAGTCAATCAAATTGTTCGAAATTGTCCTTTTATTCTAAACGAACAATCCTTCCTGATTGACTTGTTACCAATAGAACTGGGTAGTTTTGATGTGATAGTGGGAATGGATTGGTTAGCACGCAACAAGGTAGAAATAAATTGTGAAAAGAAACTCGTCAAAATCCGGGTGTCGGATGACGAAGAAGTGTTAGTGCAGGGTGATAAATCGGGCAATATGATGCCATTTATATCTCACCTCAAGGCGCTAAAATATATGCGTCAGGGATGTGTGGCGTATCTAGCGAGTCTGACGGCCACTGATTCTGAGGAAAAACGAGTGGACGATATTCCCGTGGTACGCGAATTTCCACAAGTTTTCCCAGAAGAACTTCCTGGATTACCGCCAACCCGACAAGTCGAATTCAGAATCGACTTATTACCTCAAGCCGGCCCTGTTGCTAAGGCCCCTTACAGACTTGCACCGTCCGAGATGCAAGAACTATCCAACCAGTTGCAGGAATTGTTGGATAAGGGGTTTATACGTCCCAGTTATTCCCCGTGGGGTGCACCTGTACTATTTGTGAAAAAGAAGGACGGAAGCCTTCGAATGTGCATTGACTACAGGGAATTGAACAAATTAACCATCAAAAATAGGTATCCTCTTCCCCGAATCGATGATTTGTTCGACCAACTACAAGGTGCGAGCTATTTCTCAAAAATTGATCTTAGATCGGGATACCACCAAGTTAGAATTCAAGAGGAGGATATCCCGAAAACCGCGTTTCGGACTCGCTACGGCCACTACGAATTTTTAGTTATGCCTTTTGGGCTAACAAATGCGCCAGCGGTGTTCATGGATCTCATGAACCGAGTCTGTAAACCCTACCTCGACAAATTCGTCATTGTATTTATTAACGATATTTTGATATATTCAAAAAGTAAAGAAGAACATGAGCGACATTTGAGGTTAATTTTGGAACTTTTGGATCAGGAGAAGTTGTATGCAAAATTCTCCAAGTGTAACTTCTGGTTACAAGAGGTGCAATTCCTCGGTCACGTTATAAACCACCAAGGAATACACGTTGATCCGAGTAAAGTTGAAGCAATTAAGGATTGGCAAGCGCCTAAATCTCCGAAGGAAATTCGCCAATTCTTAGGCTTAGCTGGATACTATCGTCGATTTATAGAGAACTTTTCCAGCATCGCCCAACCTTTAACCCTCCTGACTCAAAAGGATCGGAAATATGAATGGGGTGAAGAGCAGGAAACGGCGTTTCAAACGCTAAAGCAAAGGTTGTGTCAAGCGCCAATCTTAAGTCTCCCCGACGGAGACGATGGATTTGTTGTATATTGTGACGCATCCCGTAAAGGGTTAGGATGCGTGTTAATGCAAAATAAAAAGGTCATAGCCTATGCGTCTCGACAGTTAAAAGTTCATGAGAAAAACTACACTACTCATGACTTGGAACTGGGAGCAGTCATCTTTGCACTTAAAATCTGGAGACACTATCTCTACGGTACAAAGTGCACCATATTCACTGATCATAAAAGTTTGCAACACATATTCGATCAGAAAGAACTGAATATGAGGCAACGATGATGGGTCGAGTTGCTGAGTGACTATGACTGTGACATTCGATATCACCCCGGCAAGGCTAACGTCGTAGCCGATGCCTTGAGTAGGAAGGATCGGGTTAAACCATTGCGAGTGCAGGCGTTGGGGATGATAGTCCAGTCAAACCTTTCAGATTTGATTCGAGTCGCTCAACACAAGGCGTTGAAAGAAGACCAATTGGATAAAGAAGGACTTTACGGGAATGAGAAGAATTTCGAACAGCGTGTGGACGAAATTCTCTATTTCAAACATCGGATTTGGATCCCGACCCTCCATGACCTTCGTGATTTGATCATGGATGAAGCGCATAAATCGAAATATTCCATACATCCAGGATCAGATAAAATGTACCAGGATGTGAAAGAATTTTACTGGTGGCCAGGTATGAAAAAGGATATAGCCACATACGTCGGCAAGTGACGACGTGTGCGAGGGTTAAGGCGGAGCACCAGAAACCTTCGGGAATGTTGCAACAACCGGAAATTCCGGAATGGAAGTGGGAGCAGATCACAATGGATTTTGTGACACACCTCCCCAAGACGCCCCGAGGTCATGATGCAATTTGGGTAATCGTGGATCGATTAACCAAATCGGCACATTTTATTCCAATTAGAAATAATTATAACACCGAGAGACTTGCGCAAATTTATATAAATGAAATAGTGTCTCGTCATGGCATCCCCATCTCGATCATCTCCGATAGGGATAGCCATTTCACCTCCAAACTTTGGCAAGCTGTCCAAGAAGCGTTGGGAACACGTATTGACCTAAGCACAGCTTACCACCCTCAGACCGATGGTCAGTCTGAGAGGACCATTCAAACTTTGGAGGATTTGCTTCGTGCCTGCGTACTGGACTTTAAGGGAAATTGGGATCAACATCTCCCACTCGTTGAATTTTCCTATAATAACAGTTACCATAGCAGTATAAAGGCAGCACCTTATGAAGCATTGTATGGGCGGAAGTGCCGATCACCACTTTGCTGGTCTGAAGTGGGAGACCCGCAGGTCATTAGATCGGATCTGGTCCAGGAGACGACCAGCAAGATTCTTGAAATTAAGAACAACCTAAAAGCCGCGCGGGACCGGCAGAAGAGTTATGCCGATACCCGTCGAAAACCGTTGTCATTTGAGAAGGGTGAAAAAGTATATCTGAAAGTATCACCCTGGAAAGGAGTGGTCAGATTTGGAAAGGCGGGGAAGTTGGCCCCTAGATATATTGGACCATTCATTATTACTGCAAAGATCGGTCCGGTAGCTTACCGACTAGAACTGCCTGAGGAACTAAGTGCAGTTCATAACGTGTTTCATGTGTCAAATTTGAAAAGATGTCTGGCGGATGACACATCGGTGTTACCCTTAGAGGGTGTTCAAATAAATGATAAGCTCAACTTCGTAGAGGAGCCCATTGAAATAGTGGACGGTAAGATCAAGCAACTTAGACACAATAAGATCTCGTTGGTCAAAGTTAGATGGAATTCGCAACGAGGCCCAGAATTTACTTGGGAACGAAAGGATGAATTTCGGAAGAAATACCCCCACCTATTTCCTCAAAAGGAAGTAGTTGACATGTAAAATTTCGAGGACGAAAATTTTATAACGGGGGGAGAATGTAACGATTCCGGCAAATCCAGGTATACCCTAGCCGGAATATACTATTTACGTGTTATTTAATATTGATTATATGAGTTATAGCACGTTGATACGAATATATATGGTACACAGTATGAATCATACTCAATTATATAGTGAATCGTATTGGAATTACAAGTAATCAATGATCGGTTATTGAAACCCGAACGAATCGGGAATTACATTATAGACGAAGTATAAAATGTTTAGTGATATTTACGAAGTATTAATGCTTCGGGATAGGTGAATTATAGCACAGAAAAAGGATTTCGATTTAATGGTACGTCGGTACGCTAAACGAAACCTTTAACACCAAACCAAGCAAGAGACGATCAATCAAGCCGAAAAAGATGCGTAATTATTAATAATATGATGTTTTAATGTCATGGGTTAAGTTTTTAAAGTTTTTAAACCAGTTTTATGTAAATTTCATTTTAACCCGAAAAACGACCATTTTAGGCTCGTTTTAAGCCGAATTACGAGTTTAAACGAGAAACGAACTGAACCAGACTATCCACAACATTATCCGGATTGTGTAATCCAAATGTGTGGCTAATATTGAACTTGTGGGCCCCCCCCCACACCACCTCTTGGCCGGCCATGGTTATACACACACACAATCCATTTTTTCTTTTTTTTACTACACAAAACTCTCTCAAACTCTCTCAAATCTCTAACTCTTTCAAGTTTTCTTCCAAGATCATCATATTTTAACCAAGATTTTGAAGGTATAAGCATGTTACATTACATAATCTTTGGTGTTAATTACTTAGTTTTGAGTTGTTTTTGCAAGAACAAAAGGGTTCCAAGTGAAATATGGGTGAAAACCCGAGATGGAACCGGTTCTCGTATGATCAAGGGATGTATACAAGTTATACAAAGGATCTTGATCCAAGTAATGAGTTAAAAGTGTTTAGAATAAAATTTTATGGTTAGAATATTTGTAAATGAGTTTTTCATGTGAAAGACGGGTGAAAGCTCGAGATGAAACCGACTCTTGCATGATCAAGAGATGTATACATGTTATACAAGGGATCTTGGTCCAAGAAATGAGTAAAAAGAGTCGAGAACGGATTTTTACGGTTAAAACCTTTGTTTTTACTTAAAAACCGACACTTTGAAAGAAATGGTTTGATTGTTGGTATAGTTTGCTTGGTATAGTGTTATTGTGCTTGTAAGTGTTGTATCTAGCGGCTAGCAAAGGCTAGAAACCGAGATCCTTGCGATCTAAAGCTAGAAAACACAAGATAGTTCGGTTTTCATGTGTATATGAAATTTGGACAGATTGTAGCACGCTTAGAGTCGGGTCACGAAATTTCACAGAGATGATCTACACATGAAAATATGAGATCTGTGAATTTTTGGTAATTTTTGGATAAAAGATGAATATTTGGTGAATTTAATGCTCGGTTTTGGCCAAAAATGGTGAAAAATAGCTAAACTTGATGAAAAATTCTGGAAAATTTAAGATAATCTTTTTATAACATATAAAAGTCACCCACAAAATTTGAGCTCAGTTGGAAAAGTATAAGTAGGCTTTTCGGTGAAACGAGTTCTAGGGCTTTCTAGCTCGGTTTTGGGTGAAAATGGCTTGAAAAATGAGTTTTAAATTCTGGAAAAATTCCAGGGAGTTATGAGGATGGCAAGGATCATCCCAGAAAAATTTGGGATTTTTCTAAAGTGTTTTGGTATTTTTGACATATTTAGTGTATTAAAAAGGTTTAAAAATAGATAAATAAATGTAAATATAGGAAAATAAATCTGGAAAATTTTGTAAAATTTTATTTCTGTCAAAATAAGTTTTGTGCAAAATTTCAAGACCCGAGACTAAACGGGTAATTATTTGTGCTAAAATGAACATAAAAACAAATATTTAAAGCTTAAAACGTGTAAACCGGCAAAACTCGCATAAGCGAGCTGACTGGTATATAAAAACCTAAAAATGGACTATTTTCATAAATCTAAGTAAATTAAGTAAAAATAAATCATCCAAAAATAATTCGGATGATTTGGGTAATTTTACCCGATTTTACTGTTTCCGGCACCTAAATGACGGAAACGGGCCCCGCGGCCAAACGGGGTGTCAAACCGAGCTCTAATTTCATCACTTTAACTAAAATAACAGTCAAACACCATTTTTGGGTTAAGTGTGAATAAACTCATTTTTGAAACTAAAAACGGACGACCGTGCTAGGCACGCAAATCAAGGAAAACATAAAAATGATAATTTTGACCGTCCGACTCTAAGTAATGGCACAATCTGAGTCCTTAGGAGTGTCACGGGGTTAACATTGTCCCCGGATCGAGTACAGTACTGGGTTAACAATGTTCCCAGATGTACCGATTAATACGGATTTAGTTTATGGGAATTATATAGTAACGACTAGATATTATATTACAGATCCCGGCACGTAGCTGTTCATTGTAGTACCCACCGACTCACAAAAAGGTGAGTTTTCACGAGCCCCTTTTAATGAACTGTTTTAAATATTTTCCCGGGGCGGAAAGCATGATTGTGTTAAATTATCTAAGTACATACCAATCGTATGGAAACACTTGTATGTTTTTATATATATATATATATATATGGTATGATGCATAGAATAGATAATTTGTTTATCGGGTGGAATTGTTCTGGGGTAACTTAGTTCCCAGAGGGTTATTGGATATATTTCTGGGTTAACAGTGTCCCAAAGGGTATTGGATATGTTTCTGGGTTAACAGTGTCCCCAGAGGTTACTGGATATGGTTCTGGGTTAACAGTGTCCCCAGAGGTTATTGGATATGGTTCTGGGTTAACAGTGTCCCCAGAGGGTATTTGATATGCGCTGGGTTAACAGTGTCCCCAGGGGTTATTTGATATGTACAGGGTTAACAGTGTCCCCAGGGGTTATTGGATATGTTCTGGGGTAACAGTGTCCCCAGGGGTCATTTAATGTGTTTTTGGGTTAATAGAGTTTTCATTAACGGGCTTAGTATAATTTCATCATTAACATATGATTTTAATACTGATCTATGGTTTATTTAAATTAGTGAAACTCACCAACTATTCGTAGTTGACCCGTTTTCTTTACATGCTTTCTAGGTATGCCCAGGTTGGAATGATTGATATGTGCTTAACTATCTGTGCTACCTGTTGGAAGCTTGCTGCTCTGTATTTTGTAATGAATATATATTAATGTCTTATCGGTAAAACATGTGTGTAACACCTAGACAGTAACGAAACTCGCAACAATGTAATATGTTATAAATTAATGTAGTGGTATTTTCTTTATAAGCAATGCTGTTGATATCAGATGTGTCTGTTGCATCCCGTGTACGTTTCCACTGCGGTTACGGGGTGTTACAATGTTGCAGCCATCATAGTCACTGTCTGTATATGCAATCAGATCAAAAGCTTGGTTCTTTGGATACCAAATCCCTAAGTCTGGTCTTCCCTTCAAATATCTGAATATTCTTTTAACAGCATTCATGTGGGAGACTTTTGGACTTGATTGGAATCTTGCACACACACATACAGCAAACATGATATATGGTCTTGTTGCGGTCAGATACATCAGAGATCCAATTTTGGCTCTATATTCATGTTCATCTATAGGCTCCCCCTTTTCATCTGCAGTCATCTTTTCTTTGGTGTCCATTGGAGTTGAAGCAGTTTTGTACTCTTGACAGTTGAACTTGTTCAAGATGTCCTGCACATATTTGCTTTGATGAATGAAAATCCCCTCAGCATTCTGTTGAACTTGCAATCCTAGAAAGAAGTTCATTTCTCCCATAGAACTCATGTTGTATTTGGACTTCATTACCCCTTCAAACTCCATACACATTTGTTCATTTGTAGAACCAAAGATGATGTCATCCACATACACATGTACCAGAAGTAAGTCTGATCCCTTTCTTTTGTAGAAGAGTGTCTTGTCAATGGCTCTCTTTTGAAACCATTTTCAAGAAGATGATTTGACAGCTCATCATACCATGCTCTAGGTGCCTGATGCAATCCATAAAGGGCTTTGTTTAACTTATACACCCTGTTTGGATACATTGGATCCTCAAAACCTGGAGGTTGAGCAGCATACACCTCTTCATCAATCTTTCCATTTAGAAATGCAGACTTAACATCAAGCTGGAACACTTTAATGTTCTTTGAGGCAGCATATGCAAGAAAAATCCTGATAGCTTCAAGTCTTGCAACTGGTGCAAAACTTCCTCAAAGTCTATTCCTTCTTCTTGAAGACATCCCAGTGCTACAAGTCTAGCTTTATTCTTAATCACTAAACCCCTTTCATCCCTTTTGTTTCTAAAAACCCATTTGGTTCCAATTGCATATTTGTCAAATGGCTTATCAACAAGATCCCACACATGCAGGTCTCTAAATTGTGCCAATTCCTCTTGCATTGCTTCCACCCAACTATTACATTTTAATGCTTGTGCTATGTTCTTTGGTTCTATTTGGGATAGAAAACAAGAGTAAAGACAAATGTTTGCAATTTCGGAATGACTTCTTGTAACTCTTTCATGCAAATCACCAATGATGTTTTCAGAAGGATGATTCTTTTCTACAAAAGGAGTTTGAACAATCATATCTGTAGACACAGTTGTGTCAAGATTTGACTCATTGAGTTCTGGTACTTCAATGATCAAATCAGTCTCTGCATCATGAAATTCTGGTGCTTCATCATTATGTTGTCTTGAAGTAGATGCATTATTGTTTTCTAAGTTCAATCTTTGAAATAGATCTTGAAATCTTGCTGTAGATGCAGCTTCTTCTCCACTTGCTTGGTTGCTTGTGTCACCCTCATTCTGAACTTGATCATCCTGTACATCATGATTGTCTTGATTGTTCTCAGTATGATCATGTTCAACATTGTGATTGTTTTCTTGATTAGGTTCACCAATATCACATGGAGAGTTCTTCACAAAAGTATATTCCTTTTCCTTTTCAGCAACCTTCTTCCATAATTCTTCCAAGTCCAATGACTTCTTTTTCTCTTCAATTTCACTGGTCTTGTAGAAAGATTCATCAAAGTCTTCAGGAGAAATCTTGAAAGACCTTATTAACTTCTCATGATCAAACAGCCATGCTGCACCATCAACTGTATTGAATTGATTCTCATTAAAAATGATGTCAGAAGATTCTAAAACACTCAAGTGATCTTTTACATAGACTCTGTAGGCTTTTGAGTGTGTAGAATATCCAACAAAGAAACAATCCAGGGACTTTGTTTGAAACTTGTTCAAATAGTCTCTCGTGTTCAGTAGGAAACATTTGCATCCAAAGGGCTTGAAAAACTTATTGTAAGGCTTTATGTTGTGAAATATTTCATATGGAGTTTTGTTAATCCTTTTGTTGACAAGTACCTTGTTCTGAACATAGCAGGCTGTATTTATAGCTTCAGCCGAAAAAGTGACAGGCAGATTAGCATCTGCTAACATGGTTCTTGCAGCTTCAATAAGTGTTCTGTTTCTTCTTTCTGCTACACCATTTTGTTCAGGAGTTCTAGGAGCTGAGAATTGTTGTTGTATTCCTTTTGCTTCACATAATTCTTGCATAACTCCATTCTTGAACTCAGTGCCATTGTCACTTCTCATCATCTTGACTGTCTTATTCAACTTGTTCTCAATCATTGTTACACAACCTTTAATCAACTCTGCAGTCTCATCCTTGGTACTTAGGAAATAAACCCAAGTGTATCTTGAATAGTCATCAATGATCACCAAACAATATCTTTTCTTCCCAATACTTGGTACACTCACTGGACCAAAGAGATCCATGTGAAGTAATTCAAGTACTTGATCAATTGAGTTGATGAGTTTTGACTTATAAGTAGATTTGTGTTGTTTTCCCTTTTGACATGAATGACAATGATCTTCCAACTTGAATTCTCTTGTAGGTAAACCTATGACATGCTCACCTTTGACAAGTCTATTCATGTTCTTCAAGTTCACATGACACAGTTTCCTATGCCACAATTTTGACTCATTTTCAGTGGCTTTGGAAACAAAACATGCACCTCGTCTTGAAATAGCTTCTTTCATATTCAATTCATACAAGTTACCATTTCTTGGTGCCATCATCATAATCATTTCAGGTGGAATTACAAACTCAGGTTTTAAAATGAAACAATGTGAATCATCAAAACTGACTTTGTAACCCTTATCACACATTTGTGATATACTCAGCAGATTGTACTGAAGACCTTCAACATGAATACATTATCAAATGAGACTTTCCCATTTGTTAAGATTCCTTTTCTAACAATCTTTCCACCATTCTCATCACTCCCAAAAGCTACTGGACCTTCATACTTCTCTTCATAATTGACAAGAGATCTCTTGTCACAAGTCATGTGCCTAGAACAACCACTATCCATATACCATATGTCATTTAGAGGAGTGGACTGTTCCTGCACATACAAAGAAAATTTTATTAGTTGAGTGATGAAGTGCAAGCCTTATCAACTTGCAGCTCATCAGATTCAGTTTCAGACATAGCTTGGGAAGTGAGTGTTGTTGGTTTAGGATCTTCATGAGTCAATTCTAAGTTTTCTGAGTGATCAGTTTCATAACCACATTCTCTTGGAGTTTTAACAAATGAGGTAGGACACTGGTATTCAGCTGAGTCAGTGGCATGCTCCTTTATCACATAGTCCTTCTTCTCAGAGTAGTCTCTCACATCAGCAAATTGCTCAACCTTACTCTCAGTCTTAGGTTTCCAAAGGAAACCATGTGGTTCATATCCATGTCTTAGTAGAAACTTCTCATCACCAGTGAGTTTTGTTGGTTTATTTCTAGAATGTGCCTCTTTTCTTCTTGTCTTCTCACTGCTTGATGATCCTTGAGAACCATCAGATTTGACTGATTGAGTATCTTGTTTGATTCTCAAAGACTGATAGTTCTTTTTGGTCAATTTCTCATGCTTCTTAGGATATTTACTTCTTCTTGCTAGTTCAGCCATTTTCTTCTCAATCCTTGTCTCCTTTTCAGAATTCTTTTCTTCTCTGTTCATGGTTTCATTTCCACACACCTTTCCTTTTCCCAGATATTCATCATATTCTGTTTATACAGGACAAAGTCTTGGCCATACTTTGTTCCATCTAGTACATGAAATGGTTTGAATTTGAATCCTTCATTACATGAATCTGTGTGGGTGACCATATTCATCACACCTTTTGCACCAAACCTTGCCTTTGAATATTTCATGTTCTTTTGGTTTCTTGTATCTTTCACTTGGCTTAGGTGTCTTGACTCCTAGAGTCTTCTGATTCTTTAAACCATCAAAATCAATTGAAAAAGGAACAAATTCCTCAATCTTGATGTCTTGTCTTTCAAGTTTGCTTTTGACAAAGACAATTTTCTCCATAATCATAGGTTCTTCATCACTGCTTTCTCTAACCCTTGATTGTCTTTTCTCATACTCTTCCATAGTTTCCACTTCTCCAACATCCAACACCTCATGACTAGAAAAGATTGGATAAACTGGGATAAAATTTTATGTATCAACTTTTTCAGTCACCATCTTCTTTTTGTTGTTCTGCTTTATCTTACCCAATACAGCCTTACTTGGTGGTCTGACTGCATTGTAGTTTATCTTCCTCCTTTCACAAATATCAAAGGAAACATATTCTCTTTTCATTTTATCATTCTGTTTCTTCAATCTTGGTGGGACTGGTGGATACTTTGGAAGTTTATCAACAGATTCAGGTTTCTTATATTTTCTTCCTCTTTCAGCAGCTTTGATTTCCTTTTCAGTAATTTGATCACTCAAATCACTCAAATCATCTTGATCCAACTCAACTGAATCAAAGTCATCCTCAGAGACTTGAACTCCAATTGACTTATCCTCTTTTACTTCTTTCTTAATCACAAACTCTCCTTCTTCATTCACTTCTACCTTTTAGTACAAATCAATAAATTCTTCCTTGTCTTGAAAGACATCTCTGAATTGTTGCAAGTATGCATCTCTTTTCTCTTTGTAAACTTTTGGCATGAAGTTGTTGAATGGAGGTGGTACTGTTTTGTATTTGTCTTGTTCCTTCACCTGGTTCAGTATACCACATATGTTGCCTGTTGAGATCAAATTCTTCAGAAATTCAGTTTCAACCTTTAGTCTTGTGTTTTGCACCTTTTCTTCAACCAACATCTTCTTTAATCCATCAATCTTAGTGGTGTATCTGGTTTGAGTTCTGTAAATGATCATGCAATCATCTTCAAGGCTTTTAATCTTTTCTTCACTGATCATCTCACTTGCCTCATACTCATTGATGATGCTTTGTTTTCTAAAACACTCACTTTCCAGCTTACCTACTTTTGTTTTCAATTCAATGATAAGTTCATTTAAATCAACTGTAGGAGCAGAGTGTACCTGAGATGATGATCCTTTTTCTTTCTCAATTATGGCCATGAATGCCACATTTGCTTTCCTAATATCATCTGCAATGTCCTCTTCATGGTTGCTCCAATCAAAATTTCCTTCATGTTGTGTAGTCACTGCCACATTTCCTTGATTTCTGATCTGATTTTGATTTGCTGGAATAGTGTTGTTTGGAACATTTTGAGCTGCTTGAAGGTTTTGATTGTTGTTCATCTGAAAACCTTGAATCTGTTGCATACTTTGTTGTTGATTATTCATTTGAGGCTGAAAGTTGTTAAAGTTGGGGTTGTAATTGTTGTTGGGATTGAAGTTGTTATTGTTAAAGTTGTTCATTTGATTGTTGTTGTTGTTGAATCTTGGCTGATTTTGTTGGTAATGCTGCTGACTTCTTGTTTGATTTTGTTGATATTGCTGCTGACCTCCTGGTTGTTGATTCTGGAATTGATTCATTTGAAAGTTTCTTGGTTGATTGCATTCTCTTGCAAAATGACCAGGTTGCAGACAATTGTAGCAGATTGCTTTTGACTTGTCAAATCCAATCCTATCATTAGGACCAGAAAACAGAGACCTACCAATTCTGTTATACATCCTTTTACTTCTCAAACCCAACATGGCAGCTTGCCACTTCAAATCCATGTCTTCCAAGTCATCTGCATCAATTTGCTCTAAATCATCTTGTACCACACTTGTGTGAATTAGGTTTTTTGCAACAAATGCATTATATGACTCAGTAAACATAGACAGCAAAGCCTGTGTTTCATTGCTTTGACCATGTCCTGTGCCAGTATGAGGAACATTTCCACTTGGCATGGAGGCAGAATCAGTATCATCAATCAGTTTCACATTGAACCTCTGCTGATTTCCTTGATTACTTGTGCTACCTCCAATGAAAGATTTTGGAGTAACAACATTATGTTCAGCTGGTTCTTCAATAATGGGAATTTGCTGTTGATTCTTGGTAGACGGATTTCCCATGGGTGCAATCAATGCATTCTTAACGGGGGAGAATGAGACATTCGTGACAAAACCTAGTATACTTTATTCACTACGTAGCGAGTAAACGATAAATCGGTTAATTCGTAGTGCTTAAACGAGTAACCGACCGATACTAATTTTGAACTGTATATATACCGAGGGATCATACATGAGTTATACATATATTATAGAAGCTAACATATTAATATTTAGGCCCCAATACGTTTAAAACCATTTAAACGAAAAGGTTTCATTTATTATTAAGCTAGGAGTTTAAACGCAATCGTTAACACCAAAACGAGCATTGTAGCATCCATCAAGCCGAAAAATATTTATAAAACACTTATATGACATGTTCTAAGCATTTCGTGAAAATATTTTGGATTTTTACAAAGAGTCAGTACGTTTTTCTGATTTTACAAAAATGGGCTGAAAAACACTCGTTTTTGCGTTGTTTTTCGCACCCGAACTAGTTTTCTTGCGAAAAACCAAACCCGAACTAAATTTTGGACTGTTATTTACACGTGACACAAAAACCGAGGCATTAACGAGCCAAAAGAGAGGCCCAGTGGGCCCCTCATAGGAGCCGCCAAAATGGACCAAAACCCTTTGTATAAAGCTTGTTAAACAAGCTTGTTCCCTTAAATATTTTCACATCACTATCAAACCCAAGAAAAACTCATATGTGTTCTTTCATCTTTGCAACAAAACCCTAAAGGTAACATCTTAATTCCATGGATTTCAAGCTTAATTAACTTGATTTAAACATAGAAAATTAGGTTTTGATTAGTATTAAACATGTTTAACCATATAAAAACCCTAAAAATCAACTAAAATCATGTTTTGATGTTAAACATGTTTACAAAGCAGAAATATATAGATTTTTGACCAAAAACGCGGATTAGAACATGAATATGACGTTTTTACGGTTCGAAAGTTCGGTTTGAAACCAAAACCGAAACCCTAATTAACAAGGCTGTTCTATGGATGATTTATGCTTGTATTGGTGTTATATGATATGTAGATACACTAACTTGGTGACCCAATACCTGGAGAGTCTTTAAAACCATCGAAAACTATCGAAAACCGACAAGGTAATTACCGTATTACTCGTTTAGGGGTTGTTTGTGCTTCGATTGTTACGTGCTAGTTTTTAGGTTATGAAACTTTTCAGGGACATTAGAGATCACATAAGTGAGTGCTTGTTAAAATTTGGTAATTTTTCGATAAACGGAGAATATTTGGCAAATTTATTACCGTTTATTGGCGTTTATTTGGGAAAAATAGGTAAACATCATGAAAAATTATGAAATTTGGTTTGGAATCCAAATATTTTATGTTAAGATCACTGGAAAAATTTTAGAACATTTGGAGATATCTAAATATTTTTGTGCAATTGTGTTTTAATCGAGTTTTAACAGCCGAAAAACGCACAAAAAGGTATTTTGGCCAAAGAGTTAGATTCTGGAGATTTTTCAGGAGCTATGTGATGATATTTATACCACTTGGAAAAATTATCGGATTTTTCAGATGTCATTTTCTATAAACGGACTATTTATTACTTAATTATAATACATTAAATGAATTTTTATAAATAGATAATTAATAATAAAAATTCTGAAAATATTTTTATAAAATTCTCCATATTTTAATTTATTTTTACAAAAATTTCCATAATTTATATATAAGTACATAATTAGTTATAATTAATCAAAGATTTAAACTATAAATGTTTTAACGAAACCGGCAGTTTAATGCTTAACGGACTGACTGATATGTCAAAATGTCAAAAGTGGTCAAATATCGTATTTTGGATGAATTTGATAAAAACGAACTTTCTACGAGAATTCCGGACAATTCGGGTGGATTGTACGTGTTTTGTATAATCAAACTCGTGTGAAAACGGAAACGAACCCTGCGATTAATCCAGATACCGAAACCTTAAAATTCTTTTATAAATTAAATCATTTTATCAATAAATATGTTTACTTAAGTTTATGTGATCTTACCTAATCCCGAAACGCATAAACGATCAACTTGGCTAGGCTCGGAAAATGGTGAAACTGAGCCAAATTCGGTTATAAATATTTCATAGTGTACAACGTCACAATCTAAGACTACGGTCATATTCTGGGCCTATCAGCTATACCCAGACTAGTTATACAGCCCAATTTAGTTTAAACATTGTACTAGTATTAACGGTACGATACCGGTTATAGGATCCAAGCTATAATCGAGACACATTAATTACTGACACGTATTACCAGCTTGAACTACGCTAAGGTGAGTTTCACAACCCCACTTTCTAAACTGTTTTACGAACTTTTGGGGTGGAAAGCATGTTTACATATACTTGTATACTTGAAAACTTGTGATGATGTGAATTATCTACGTACTAACACTTGAAAGTCCCCACAAACACAAGTAATTAACTTCGTGCCAGTGGCGTGTGGATAGTACTATCGGTTTGACAAACCCAACTGACAGGGCCGGTGGGGTATGCCGGAACATGTTAACCCAGTTGCACATTGTCATTTATACTTATTACATTCTGCTATGTGGTTTTAGACATAGTACATACTTGGGGCAAAGTGGCTGTTAAATGCCAACGGGAGTACATGGGCAAGGGTGGCCATGCGTGCGAGCTGTCTAGGTTTCACTTGTGGCTTAGTATAATACATCATACACATACTTATATACATACGTACTATGAACTTTACGAACTCGTATACTGATTTTGTTCGTACTCGTGAAACTTGAAACTCACTAACTAGACGTAGTTGACTCGTTTTAAAATGCTTTTCAGGTAAACCGAAGTTAGAATGAATTGCTTACGTGCTTGGTGTTAGAAGTGAAGTTGAATAGCTGTGAATAGACGCAAATACATAGTATTGAATAATAAGCTCGTGAACCGGTTATTTGATTTTCATCTAGTTTGTAAACATAGTACCAACCCATGTAATATGATGTAAATTAGTTTGTTGAACTTCTTTATGAACAATGTGGTTGATATCAGAATTATCTGTTACATTTCCGTATTACGCTTCCGCAATTACCTAGTCGGAGTGTGACATGAACCTTGCCCGATGTGTTCTTAGGATAATTCTTAACTTCCATCAAGCATGCTCGGACCACTGTTTATTAATGAATACCTTGTTAGATCTTCCAAGTACTTGGCTTCAGAAGCTTGGTTTTACCAAGGGTTTGCTAGTAAGCAAACTGTGCTCAGCCATGAAGAACAACCTTGCTTGACATAGTGAACCCTGCTAGGATATACACTAAAGATTAATTCATGAAGATAACTCTGCCCGATAGGCAAAATATCATGCCCGGTCAAGTAAAAACCCTGCTCGAATGTCCAAGTGTGCTCGGATCAATACTTAGCGATTTCAGAGGAGGTTGAGAAGATTTCAATCTTCCATATACTTCATTTTAGGTCAAATCTTTGACTCAACACTTATTCGCCGTATACGTTACATCTTTGACATATATACAGTATATGTGTTAAACTTATACGCCATATATGTGTTTAAAACATATACTCCGTATATGTTTAAAACATATCCGTTTGATATGAAAGTGAAACATATCAGATCATAAAATTAACACTTTCGAATCCAATCAAGTCCAAATTAATGACTATGAATAAACTCTTTTACATTTATTCCCTATTGTGAAAATTTTGAATGAAACAACCACTCGATTCGGGTTCTCGGATATCCAAACCGGTTTAACCATTCACCAAAGTAGAAAATAATATATAAATGTAAAGTCTCTTTGGTTTTTCTTAAAAGAAGGCAGTAAAAAAAATTTCAGAACAATTTTTACAATCACTTAAACAAGACCAGTAAGAAACATATTTTGTGAGTTGAGCAAGGAATCATATTGATCTATCTGTTCTTCCATCACGATTTTATATTTCAGCTTTATTATGTCTGATGTTAAGTCAGTCATTGGTATTGTTGTCCACTTAAACTTTTAAACAAAAGATTCAAAAACATCAGTGATATGATTAAGGTTCAATTAAGCACACAATATCAGATAGTGATCAGATTCTAATCTTGATTCAAGCTTAATTTGATTTTTACCATGTCACCCCAACTTGACTTAAACCTTAGAATCAGCAGATCAAACCATTTTAAAACTTTTTGATTTTGCAATATTAGAAATAATGTTCCATAAAAAGGCATACCCCCGTTATAAAGCAATACCCTAATTTTCCTTTACAATGGATGAGTATGCACGATTTCATCTGTCGGCTTGCAGACATTGTGTCTCTTGTGGTTCGTTTCTTAATGAAAATAAGACTCTAGCAAAGGGACATTTTATGACTAACAGCGTCTTTGATCAAGTCAGTAGTGTAGGTTGTACATTTTTTAAATATTCACCCAAATGAATACCCAGACGATAAACCGCATAAAGGCCCAATGGTTCTAGAAACCTAAAGCATCCCATCAATACAGTATTTAAGGTTATAAAACCATACACCGTTGAAGTGTAGATTATATACCAGATGCTTAAAACACTTTTATTAATTTTTTTATTTTGGTGATCTACTGAAACATAAGGGTTGAGTATGACAAGCTATTACAAATCTTCCTTCATTACCAAGACTTTATGCTAGAATTCTAACCCATCTTTCAATATGGCTAGTTAGGTTTATATCACTTATTCTCTTACTTGTTTGCTTTAAAGCCTACCAATGCACTGAACATTAAGCAATAGACTTTTATACCTAATTTTACCGGTACTTGAAACAAGATGATCAATTTACTATCATCTTCCTTTTATGCTTCAAAAATCGTTATGAGGAGCATTTTCTTTTTTTTATATCCTTTTTTCAATGTTTTTTAATATTAAGATTTTTTAATGTTTTTGTATTTTCTTTTAAATGTTTTTTGTATTTTTCCCAAACCATTTCTCCCCCTAAAACCAAAAACTATTTAAAAAAAATTGATAGAATATAAATTGTATAGCATTGATGGTCATGCGGTAACCCGAAAGGTAACCGAAGGCCCGAACTTTCCGAAAATGGAAACTTTATCGGAACCCAACAATTGAATTGAGCTAACTAAAACTATAGGAAGTTGAACTATACACCTAAACACACAACACCTAGATTATTGTAACACCCCGTAACCGCAGCGGAAACGTACACGGGATGCAACAGACACATCTGATATCAACAACATTGCTTATAAAGAAAATACCACTACATTAATTTATAACATATTACATTGTTGCGAGTTACGTTACTGTCTAGGTGTTACACACATATTTTACCGATAAGACATTAATATATATTCATTACAAAATACAGAGCAGCAAGCTTCCAACAGGTAGCACAGATAGTTAAGCACATATCAATCATTCCAACCTGGGCATACCTAGAAAGCATGTAAAGAAAACGGGTCAACTACGAATAGTTGGTGAGTTTCACTAATTTAAATAAACCATAGATCAGAATAAAAATCATATGTTAATGATGAAATTATGCTAAGCCCGTTAATGAAAACTCTATTAACCCAAAAACACATTAAATGACCCCTGGGGACACTGTTAACCCAGAACATATCCAATAACCCCTGGGGACACTGTTAATCCAGTACATATCAAATAACCCCTGGGGACACTGTTAACCCAGTACATATCAAATAACCCCTGAGGACACTGTTAACCCAGCACATATCAAATACCCTCTGGGGACACTGTTAACCCAGAACCATATCCAATAACCTCTGGGGACACTGTTAACCCAGAAACATATCCAATACCCTCTGGGGACACTGTTAACCCAGAACCATATCCAATAACCTCTGGGGACACTGTTAACCCAGAAACATATCCAATACCCTCTGAGAACACTGTTAACCCAGAAATATATACAATAACCCTCTGGGAACTAAGTTGCCCCAGAACAATTCCACCCGATAAACAAATTATCTATTCTATGCATCATACCATATATATATATAAAAATATACAAGTGTTTCCATACGATCGGTATGTACTTAGATAATTTAACACAATCATGCTTTCCGCCCCGGGAAAATATTTAAAACAGATCATTAAAAGGGGCTCGTGAAAACTCACCTTTTTGTGAGTCTGTGGGTAATACAATGAACAGCTACGTGCCTGGATCTGTAATATAATATCTAGTCGTTACTATATAATTCCCATAAACTAAATCCGTATTAATCGGTACATCTGGGGACATTGTTAACCCAGTACTGTACTCGATCCGGGGACAATGTTAACCCCGTGACACTCCTAAGGACTCAGATTGTGCCATTACTTAGAGTCGGACGGTCAAAATTATCATTTTTATGTTTTCCTTGATTTGCGTGCCTAGTACGGTCATCCGTTTTTAGTTTCAAAAATGAGTTTATTCACACTTAACCCAAAAATGGTGTTTGACTGTTATTTTAGTTAAAGTGATGAAATTAGAGCTCGGTTTGACACCCCGTTTGGCCGCGGGGCCCGTTTCCGTCATTTAGGTGCCGGAAACAGTAAAATCGGGTAAAATTACCCAAGTAATCCGAATTATTTTCGGATGATTTGTTTTTACTTATTTTACTTAGTTTTATGAAAATGGTCCATTTTTAGGTTTTTATATGCCAGTCAGCTCGCTTATGCGAGTTTTGCCGGTTTACACGTTTTAAGCTTTAAAAATTTGTTTTTATGTTCTTTTTAGCACAAATAATTACCCGTTTACTCTCGGGTCTTGAAATTTTGCACAAAACTTATTTTGACAGCAAGAAATTTTATAAAAATTTTCCAGATTTATTTTCTTATATTTACATTTATTTATCTATTTTTAAACCTTTTTAATACACCAAATATGTCAAAAATACCAAAACACTTTAGAAAAATCCCAAATTTTCCTGGGATGATCCTTGCCATCCTCATAACTTCCTGGAATTTTTCCAGAACCCAAAACTTATTTTTCAAGCCATTTTCACAAAAGCCGAGCTAGAAAGCCCTAGAACTCGTTTCACCGAAAAGCCTACTTATACTTTTCCAACGGAGCTCAAATTTTGTGGGTGACTTTTATATGTTATAAAAAGCTTATCTTAAATTTTCCAGAATTTTTCATCAAGTTTAGCTATTTTTCACTATTTTTGGCCAAAACCGAGCATTAAATTCACCAAATATTCATCTTTTATCCAAAAATTACCAAAATTTCACAGATCTCATATTTTCATGTGTAGATCATCTCTGTGAAATTTCGTGACCCGACTCTAAGCGTGCTACAATCTGTCCAAATTTCATAACCACACGAAAACCGAACTATCTTGTGTTTTCTAGCTTTAGATCGCAAGGATCTCGGTTTCTAGCCTTTGCTAGCCGCTAGATACAACACTTACAAGCACAATAACACTATACCAAGCAAACTATACCAACAATCAAACCATTTCTTTCAAAGTGTCGGTTTTTAAGTAAAAACAAAGGTTTTAACCGTAAAAATCCGTTCTCGACTCTTTTTACTCATTTCTTGGACCAAGATCCCTTGTATAACATGTATACATCTCTTGATCATGCAAGAGTCGGTTTCATCTCGGGTTTTCACCCGTCTTTCACAAGGAAATTCATTTTTACAAGATTTCAACCGTAAAATTTTATTCTAAACACTTTTAACTCATCACTTGGATCAAGATCCTTTGTATAACTTGTATACATCCCTTGATCACACGAGAATCGGTTCCATCTCGGGTTTTCACCCATTTTTCACATGAAACTTCCTTTTCTCAAGATTATAGAGTTAGAAACAAGAATCAAGCATTAAAACATGTTTTATACCTTCAAATCTTTAGTTGGAGATCAAGAAATTGGATGGATGTTTGAAGATTTGAGAGAGTTTGAGAGAGTTTTGTTGTTAGAAAAAGAAAAATGGAATGATAATAATAATAATATGGACCGATCGGTCCATTAAGGTGGATGGGGGTGGGCCCCACACATCAATTCTAGGCCACACATTCGGATTACGCAATCCGGATAATGTTGTGGATAATCTGGCTCAGTTCGTTTCTCGTTTAAACTCGTAATTCGGCTTAAAACGAGCATAAAATGGTTGTTTTTCGGGTTAAAATAAAATTTACATAAAACCGACTTAAAAACTTTAAAAACTTAAACCATGACATTAAAACATCATCTTATTAATAATTACGCATCTTTTTCGGCTTGATCGATCGTCTCTTGCTTGGTTTGATGTTAAAGGTTTCGTTTATCGTACCGACGTACTAATAAATCGAAATCCTTTTTCTGTGCTATAATTCACTTATCCCGAAGCATTAATACTTCGTAAACATCACTAAACATTATATACTTCGTCTATGATGAAATTCCCGATTCGTTCGGGTTTCAATAACCGATCATTGATTAATTGTAATTCCAATACGATTCACTATATAATTGAGTATGATTCATACTGTGAACCATATATATTCGTATCAACGTGCTATAATTCATATAATCAATATTAAATAACACGTAAATAGTATATTCCGGCTAGGGTATACCTGGATTTGCCGGAATCGTTACATTCTCCCCCCGTTATAAAAATTTCGTCCTCGAAATTTTACGCGTCAACTACTTCCTTTTGAGGAAATAGGTGGGGGTATTTCTTCCGAAATTCATCCTTTCGTTCCCAAGTAAATTCTGGGCCTCGTTGCGAATTCCATCTAACTTTGACCAACGAGATCTTATTGTGTCTAAGTTGCTTGATTTCCCCGTCCACTATTTCGATGGGCTCCTCTACGAAGTTGAGCCTATCACTTATTTGAACACCCTCTAAGGGTAACACCGATGTCTCATCCGCCAGACATCTTTTCAAATTTGACACATGAAACACGTTATGAACTGCACTTAGTTCCTCAGGCAGTTCTAGTCGGTAAGCTACCGGACCGATCTTTGCAGTAATAATGAATGGTCCAATATATCTAGGGGCCAACTTCCCCGCCTTTCCAAATCTGACCACTCCTTTCCAGGGTGATACTTTCAAATATACTTTTTCACCCTTCTCAAATGACAACGGTTTTCGACGGGTATCGGCATAACTCTTCTGCCGGTCCCGCGCGGCTTTTAGGTTGTTCTTAATTTCAAGAATCTTGCTGGTCGTCTCCTGGACCAGATCCGATCTAATGACCTGCGGGTCTCCCACTTCAGACCAGCAAAGTGGTGATCGGCACTTCCGTCCATACAATGCTTCATAAGGTGCTGCCTTTATACTGCTATGGTAGCTGTTATTATAGGAAAATTCAACGAGTGGGAGATGTTGATCCCAATTTCCCTTAAAGTCCAGTACGCAGGCACGAAGCAAATCCTCCAAAGTTTGAATGGTCCTCTCAGACTAACCATCGGTCTGAGGGTGGTAAGCTGTGCTTAGGTCAATACGTGTTCCCAACGCTTCTTGGACAGCTTGCCAAAGTTTGGAGGTGAAATGGCTATCCCTATCGGAGATGATCGAGATGGGGATGCCATGACGAGACACTATTTCATTTATATAAATTTGCGCAAGTCTCTCGGTGTTATAAGTATTTCTTATTGGAATAAAATGTGCCGATTTGGTTAATCGATCCACGATTACCCAAATTGCATCATGACCTCGGGGCGTCTTGGGGAGATGCGTCACAAAATCCATTGTGATCTGTTCCCACTTCCACTCCGGAATTTCCGGTTGTTGTAACATTCCCGAAGGTTTCTGGTGCTCCGCCTTAACCCTCGCACACGTCGTACACTTGCCGACGTATGTGGCTATATCCTTTTTCATACCTGGCCACCAGTAAAATTCTTTCACATCCTGGTACATTTTATCCGATCCCGGATGTATGGAATATTTCGACTTATGCGCTTCGTCCATGATTAATTCACGAAGGTCATGGAGGGTCGGAATCCAAATCCGACTTTTGAAATAGAGAATTTCGTCCATACGTTGTTCGAAATTCTTCTCATTCCCGTAGAGTCCTTCTTTATCCAATTGGTCCTCTTTCAACGCCTCGCGTTGAGCGACTCGAATCAAATCCGAAAGGTTTGACTGGACTATCATCCCCAACGCCCGCACTCGCAATGGTTTAACCCGATCCTTCCTACTCAAGGCATCGGCTACGACGTTAGCCTTGCCGGGGTGATATCGAATGTCACAGTCATAGTCACTCAGCAACTCGACCCATCTTCGTTGCCTCATATTCAGTTCTTTCTGATCGAATATGTGTTGCAAACTTTTATGATCAGTGAATATGGTGCACTTTGTACCGTAGAGATAGTGTCTCCAGATTTTAAGTGCAAAGATGACTGCTCCCAGTTCCAAGTCATGAGTAGTGTAGTTTTTCTCATGAACTTTTAACTGTCGAGACGCATAGGCTATGACCTTTTTATTTTGCATTAACACGCATCCTAACCCTTTACGGGATGCGTCACAATATACAACAAATCCATCGTCTCCGTCGGGGAGACTTAAGATTGGCGCTTGACACAACCTTTGCTTTAGCGTTTGAAACGCCGTTTCCTGCTCTTCACCCCATTCATATTTCCGATCCTTTTGAGTCAAGAGGGTTAAAGGTTGGGCGATGCTGGAAAAGTTCTCTATAAATCGACGATAGTATCCAGCTAAGCCTAAGAATTGGCGGATTTCCTTTGGAGATTTAGGTGCTTGCCAATCCTTAATTGCTTCAACTTTACTCGGATCAACGTGTATTCCTTGGTGGTTTATAACGTGACCGAGGAATTGCACCTCTTGTAACCAGAAGTTACACTTGGAGAATTTTGCATACAACTTCTCCTGATCCAAAAGCTCCAAAATTAACCTCAAATGTCGCTCATGTTCTTCTTTACTTTTTGAATATATCAAAATATCGTCAATAAATACAATGATGAATTTGTCGAGGTAGGGTTTACAGACTCGGTTCATGAGATCCATGAACACCGCTGGCGCATTTGTTAGCCCAAAAGGCATAACTAAAAATTCGTAGTTGCCGTAGCGAGTCCGAAACGCGGTTTTCGGGATATCCTCCTCTTGAATTCTAACTTGGTGGTATCCCGATCTAAGATCAATTTTTGAGAAATAGCTCGCACCTTGTAGTTGGTCGAACAAATCATCGATTCGGGGGAGAGGATACCTATTTTTGATTGTCAA
This sequence comes from Bidens hawaiensis, assembly GCF_021521415.1. Classification (NCBI taxonomy): domain Eukaryota; kingdom Viridiplantae; phylum Streptophyta; class Magnoliopsida; order Asterales; family Asteraceae; genus Bidens; species Bidens hawaiensis. The sequence continues at coordinate 343,063 of NW_027491090.1, forward strand.
CTTGTTCAATTCCCTGTAATCAATGCACATTCTAAGGCTCCCGTCCTTTTTTTTCACAAATAGTACGGGTGCACCCCACGGGGAATAGCTGGGACGAATAAATCCCTTATCCAACAATTCCTGCAACTGGTTGGATAATTCTTACATCTCGGACGATGCAAGTCTGTAAGGGGCCTTAGCAACAGGGCCGGCTTGAGGTAATAAGTCGATTCTGAATTCGACTTGTCGGGTTGGCGGTAATCCAGGAAGTTCTTCTGGGAAAACTTGTGGAAATTCGCGTACCACGGGAATATCGTCCACTCGTTTTTCCTCAGAATCAATGGCCGTCAGGCTCGCTAGATACGCCACACATCCCTGACGCATATATTTTAGCGCCTTGAGGTGAGATATAAATAGCATCATATTGCCCGACTTATCACCCTGCACTAATACTTCTTCGTCATCCGACACCCGGATTTTGACGAGTTTCTTTTCACAATTTATTTCTACCTTGTTGCGTGCTAACCAATCCATTCCCACTATCACATCAAAACTACCCAGTTCTACTGGTAACAAGTCAATCAGGAAGGATTGTTCGTTTAGAATAAAAGGACAATTCCGAACAATTTGATTGACTATCATGGTCTTACCGTTAGCAACTTCTACGGTATAGGGTTCTATGGATTCACTAACCGGCATGTTTGCTAATGACAGGAATTTAACGGAGACGAAACTTCTATCAGCACCCGTATCAAATAATACAGAAGCGTAATGGTCAGAAACAAGGAATGTACCTGTCACTACATTGGGGTCCTGACGTGCTTCGCTCGCCCCTATCACGAAAGCTCGGCTTCTCGCCGGGTTGGACGACGATGCCTGACCCGCGGGTTGCCGCCCATTTCTTCCTTGATTCAGCTTCGGACAGTTTTTCTTGAAGTGATCTGTGCTACCGCATTCGTAGCAAGCACGGCTAGTGGTCACCAATTGGTTTCCTTGGGGGTTTTGCTGTTGGGTTGGTTGGTTCCTAAATGATTGCGCACGGATAGGTTGCGGTTGACGGTTCAGGTTGTTCAAGTTTGTCCTACAACTGGGTGCGTAGTGCCCAATCCTGCCACACCGGTGGCACACCACCTCTTTGCACACGCCACCATGGTGGTAACCACATTTCCCACATTTAGGAAACGTTCCCCTCTGCGGTTCTTGCCTTCCGCCCGAACTAGTCATGGCGTAGTTCTGGGCAGTGGGTCTAGCACGTTTACCTTGCTGCTTCTCCCGGATCCTATTGTCATACGTACCTCGCTTTCCTCCAGCCGACTCTCCTGTCGCCTTTAGCGATCCACTCCTTAAGAAATCATACGTGACAATACCAGCCTGTGTCACTGCACCCTCATACGTCTGGTGTCCTCCCGCGTTAACTATACTCCTCACTACTGGAGTAAGTCCCCAAATATAACGTTCCACCCTCTTTGACTCTGGGGTGACCAACCACGGCACTAATCGTGACAGTTCATTAAACCGGTTGGTATATCCCAAGTGGTCCGCCCCCTGCATTTCCAGGTTCCACAACTCATGTTCCAGTTTCTGCAATTCATTATTTGGGCAGAAATGTTTCAAAACAAGATCCTTAAGCTCTGCCCAGGTCATGCGGTTTGTCGCCGCCTGACCTCGAGTCTGTACTATGGTGTTCCACCATGTCAAAGCATGGTCTGTGAACGTACAGGTGGCGTACTTAACGACACAATCCTCGGGACAGTTGCTGATATTCACCACTGATTCTATTTTCTCTATCCATTTCACTAACCCATTCGGTCCTTCCGACCCATTAAACTCTAAAGGCTTGCATAACATAAAGTCCTTGATTGAACAACCCCTGGATGGTCCAGTGCGGTTGGTCTCTACGGTAGGTATAGGGCCATTACTGTCTGTAGCGACCACCGTAGGCGGTGCGTCATTACTCAGAATCGTGTTATCAGTAGGTGGAGGATTAGCATTATGTTCCCCGCCATTATTTATGGGCGTTTGATTGCTCGGAGGGGTTGGATTGGTTGAGTTATTAATACTGGCGGCGATGCGCGATACTATATCCGGTATCGCCGCCTCCAACTGTTGAGCAATCAAACGGCTCACATCTACTTCCGATATTTTCGTGGATCGTTTCGGTGCCATTCTACACAATCATCAAAGAAATATTTATAATCAATACCATCTCAAAACATAAAACACAATACATATTTCATTCATTAGTAAACATTGATTCATATTACATAAACATCAGTTTACATACTTTCAGTCAACATTACATAACTAGTTTTATTACAAGGGCCCTATGTTGGTATCATCTCGACATAACCCGTAAAGGGGTCAGTGCTTGAATGATACCCAAAAGTATCTATAGTGATATGCCCTACAAGAGACCCACCCTAGGGGCCAGTGGTTGTATCATAACTAACCAAGATTCACTCCGTGTTAGTATCACCACTAACTACTTACACAGAGTATCAAAAAGAAAATGGTCCCTGACTAACCCCATCCAAACATAACTACTAAACACGGTGGTATGCCCACCACATCATCACTGCCACCAACGCCACCACTACTGCCACCACCCCCCGGAGCCATGCCTCTAACCGCTGAACCATCATTAGGGAGTACGAGCTCTCCCTGGTCAACCGTTCGATTGCATACTGGCAATCCAGTATGCGGTCACCAAGGTACACTCGTCTCTGTACCCCCACGGTCAGGGCGGCTGAGTGCTCATTTACTTGCTCTGTGAGCACTCGTAGCCAGGCCACCGCCTCCCGTTCCTGTCTGGGAAGGCCCCAGACAGGTAGAGCCATCGGCTCGGACTGGGATGAGGACTCTCCCCGACGAGTAGCAGGTCGGGGTGGGGGAGAGGTCGGTGGGACACGCGGAATGCTGATCCGCGCCGTAAGGCGGGGACCAAATCCCGGAGGGACAGAGGTGGCCTGCGGTGCGAAGGGAGTAGGGGATCTGACGATCCGGGCCGGGGAGGACTGACTCGAGCTCCTGTGACTCGCCTCGCTAGGCTCGGAGTCGGATGACACGTGTAAGCTCCCGGAGTTTCCGGGGCTAACCTCCTCCGGATCCTCCTCTACAGATAAGCTATGCGGGCTTGACATTTTTTTACCTGCACACAAGTTAACAAGCATATAGTTCTTTTCATAGTGTAATTCATAATCAAATTAATACATACTTATTTATACAACTTTACCACATAATAATATTATCATATATTTACACATATGTTGCCAATTTTACCTATTTAAGTCCCCCGTGACTTCCCCTGAATTCCCTCGTGCAGACAAATCTGTTATTATGTTCCGGACCATAATAACCCACTTGTCCGTCCAAGTTCATCCCGATCTCGTCACAATATATTATTAGTTGATATTCAGATCCTATAATACTTGAGCTACTGGTTATATTTTAGGTATCTTTTAAAGACGTCCTAAATCTTTATAACCAATGGCTCTGATACCAAGTTCTGTAACACCCCGTAACCGCAGCGGAAACGTACACGGGATGCAACAGACACATCTGATATCAACAACATTGCTTATAAAGAAAATACCACTACATTAATTTATAACATATTACATTGTTGCGAGTTACGTTACTGTCTAGGTGTTACACACATATTTTACTGATAAGACATTAATATATATTCATTACAAAATACAGAGCAGCAAGCTTCCAACAGGTAGCACAGATAGTTAAGCACATATCAATCATTCCAACCTGGGCATACCTAGAAAGCATGTAAAGAAAACGGGTCAACTACGAATAGTTGGTGAGTTTCACTAATTTAAATAAACCATAGATCAGAATAAAAATCATATGTTAATGATGAAATTATGCTAAGCCCGTTAATGAAAACTCTATTAACCCAAAAACACATTAAATGACCCCTGGGGACACTGTTAACCCAGAACATATCCAATAACCCCTGGGGACACTGTTAACCCAGTACATATCAAATAACCCCTGGGGACACTGTTAACCCAGTACATATCAAATAACCCCTGGGGACACTGTTAACCCAGCACATATCAAATACCCTCTGGGGACACTGTTAACCCAGAACCATATCCAATAACCTCTGGGGACACTGTTAACCCAGAAACATATCCAATACCCTCTGGGGACACTGTTAACCCAGAACCATATCCAATAACCTCTGGGGACACTATTAACCCAGAAACATATCCAATACCCTCTGGGAACACTGTTAACCCAGAAATATATCCAATAACCCTCTGGGAACTAAGTTACCCCAGAACAATTCCACCCGATAAACAAATTATCTATTCTATGCATCATACCATATATATATATAAAAATATACAAGTGTTTCCATACGATCGGTATGTACTTAGATAATTTAACACAATCATGCTTTCCGCCCCGGGAAAATATTTAAAACAGATCATTAAAAGGGGCTCGTGAAAACTCACCTTTTTGTGAGTCTGTGGGTAATACAATGAACAGCTACGTGCCTGGATCTGTAATATAATATCTAGTCGTTACTATATAATTCCCATAAACTAAATCCGTATTAATCGGTACATCTGGGAACATTGTTAACCCAGTACTGTACTCGATCCGGGGACAATGTTAACCCCGTGACACTCCTAAGGACTCAGATTGTGCCATTACTTAGAGTCGGACGGTCAAAATTATCATTTTTATGTTTTCCTTGATTTGCGTGCCTAGTACGGTCATCCGTTTTTAGTTTCAAAAATGAGTTTATTCACACTTAACCCAAAAATGGTGTTTGACTGTTATTTTAGTTAAAGTGATGAAATTAGAGCTCGGTTTGACACCCCGTTTGGCCGCGGGGCCCGTTTCCGTCATTTAGGTGCCGGAAACAGTAAAATCGGGTAAAATTACCCAAATAATCCGAATTATTTTCGGATGATTTGTTTTTACTTATTTTACTTAGTTTTATGAAAATGGTCCATTTTTAGGTTTTTATATGCCAGTCAGCTCGCTTATGCGAGTTTTGCCGGTTTACACGTTTTAAGCTTTAAAAATTTGTTTTTATGTTCTTTTTAGCACAAATAATTACCCGTTTACTCTCGGGTCTTGAAATTTTGCACAAAACTTATTTTGACAGCAAGAAATTTTATAAAAATTTTCCAGATTTATTTTCTTATATTTACATTTATTTATCTATTTTTAAACCTTTTTAATACACCAAATATGTCAAAAATACCAAAACACTTTAGAAAAATCCCAAATTTTCCTGGGATGATCCTTGCCATCCTCATAACTTCCTGGAATTTTTCCAGAACCCAAAACTTATTTTTCAAGCCATTTTCACAAAAACCGAGCTAGAAAGCCCTAGAACTCGTTTCACCGAAAAGCCTACTTAGACTTTTCCAACTGAGCTCAAATTTTGTGGGTGACTTTTATATGTTATAAAAAGCTTATCTTAAATTTTCCAGAATTTTTCATCAAGTTTAGCTATTTTTCACTATTTTTGGCCAAAACCAAGCATTAAATTCACCAAATATTCATCTTTTATCCAAAAATTACCAAAAATTCACAGATCTCATATTTTCATGTGTAGATCATCTCTGTGAAATTTCGTGACCCGACTCTAAGCGTGCTACAATCTGTCCAAATTTCATAACCACACGAAAACCGAACTATCTTGTGTTTTCTAGCTTTAGATCGCAAGGATCTCGGTTTCTAGCCTTTGCTAGCCGCTAGATACAACACTTACAAGCACAATAACACTATACCAAGCAAACTATACCAACAATCAAACCATTTCTTTCAAAGTGTCGGTTTTTAAGTAAAAACAAAGGTTTTAACCGTAAAAATCCGTTCTCGACTCTTTTTACTCATTTCTTGGACCAAGATCCCTTGTATAACATGTATACATCTCTTGATCATGCAAGAGTCGGTTTCATCTCGGGTTTTCACCCGTCTTTCACAAGGAAATTCATTTTTACAAGATTTCAACCGTAAAATTTTATTCTAAACACTTTTAACTCATCACTTGGATCAAGATCCTTTGTATAACTTGTATACATCCCTTGATCACACGAGAATCGGTTCCATCTCGGGTTTTCACCCATTTTTCACATGAAACTTCCTTTTCTCAAGATTATAGAGTTAGAAACAAGAATCAAGCATTAAAACATGTTTTATACCTTCAAATCTTTAGTTGGAGATCAAGAAATTGGATGGATGTTTGAAGATTTGAGAGAGTTTGAGAGAGTTTTGTTGTTAGAAAAAGAAAAATGGAATGATAATAATAATAATATGGACCGATCGGTCCATTAAGGTGGATGGGGGTGGGCCCCACACATCAATTCTAGGCCACACATTCGGATTACGCAATCCGGATAATGTTGTGGATAATCTGGCTCAGTTCGTTTCTCGTTTAAACTCGTAATTCGGCTTAAAACGAGCATAAAATGGTTGTTTTTCGGGTTAAAATAAAATTTACATAAAACCGACTTAAAAACTTTAAAAACTTAAACCATGACATTAAAACATCATCTTATTAATAATTACGCATCTTTTTCGGCTTGATCGATCGTCTCTTGCTTGGTTTGATGTTAAAGGTTTCGTTTATCGTACCGACGTACTAATAAATCGAAATCCTTTTTCTGTGCTATAATTCACTTATCCCGAAGCATTAATACTTCGTAAACATCACTAAACATTATATACTTCGTCTATGATGAAATTCCCGATTCGTTCGGGTTTCAATAACCGATCATTGATTAATTGTAATTCCAATACGATTCACTATATAATTGAGTATGATTCATACTGTGAACCATATATATTCGTATCAACGTGCTATAATTCATATAATCAATATTAAATAACACGTAAATAGTATATTCCGGCTAGGGTATACCTGGATTTGCCGGAATCGTTACAATTATTATGTTATTTAAGTATAAACATCCATTAAAGACAACTTCATTTATGGGGAACCAAACACTTGGGCCAACACTAAAAATAGCTAGTACATAATACCAATAACGAATTTTACATGGTTGGCCAATAATTTGTTGTTGATTAATATATATTAGGAGTACTTGGTGATTTCTAGTGTAGTAGCAAGCTCATACGTTGATACTCATATTCATTATTGCATACGGACTTATGTGAGTTTCGTGTTGCCCTTTTTACTTAAACTTTTGGGCTGGATACATGTAGGTTTTACTTATGGTTTGATGTTTATCAAGACTTGCTTTCTGTCACATTTTTGTCCCGCTTTAAATTACACAATCATTAACTCAGGGAGTGAGCCTATGGCTCGTATGGGTAGTACTATCTAGGAGACCCCCCCACGCACAGTGACCCTATGTCGGGTAAAACACACTGAGGTCTGCGGACCGTTGCGGCATATGACCTAACGTTTGAATTATTGATTGGCAGAGTAATAATCGGGGACGGGTGCTGTTCGGTTGTAACTCGAGGGGAGGCTTATGATCGAATGCAGGATTGATTGTGCACTTGATTGATGTGCACCATGCTTTACACTCACATACACACAAACTTGCGCGCTTTTATGAAAAAAATCTTTTATGTGTATGTGAGCTAATCTCACAAACTCAACAACTTTTTAGCATGTATTCAGGTACTATATGTGGATAGAAATTTGTATTAGCTTTGTAATGAGAATGCCTAAGGAAAGAGGCGTATGCCAAACATGAACAACGAAGATTAGATGTCAAGAAGATTAGTATAACCAACCACGGGATTGCAGCAGTGTCAGAGAAGAGATAGTTGTGTAGTTACACCTTGTCATAAATACAACATTGTAACTTATTTTAATCAATAATATTCCTCTGTTTACACTGTGTACCAACTTGTCTGTAAAACGACCAAGCCCCCTTTGCACGGTGTGACAAATTATTTCTCAATGCAACATTTGATCTATTCCAAACACGTTGGCTGCACATGATAAATGTATAATAAAGTTTTACTCGGTGCGATATTTGTCTGTCCATTTTTTAATGTGCTGATGTATTATTCTAGTACTTTGATAAATGAATATTCTATATATAAATAAGAGAAAATTATGATTTGCCTCCCTGTTTAAAATAGGTGGGTGCAGTTTGAACCATTGATTCTTAAATTGCGCGTGTTGAACCACGTAGTTTTCTGATTGCCGATATGAGCCACTACCGTTAGTTGACCGGTGGATGACAAGGTTATTTTAGGAATCTTCTCATAATAATATGTAATAATAATAGTAATAATAATTTGTATCAATAATAATAATATTCATCCCAATCATCTTCCCAACAAAACTCACATCCCCCCCCCCCAACCTGCAACTTCCTAATAACAATAATAATAGTAATCATAATTTGTCACCTTAATTATCTCTAATAACAATAATAGTGATGATAATCATCTTCCTACTAACAATCAGTCAGCGCCGCATTGTGATTGGCCAGAGAAGAGAAGCTAGCTTCGCCGCCATGGATTCCAGCACCACGTTGCCGCCACGTCAGCCACCGCTGCCATGGATTCCGGTAATCTAGTTTTTCCCACACCTTCGTTAGCGTAATAATTTCTAAAGATGAAGAACAAATTAACTTTTTGGTGAAAGTTCTTCTATAATTGTGATTACGAGGTAACGCTTTTGAATGGAGACGACGGACACGGCAACAAGATGAGTGATGGTCTGCAGGTGGTGCCGGAGACGACAACCACAACGCTGGTGTTGGGTGGCGGTGACGGTGAGTGCTTTTTCTTGAACCGGTTTCTCCGACACTACGACAGTCGGATTTCGTGGAGACCTTCAAGATAATGGTTCGGATTTAAAACGTAGGAAACCCTAATTATAATTGAGGAAGATGAAGTGATAAAAGTGTCAATATATATTTTATGTTGTATAGCTATACAAAACACTAACTTAGTTTACGTGGTAGTTTTGGTATGATATTAAACCGGAGGTATGGGGTTCGAATCCTAGCATTTACATAATTTCAATATTTTTAATGGGTCAACAAACGTTTGACTGGCGATAGAGGCCAAACTGAGCCCGCCGAAAAACTAGAGTGGTTTAACATGCACAATTTAAGAATCAGTGGTTCAAACTGCGCCCACCCATATTACACAAGGAGGCGAATCTAATATTCTCTTTAAATAGTAGTACTAGATGAATCAATGAGTTCCTCGTGCTTTTTGAAATTTATTTCTATATTGAAACTAAAACAAGATAACTTAGTTTGAAAAAATTATATGATGTGTGTGTAAGAAGGAAATGGAGTCTAATTAAGTTTTTTATTACGTAAATATTTATTGCTCAAGAACGAGCCTAATACAGTCAAATAAACAAAGGGCATACATAAGTGTCCCCATCATCGTGGTCCAATAACATTGACCACTGCTTTTGATTCACATGTACTGGCCAAGTGCCTCTATGGCCCATTCTCGGAGGTGTCCCAAAACTTTTTTATACACGTTGATATATTTAAAAACTATAGCTAAAAATTTAACATACCCATAATGTAAAATTTATTACCAGCATAAATGATGATTTGATATATGTTAAAGTTTGTGTTATAACTTAGGACTATAATTTATGAATAAATAAATCTAGACTTTAGTTTTAAACAAGGCAAACGAGACTTTTCGATACTCGTTTATTTTTTTCATTAAAAATAACAATTTGTTTCACCAGATTATGGAACCACAGCCGTAGAAACCCGATCACTATCTTCTCTTCCACAATGTATAAAAACAATTGATCTAATTAATAAAGAATTGAAGTTCTCTGATGTCTTAAGTTTTTTAACGTTAACTAGTGTTTTACTTGGTGCGTTGTGCCGGCGCAGGTTGGTAAACCTAAGCGCTGTCAGTCGGAAGTGTTGAGGCAGTAAGTCGATGAGAATTTGGTCGGTTTCGTTTACGTGTGTTATTGTACCGAACTAAAATCAAAATAAATACAAAAAGTAATAAAATATGAGGTGGACTAAGGGATGGTGTTGGCCAGTAAAGCTTGGGCGTTGGTAAAACCCGATTATTGTCGATCTCGGCCGTTAAGGCGGCATGTCTACACAAATTCCGTTGGTTTCTGTCACGTTCGTTACGGTACCGGAACTAAAACAAAACAAAACAAAATCAAGATTCGCCGTGTTTTCGTCACGTTTGTTATGATACTGGAACTAAAACAAAACGTGTTGAGTCTACTCAAATTCGGTTGGTTTCCGTCACATTCATTATGATACTAAAACAAAACAAAACAAAACAAAAAAGTGACACTCGATCGGACCAAAGCTAAAAGAAACCAAAAAGGACCATTAAGGTGCAGCATAGTGGCCCAATTGGGACTTTGCGTCTCCAAACTTCTTAATTGTATTATATAATAATAATAATAATAATAATAATAATAATAATAACAATAATAATAATAAGCTAAGCAAATTCCATTGGTTTCTGTCACGTTCGTTACGGTACCGGAACTAAAACAAAACAAAATCGTCATTCACCGTGTTTTCGTCACGTTTGTTAAGACACTGGAACTAAAACAAAACGCGTTGAGTCTACTCAAATTCGGCTGGTTTCTATCACATTCGTTACGATACTAGAACTAAAACAAAACAAAAAAGTGGCATTAGATCGGATCGAAACTACAATAAACTAAAAATGATAAATAAGGTGCCGAAAAATGATACTTTGCGACATCAAACTTCTTAATTGTATTATATGACTATAATAATAATATCTTGAGCTCAGCTCGTGAGAATTTTATAAACTCGACCTCTCCATGTGAATAGTTTTATGAGCCAAGGCTCAACCATTTATCATTTATCAATTGTTCAATTACTGTTAAAATATATTATTGTTGATCAATTTAATATCTCACTTTTCTTCTCTCATCATGTATATGGACATTGTGATTTGTGACCACGTCTGCCTGTACGGCCCAACTCCTTGGCCCAGTTCATCTTCAGCCCTTCTAGATTGCAAGTTCTCGGCCTTGCGCCTCTGGTTCGTGTGTGCTTTTTTTCTGTCGGTGACAACTGAATTCATGTCGGTTTAACATTGCAACGTGAGGTTTTTTCATTTTAAATATATTAATTTTTGTATTTGGGTGTTAAAGAATCTAATTTTTGGTTTAGTTCCACATTGCGGTATCCAATACAAACCGAATTCGAGTCGACTCGCAGCCGCACCGCATGGGTTTTACCAACCAAATACACGTCGTTTTAAAAATAATTTGTATCATAAATTATAAAAATGTCAATATTGTTTTGAATGTTACTTTGGGTTTATTTTCATTAAACTAACGAACTTGACTATCAATCGAATTTGCATTGTTGTGTTACCGCAACGCGATGAATACGTTACCCAGCTTATAACTGAAGTACATGGCGCACTACAAAATAAATTTCTTTTTTTTCACTTTATATATATATATATAATATATATACTAGTTGGGTGCCCGCGCGATGCTGCGGCGTCAGCAATTTGCAACGCTATACTCGTTTATTTTGGTTTATCTATCATCTCGTGATATATGTATAGTACTTTTGTTGGTTTTGTTATTCGTGCAATATTTTACAAAAGTTTATAATATTATTTGTTTTTATTAGTTATTAAACTTTTCATGTTGATAGCGTAAATTTGGTATACCTATTTCATAAGTAAGATGGATGTCATATAAAAAACTTTTTAAGTGGTCCCATACTCGTGCATTGTATATAGTATAAATATGCAAATTTGCAAATATTTAAACAGAAGTTGTCCAATTTAAAAATCAAAGATCATCGAGCATAAATATTTCAAATTAAATAAGTCATTTCCACTTTAATTGAGTGGTAAGGTGGTTAATATGTGAAATATAAGATAAATGATTCAAACCCTGTATATGCAATATTTTCAAACCAATTAAAAAAATCAACTTAAATAAGAATGAAATTATTCTAGCAGTTTAGTTTAGGTGGTAGAGGAATGACATGTTTGTATTGAGCTAACACATTTATTATAAGCATCTTTGGTGATTCAAGTATTTAACAAAATTTTAACTTTTACCTCCTTCATCATTCCATTTTTATCTCTCGTTATTTATATAATAACATATGAACATTACAATAGTTTTCAAAACAAATAATAGATAGTTTGGGCTCATAGTAGTCAACTAAGTTAAAATGAATTTGCAAATCGAAAAGAAAAAAAATTACAATGAATTAAAAAAACCTTAGAACTTCATATTGACTATGAGATAATTGAGCTAGCTTAAGTGGATTTGACATGTTATCTTTTTTAAACAGATTCATGTGACACACTTCATTATTTTATATTATATAACTAAGGGGGTGTTTGGGTGAGCTTTTAAAACTTACTTATTTGTTATTTGTTTGTTGAAAAACAAAAAATGTTTGGTAAAGCAAATATAAAAAGCTTCAAAATGGAGCTTTTCAAAAGTTGTTTTTGCTTTTCAAAAGCAAATAAGCATAAAAGCAATTTAAAAAGATCCTCCAAACACCCCCTAAGTATGACGAGTAACTCTATATGAATTGCACTGTACGTTATGGCTACTTAGTTCACTAATGTTTCTTCTTTCTCTTGTAACCATTACACATGAGAATGAGATGTAGTTTAACATGATTTTTTGTGACATGTGATTTATAGTTGTCATATATTACGCTACGCCAGTTTATGAAATTTTCATAATTTTATTCAAAGCTAACACGTGAACTTATATGTGTTAAAAGTTGTTATATGACTTTTACAACGTGTTAAGTTTTCAACGTTGTTTTTAAATGTTTTTTTATTCATTTTGTCAACATAGCTTCTCATTTTATGTTTGTTAAAGATCAACATACAAAGTAAAACTTAATATAAATGCCATGTTTTTAAAACATCTTTTTTAAGTAACCATAATAAAGTGGCACGTTATATATTTTGAGCTTAATTTTCTTATTGTCTCCAAGTTTGAGTTTATTTTTGTTTATGTTCAAACTTGAGTTGAGACTCGTCTCAGACATAGTTGAGCCATGTTCGAGTTCAGTTCCTTGATAGAAGCTTAACATGCTTACAATAATTACAAACTTATATAAGATTAATGCAAATATTTTTTGATATAATCTAATGAAAATAGGTTTCACTTGATGTTAAAACATATTATAGGTTCAAGGGATGTACGTAATTACGAAAAAAAATAGATTTTATGTTAATAATTTTGATCATGCAATAATAAATTCAATAATTTTTTCAAACTTATGTTTAAACTTTAAACATATTATATGTTCATAATTGCATTAAATGTCATGCTAAAAAATAGAAATAAACAAAACTAATTCACACTTGTTATAAGGTTTATATATTATAAGGGTTAAATGACATATAATTATTGATTTAAGACACCAAGTTTTGTAATTTAAATTGTAGTATAATTGGAAGGACTGATTTTGTAATTACATATTGGAGGTATAGTAAAAATAGAACATAGGTTGTATGTGTAGCATGCTATAGGTTAATAATTGCATACTTGGCTTGTACATTAATGCTCTATTAACTTGTACATTATAAATTACACATAGGTGTTGAAATATTTTTATATCAAAACGTTGACAAAAATAAACGCGTCACAACGGTAAATTCGTTTTTTTTTAAATCATAATATATTAAAAGATATAGAAGAAATAAAAATTATAAATAAACTTGTCAAATAAATGGGTAAAGATTAGGGGGTTTATATGTAACTATTTTACAAGATTTATTAGGGGTGAGCAAAAAACGGTTCGGAACCGTCAAAACCGAGGAACCGGAACCGAACCGGTGCCTCAGAACCGCTAATGTGTGTACCGGTTCAGTTCTCGATTCTCATAATTTGCACTAAATTGTTCCCGGTTCGGTTCCGGTTAAAACCGGCGGTTCTAGACTTGGTAGGGCTGTCACTTTTACCCGAAACCCAACCCGAGAAAACACGTACCCGAACCCGAACTAACCCGACTCGAGAAACCCGAACCCGAGAAAATACTAACCCGAACCCGAACCCGAACCGAAGTAATTCGGGTTGGTTCTCGGGTTTGATTTATAAGTTCCGGGTCAACCCGAATAAACTTTTAGTGTTGAAATTAAATATATTTTTAGGTATAATAGACTTACTCTTGTCAACTAATTTTGTCAAAATCTGGTCATAATTGATTGTTGTCATTACAACTATTATATATCAACTGTTTATTGTTAATTTATGTATTATGTTTATTACTAATAGTGTACTAATAGTGTCCGTAGTCGAACGACCAAATCACGCCCGATTGAAGACGATTATGGTTCGGGTTAGGTTTACTCTTCTTTTGGATTGTTTTATCAAACTATGTTGGTTTATTATTTGATTATTTGCTTACGAGCAAAGAATAATATCTTGTTTTAATTTTAGCATTGTAGTTTTTTAGAAAAAAAATGTTTTTTGTTTTGTTTTCTAGGATACTCGAAATCCGATTAACCCAACTCGAAAAAACCCGAACTCGAAAAACCCGTGAGAGATTCGGGTTGGGTTTCGGGTCAAGATTTAAAACTTTGAAACCCAAAGAACCCGATCCGAAAAACCCGAAACCCGAAAAACGAACCCGAAGAACACCCCTAAGACTTGGAACCGAAAAACCGGAATATTCAAAACGTTTTAAATAATTTACCAATCCCCATTTTGTATAGAGTAACTTATTAATCGGCATCCATTTAATCATTTTTTAATTCAAATCTTCTTTCTTTATGTTCAGGAACTAGCAACCATGATCAATTTGAAATAAGCTATCAACGTAATTTAATATAAAATGATATGGTCTTCCATTAATTTATCGTTGCTCATGATTTATTTAACTTCAACACTTAGGTTTTAATAAAAAATATAACGGATGTTCATGTTGTAATCTAAATTAGTTTTACCATGAAAGAATACATACAATTGTATAAACTTTTGCAATTTGCAAAGTTTGCATAACTCATTTAATAAATAAATTATCGAACCGGTTCTAGCCAGAACCGTTTAGCGAGAACCGGTTTTAGCGGTTCTGGAACCGAATCGGTTTACTATAATAGGTTCCGGTTCCGGTTCTATTTTTCACTCATTTTCGGTTCCGGTTCTAACGGTGTCGAACCGTTGCACAGCCCTAAGATTTACATAATTTGATTGACGTAAAATGACCATATTTGTAACTATATGTGAATGGAATAATGTTAACCGTTCATGAAGTTACAAAAGACCACACTACCCCTAAAATTTCATAATATCATGCGTTGTGTGTTGTACAATTAGCAACCAATCTTATACCTCTTAAAAATTAAGAGGTCCTTGACTCCTCCTTTATTTAGGCTGAGGGGTGTGGAGCGTGAGAAAGGGCGCAAGAGGACAGGCGATCGCGCCCCGGGGCGCGAGCACCACACCACCGAGGCGCGAGAGGGGCGCGAGCGCAGAAAAAGAGGCAGGCGCCAGGTGGTTCGCGGGACATGTGTGGCGTTTGGGGCATGGGGAATGGTGAAAAGAGCCGTTGAAAGCTTAATATTAGCCGTTGGCTCTTAATTTAAAAAAAAAAAAAAAATTTCTACTCCTATATATTACCCATTTTATACAACACTTTAACACAACTTCAAAAAACACCAAACTTACCCATTTCTTTATACAACACTTCCTATATATTACCCATTTCTTTCAAACTTTTTTAAAAAAACCTTTACAAAATCCTATATAATACCCCTAAATCAACCCATTTTTATCATATCAAACACAACTTCACTCTCCAAACAACCCATCGTCCCATTTTTTTTTTTAAAAATAATGTCGTCGTACTCGTCTGATTCCGACTCCTCCGAAGAGGATGATTTGCTTCTTCATGTAGGGGGAGTTTTGACCGCAGCCGTGGTAAATCTCTTGCAAAATCAAGCCCATCAACCCCGACTCCCGAGGGTTAGAGCACCACCTCGTGATCGTGATCGATCGGGTGCTAACGATACTTTGATGAGGCATTATTTTAGCCCTCAACCGGTATACGCGGAGTCGGATTTTCGAACTCGTTTTCGAATGAGCAGGCAATTGTTCACGCGTATAGCGAGTGATTTAGAGGCACGGTATCCCTTTTTCCAACAAAGGGAGGATGCTAGGGGTCTTCCCGGTTTTACCCCTCTTCAAAAATGCACGGCTGCTATCCGTCAACTAGCGTACGGCATCTCGTCGGACGCTTTGGATGAGTATTTACAGATGTCGAAAAGGGTTGCACGTGAATCCCTTCATTTTTTCTGCCAAGGTAAAAAACATTAATTTTACTTTTTATTAAATATTTATTACATTTTTTAATATATATTGTACGTAGGAGTCATATCGACTTACGCTCGGAGATATCTGCGTAAACCTACAACGTATGACATCCAACGCATATATGAGGTGCACGCAGAAAAACATGGTTTTCCTGGGATGCTAGGTAGCATCGATTGTACGCATGTTGGATGGGCTATGTGTCCAACGGCCTGGCGAGGTCAGTTCCACCGTGGTGATCATGAAGGGCCGACCCTCATACTTGAGGCGGCGGTGTCACAGGATCTTTGGTTTTGGCATGCTTTTTTTGGTGTTGCTGGGTCAAATAACGACCTTAATGTTATCGATCAGTCACATTTGATCAACGACCTTATCGACGGGGTTGAACCACCTCAATCTTTTGTTGCAAATGAAGAACTCTTCAAGTACGGGTACTATCTGGTCGATGGTATTTACAACGAATGGGCTGTGTTAGTTCAAGCTTTTACAGAGCCAGTCGCCGACAAACGGAAGTATTTTACGAAGAAGCAAGAGTCTGCTAGAAAAGATATTGAAAGAGCTTTTGGAGCTATAAAAAAACAATATTATGTTCTGGCGAACCCGATACGTTATTGGACTCGGGAGAGGATAATGGACGTCGTCTACACGTGTCTTATCCTACACAACATGACGTTAGAAGACGAGGGCAAAGCTATATGCCAAAACTACCAAGGTGACATTCCGCCACAACCGTCCACAATCAGTGATCAACAAAAACTTCATAACATAGCAAATATCAAGAGCCGTGAGATACACGGGGATCTTCGACATGAGTTGGTTGAACATTTGTGGGCGAGGCGACCAGAGGATCTTGTATTAGATTAGTTTTATTATTAAATATTATTGTTTGTTTAATTTTTAGTATGTTTTTTTTATTATATGAATTTTCAAAAATAATGTGTGTTTTTTTAAATAATTTTTGCGTTTTTTTAATAATACGTTTTTTTACTACATTTAAAAAATAATAAAAAAAAACCGCTCGCGCCCCCTCTCGCGCCCCTCCACACCATGTCCCGGGGCGCGAGCACCACTACCAACACCCATCTTATCAACTTTCTCTCTCTGCCACACGTCACAATATTATTGGCTGGCGCCCCCACTCGCGCCCCCTCTCGCGCCCCCCACACCCCTCAGCCTTATAGTAGAGATTATAATACATATAGGAAGGACAAAATAGTAATTTATCAAAAACTCTTAAAATTAGGAGTTTTACTACTCTTTATACACAATATACAACATCTTAATGTACATGTTCTCAAAATCAACATATCCCGCCCAGCGTATGTTGATTTAAAATTGAGAATAACCTAAAAGTCATCACATGAACTGAAGGAATCAAGATTTAAGGTTTTATTTCTTCTTCTTGATTTGTTGTTCGCTTTTCTAAAATGTTGTTGATTTCCGCAATTGATGATTCTGGTGTTGGATTAATTTTTGTAAGGGAGACGAGGGGGGTTGTAGCTAGAGGGTAAATCTCCATCCTTACTTGGATGTTGTTAGGTGATTCAGATAGCCTCTTAAATCTCCATCAGGTACCCAATAATTTGTTTTTATACGAAATTTGTATCTTGTATTTCAGTTGTGCGTGGCACATGACCTGTTGGAGCTGCTTGTTTATTTCGGCTTGAAAATAACTTTTATTAGTGGATTATAATGAAGTGTTGTTAATGCTGTGTTTGAAGTTGTTGACTTATCAAATGAGCAAGGCTAAGATCACATGCAGTTGATATATGGACTTCATCATTCTCTGATTGTTTGACTTCTCTAAAAAACATCTCTATGGTGGGTATTTTTTTTAATTGTTTTAGATTTTTGTTTGTTAAAGTATGAGTTTTTTTTGTGCAAATGTGCAATTATATACTTGCACCTTAAGCTTAATTGATTACATTATCTTGATGCATCTCAGGTTGGATATATAGTGTATTGGCCATTTGGAATCACGTAATGGAAACAAGCTCCATTGCCAATTCATATGGTGAGTAGTTACATGTTTTTTTAAATAACTTTTTTAAACTTATATAAAACTATTTGATCATGATAAAATTAAAGTAATATATATTATGTTTTATTTAAAGTTTATTAGTAGAATATTAATGAGATAATAAAAAATAATATAAATTAATAAATAATAAATGAGCGGAGATTGTTTTCTATAAGTAAACTCGTTATGAGCTAAGGTTGAGCTTGAGTTCTTGTAAGTTAAACAAGTCGAGCCCAATCATGTAAAACTAAAAATGAGAGATTTTGTATTTAGGTAGTTCGGTTATGGCCTGCAACTGTATTACATTATGATTAAGCGTAATATACTTTGAAGAACTAGATGATTGTTGTTGTCTGCAACTTATTTGTTTTTGTAAACATTTTGCTTTGCCTTGAATTTAATATGCTTTGTTCTATTTACTTCATTAATAAGACACATGTTCAGAATATTGCTTAAAAGAATTTGTCGATTGGGTTGAAATTGGTGCTTATATTGTTATATTATAGCATAACTATTATAGTTGATTTAATTATCAAGTTATTACATATGTATGCATTAAATTTTAGCTGATTTGCAGGCTTTGGAAATATCTTGCCAGTGAAGGTGCGGTGACACTAGACTTTCGTCATCAAAGTTGTTTCCTGTTGATGTAATATTCTATATATATACAAAGTTTTGTTATACCTGTTGAAATGTAGCAATGTGAGAATAATTTTATGTTCACTCGATTGTGCAGGATAAATCATATATAAAAGGAAGCAGTGCAGACTGCATAGTGATAAAGAAGAAAGAAGCATGGACAGAATCCAGAAGGTGAGCATAGATAAAAGAGGTCATTGCTAAGAGGAATGACGAAAGCGCAATAGTTGCAATAATCAGAAGCCTTCCAAGCTGATAATTGTTGCTACAATTGGAGGTTGAAATGGTCAATTAAAGCAGGTATTTACTATTTTTAATCTCTTTTTCAATCACATGGACTTTTGCTAAATATGATTTGCTTAGTTTTTTTAATAAAGTTTTTAGGCTTGTAAATGGACTAAACCAACACGAAATGAGCTTGTTCATGTTTGTTTATTTAACTTAACCTAATAAGCGAACACATGCAAAATTTAAATGAACGAATTTTCTTATTCATGTTCGTTCAAACATGTATGTACTTTTAAAATGGTTTTAGTTTTAATCGTTTGTTTATGTTTATTTGCTTATAACCCAAACGAACATGAACGGACATACATGAAGAACATAAACGGATGAAAGTAAACAAAAAATAGTTATAGATTTGAATTAAAAAAACTTGGTCACGTGTACGGAAGCGTAACTGGGTTAATACGGGGTTACAAGATTGTGAAAAGTTAACGGTTTACGGTTGTACTTCCGAGTTAATTTGTTCGAATCTGTTACGGGCTGCAAGGTTTGCAAAATAAATAAATAAATAATTTTCACATGGGTATTTATGGTATTTTCGGTTTATTTTGGCCAGTTCCTTTATCTGAACACAAGTCAGAAACACTTTTAGATCGAGTTTTGGCAGTTTTGTCTTTTGAGCATATGACTGTTGTTCTGTTCTTTTTTAATTTTTTATTTTCTTTAGTTATTTGTATGTGTTTTAGAAAGTTTTTTTTTTTTTTGTGTAAACTGTTACCAAACCTATAAACGTCATCACAGTTACGATAGTGAGAATTAATTGATTATTTTAGGTGAGGGGTGTTTGTTATTTGGTTATTTAAGCAGATTAAACTGAAAGCAAGAAAAACATATCCCGATTTTTATTTGATTATATGTTTGACTCTATACTAGTTATATGTGTTTTTGATTCATGTATATAGTGGAATTGTTTCTTAGGAAAGCAAAAGATGTTAAAAGGAAGGGCAAACTGGTTCACTCCGCATGCATTTTGGTAAGGTAGTACTGAATTAGTATACTACAAACCATTGCATCATACGAGGTTTAAAATTTGACATGGTTTTATTGGTTTTTAGATATGTGATACTGGATATACTGAAGGCAAATCTGGATCTTTGAAATTTGTAATGTTCAAATTTATGGTGATTTTGTGATCCAAATTGGTGGCGAGGCTGTTTGATTTCATGTAGGTGATGAAGTTATTTGTGAGGTAGGCTTATGATTGCAAATTACTTGTGTTGATCTATCACCCTACCCGTTTAACTTGTCAACTTTTGGGAATCTTGTTTAGGTTGACTAATAAAGACATAATTTATCACAGTTTTCTATATAATCTTCAGATTATGAATTATGCAAAGCGATTAGCCGGTTTGGATTTGTGGGTAGAGTATCAAGAAATTACCTAAGGCTTTACATTTAGGTTACGTATTATATATCGTTTAACTATGCTAATAAAGCATCACGTCACGTAGGTAAATCGGTTTTACCTAGCCCACTAATAAACTTGGGTGTTATGGATTAACTATTCAATCAGTGGCGAGCTTGGATATATATGACGCGGGGGCTGAACTCAAAATATATTCTAAAAAATCCTAAACAAGAGGGGGTCAGACACAAAATTTTACTCACAAATGGGTAACTTTACACTATGTATAAATATTTTCGACTGGAAAATGATGAATTTACACTAATAAGAAAAAATAAACTGAAAGGGTTGGGCTACCTTTGGCCCCAACCAGGGTTGCAAAAGTTACGAGACGGACCCCATGCAGCTTACTGGGGAGTTGGGTGTACTCAGAGTACTCGAAAATGATAAATTTAAAGAAATTAATTTTCGGATATATATATATATATATATATATTAAATATCATATGTATATTAATATTTATAACAAAATAAGTAAATATGCATATAAATAAGAGAAATACACTTTAAAATACTAAATTATTCTAAAATTTCCTAATCGTAAACTAAAAAAAGTGATGCTTTTTTAGTATTATAAAAATATAAATTAGGTTTTATTTTTTAAGTCAAAATCGGTCCAAGTTGATCGACTATAGATGATTCTGGCTGAGGACCACATTTGATCGATTCTTAGTAACTAGACGGAGTTAAATAAAGCCTCCTCGGTACCATATCTTGTAGCGAGTATTCGGCTTTGGAGAACTACTTTTACAACATGGGCCCCAATTAAGCTATTGCTACGCCCATAAAAATATAGATATATTATAATAGGAAGATTATATACAAAATTATCTATTGGTATGGTGGTAAACTCGTGTGTTGCTTAGTTGTGAGTTATGAGTTATGAGTTCTAGACCTTCCAAGCGTTTTTTTGTTCACAAATGTCATGAAAGGGTCACAAAATATCATTTCAATTTATGCCTCCAACATTGTTGGAGCCGGCTCTGCATGTATTCAATTATGATGGTGGGGGAAATAAAGATTAAAGAAACAAAAGGAAAAAAAAGTTTGATTGGTTATTAGTGGGTGGCCACCTTTCATCCGATACAAAGCTCGTTACAATGTTAACAAATCCTCCGTAACACAGCCCCCCCTAAACGACTTGGCACGACATAGACACGTTAAAGAGATGGTGTAGCAGTCTTAATCAGTGTTTTGAAACCCGTCCCAACCGGGCCCCAGTCCCAATATCGGGTCGGGTCAGTATATTTGGGCCGTTTCAAAAAACCCGGCCGGTTTGCGGATGGGCGATCGGCCCGGACCAGTTCGGTAAAATCTAATTTTTATTTAATCCAAAATAAAATGTGCATGTCGTGATTCAAGCTTGGGTCATTTTAAAGATAGAACATTTAATAATTACTCATGAGTCAACCAACCAAGCCTCATTGATGTCTCTATTGATCAAACGTAAATCATATATATTTAAAAAACAATGTATAAAACATAGATAAACATTAAAATTTGTTATTATTATTATTTTTTTGGTTATTATTTTTTGTATGTATATGAATTATATATATATATATATAAATTATTTATGACGTCATCCGGATAAAACACCGGCCCGCCCTCCCAGGTCGGTCTGACCTTTGACCTGGTGAGGCGTCCGAGCCAGATCTGAAAACATTTGTCTTAATGACAACGTTAACCAACCATAACGGTCAGCTTCCAAAGTATTAGAGTTCAAATCCTAAGAGCTACAAGAAAATTACGTTTAAGAGAAAGGTAACACTTTAATTTAGTGTTTGTGTTAGAATTAATGAACCAAGCATCAGTCATAGATTTGATTTAGGGAGCTGCTATTTATACACTCACCAGGATTTTAAAAAGAGTTTGTGTAAAAGAGAAATTATATATAAAAGGGGTGTACGAATAGAAAGAAAAAAAAAGGGTGTTTAAATATACAATTGCTTCGATTTAATGTGTACACATGATTATCATGATATGGACCAAATTCGTTCCATCATACGTGTCACTATCGTTTAGGCCGACCATAGTTTTGAAAATCGAACACAGCTTTCATGTCGGTCCCTTATTACATCTATCTTTCTGACACGTGTCCCTCATTTCTATTAAACTAATGGCCCTCGTTTTCTTTCCTTCTCTCTCGGGAGGCATCTCGTATTTCGAGTTTCCATCTTACTTTAAAATATTATCCCTACTACTTTCATCTTTTTTTTTTTTCAAATTCAGTTTACAAATTAAATAGTTAGATGCGCCAAAATAAAACCAATTTATTAATACAATAATAATAAACAATCATAAATATTAAAATAGAAACAAGTTTTAGTTTCGGTTTTATAACACTAGCCTTGTGTAACGGTTAATGTTTCTTAAAATGTATTTTAAGACGGATTATCATTTTTTCTTTTAGCCAAAAAATCATGTGTAATTGATAATCTTTCTTAATTGTTGGGCCAAGTTTATGTAGTTTGTACTTAATAGAGTGTTAATGGGCTTGGGTGCGGGTTATATGTAAACCGAGAACACACTTGTGTTCTCGGTGGGCTTTTGTATGTTTTGGGCCGGTGTTGGTTTCCCTATATATAAATCATATGGTGTATAGGGTTAAGGTTGTTCATTCCTAGTGATTGTGATCAAGTATTGTAAGTGCTTAAGCACCAGACGTATTTATCAATATACGTGTGTTTTGAAGCAACTTTGTGTTAATTTACTTTGTCAACTCGTGTTCTTGAATCACCGAGTATAGGTATTCCGCACCTATACTTGTTGTATTGATATCATAGTTGCAGTGATCCAGATTCGGGACTTACAATTAGTATCAGAGCATTAGACATTTTCAGGCTCGTTATTGTGATATTAACGGATTCAAATTGGGTGGTTCTTTGTGTTTTTCCGGCGAGTATACGATCGGAGAAGAAGATCAGAGGTAATTTTGACCAAAGATTGCTTTATCTTTGGAAATAATTTAAATCCCACTAAAATAGGGATTTAGTTGTTACCAAAATCAACTAAGTTGTCTGGTGTTCTCGGCTGTCTTTCATAGTTTTCGGACTAGTTCTCGGTTAATATCTGTGGTTTTCGGTCAAGGACGTTTTCGGTCAACTTCTGTTCTCGGTTTACATTTGATTTCGGCCAGAGTTTTCGGTTATCAAGGAATCTCGGTCAAATCGTTTAAACGCATTCTCGGCCCAGTCTGTTGCTTTGGGCCTGTTAGTCTTGGACTTGGACCCTGTTAGTCTTGGACTTGGACTTGGACCAACCTGCTGGAATTAAATCTTAATTGGACTTGAGTACAATATTCAATCAGTTTTCTTAAAATGGCTCATTTAACTAATGGTAGCAATTCCACTAACTCGTCACTTCATCAAGAACTTGATTCCATCATGGGTATTGCTACTCGTATACCCCGGTTACTGTCCCATGAGGGGTTCAGTGAATGGATATTCCGTTTCGAACACTATGTCATGATGAAAGATTCAAAAATTTGGAAAAACATTGTGAGGGGACCACAAAGGATCACCTATCAAAAGGATGGTACAAACGAGGTTCTTGTGAAACCAATTGCTCTATATGATGATGATGACTTTGCCAAGGTTGAAGAAGATGAGAAAGCTCTTTCCACTCTGACCATGGCACTCTCACACGAGATTGCCCTTCAGTTTAGAGAACTCCAATAAGCTAAGGAGTTGTGGGCTGTACTGATAGAAGTTTATGAGGGAAATGAGGATATGAAGAGAAGTCGCCAAGATCTGATGCGACAAAAGTTTAATATGTTTAACCATGTTCTGGGAGAGACATTAGAATCCCAACTTCAAAGGTTTATATCTGTTGTAACTGAAATGAGAACTGCTGGAATCTTTCTGCAAACCTCAGAAATTAACAACAAGTTGGTGAATTCTCTGCCGAAAAATTGGGACATGAATGTTGCAGTTATCAAAAAGACCAAAGACCTTAACAGAATGAGCATGACTGAAATGATTGCCACTATTAAAGTCTGTGATATGGATGATAAACAATGGACAATAAATCATGCTAGTTCTTATAGTGTTGCGGAATATAACGTTGCTTCTAACAGTGTTCTTATGTCTCAAGATAGCTTCTCACTGTTCAAGCCCACTCACAACCACCACAGGGAAACTTCCAGATGTTTTCATCCACCCTCGGTCAATCATCATCATCTAATTCACCTAATCCAGCTCCAGCATTCTTCACCAAATATGGTCAGCCTACAAATGATTCTGGGAAAACCACTCTCAGTTTAAACTCCAGCCAGATTCCCACCATACCTAAAGAAACTCAAGAGAATATCGCTCTAATGGCGGGATTTATGAATTGTTATCATGCTTTTCTGGCCGGAGACTTGGTTCAACCGGTGGTTATTGCTGAACTAGATCAGATACATCCCGATGATGTTGAAGAAATGGACATCTCGTGGCAAATTGCCATGACAGTTTTTCGTGCAAAGAAGTTTACTAAGAGGACGGGTAGAAATAATTGGAACATGCCTAATAACCAAAAATGGGTTTTAACAAAGAGACCCTCAAGTGCTACAACTGTCACGAACCGGGTCATTTTGCTCGTGAATGCACTAATCCAGCTAAGGATGGGAATCCGGAAAGGGCTTTGGTTCCAGTTGGGAATGCTCGGGGTGATGCTGGAGGTAGTTCGGGTAATGGTGAAAGAGGTATGGTTGCTCAAACGTTCTCGTGGGAAGGACAGATGGTTGCGCTTAACGTTGGAAATCAAACTGCAAATTTCGCAACAGTTGAAGACTCTGAAGAGGAAAACTCTGCTGAGGAGAAGGTCAAGGAGCTCCAGTTTGCATACATGGCGTTTACTTTTCCGGATTCATCTGAGGTACGCTTTCAACCATGCTCTTTAAATTGTGGTGAGAAAATAGAATGTATAAGATTCATAATGATAGTCTAAGTAGAGATATGGAAAGAATAAAATCAGAAAGTTTTAGACTTAAAAAGAATGAAAAGAGTTTTCTAGACAAAATAGAAGCTCAGAATAAGGATATTAAAAAACTTAAATCTGATCTTAGTATAAAAGGCTGTCACTATCTAGATGCCAAACAAGAAATTGCTGAGTTAACTGCTCTACTGGAAGATTCCAAGTTAAAAATCTTAAATCTAACTAATAAGTTTGAAAGGGCTGAACTTGATTTTAAAAAATTCGATGTTTCCAGTAATATAGTTAACTCAATGATTGAAAATCAACTGTGGTGGAAAGAGAATGAAGGTGAGGGAATAGGATACAGTCAAGTTCCTCCACCTTACAATAATAATTATGTTCCTACTCCTGTCACCAAGGAACAAGAGGAAAAGATAAAGGATATGAAGTATGGTAAACAAGATAAAGGTAGTGAGACCAGTCCTGTGAGTGCTGGTCCGTCCACCTCAAATATGAACTATTCTAATGTATCTACTTCATGTGCAGAAAAAATAATTGTGAAGGAGTGGACTGATGAGGATGACGACCCTAGCTTTGATTTTGATAATAATTTTGTTTCTAATGTTTCTTTAGAACTTCTTGTTTTGAATTCTGTTATTCCGACTGTTTGTGTGGGCTCTGTTTTAAAGAGTAAGGATACTTGTGTGGTTGATTCGGTTGAAACTTTAAACTCTGATAATGTGGTTTCTAATCAAATTAAAATTTCAAAAAATTCAAAAAATTCAGAAAAATATGCCGCACCTAAGTTTGTTATGGAGGGATGCTCCAGTGACAAACAAGGTGATAAGTTTAAAAATGGGAACATGAATTCTCGCAAATCTAAGCAGACTGGTCCACACAACCATCCAGACAAGGAGCTGCCAAGAATGAATTTTTCATAAAACGTCAGACATGTTTTAACTATGGCACTCCTGGTCATGTTGCCAGAAATTGTCCACATCGTCCGTACATTCCTTATTACTGATTTTATCAAAGGAATATGCCGTATGTGCCTCGTAATGCGTACAGACAAGGATTTAGGCATTATCCAGCTAGTTCCTTTGATGATGATTGGAATCGAAACAAATCTGGAAGGTTTAGTTCTCATCAGACCAAACCTAACACGTCCGAAAGAACGGACATAAACTTGGTCTCAAATTCAAACACTAAGACTAAACCCAAACAGGTGAAAAGTGTGGATTCATCTCTCATCACTTCCAAATCACCGGAGGTTACGACAACCATTCGTACATATAACTCCAAGTCACGCAGATATAGACGGTTGCCTAAATCTCCGGCGAAAGCTTCAACAAAATATATTTTTGATGATAAAAAGGATATTTCATGGCAATCTGTGACTACTATAGACGCATCAGGGTCACCCAGTGTAAGTATGGACTGCGTACCAAAAACTAACTAATCCCGCATTTGTGCAGGGACAGCTATGGAGGAATATCATCAGACCCTGGTATGTTGATAGTGGCTGTTCCAGGCACATGACAGGGGACATTACCCAACTACACAACATTCAAACATTTAATGGTGGGTACGTGTCTTTTGCGGGAGGAGAGAAAGGAAAAATCACTCAAAAGGGTACTGTAAGTAATGGTGTTTTAAAATTTGAAATGTTAATTTTGTTCCAGAATTGAAGCATAGTCTCTTGAGCGTGTCACAAATTTGTGACAAAGATTTCTCAACTCATTTCACCAAAAAGGAGTGCTTAATTCTGAAACCTGGTATAATTATACCAGAAGACTGGATTCTTGTTCGATCACAACGAAAAGATAATGCGTGTGTAATTGACATGAACAAAAATGTTCCTGATGAAACTTGTTTGTTTTCAAAAGTGTCAGAACATAATGCAATGCTTTGGCATCATCGGCTTGGTCATGCTAATACTAAAAACCTGAATCGTCTTGCTAAAAATAATCTGGTGCGTGGCTTACCAATCAAGGACTTTGTAATTGTTGAAAAATGTGTGGCTTGTGCTTTGGGTAAACATCATCGAAAATCTCATAAGCCTAAGTTAATTAATACCATCTCATCAGTTTTTCAGTTACTTCATATGGACCTCTTTGGGCCGGTTCATGTTTTAAGTTTGTCTCGTAGATCTTATTGTCTTGTTATTACTGATGACTACTCACGTTTTACATGGGTATTTTTCTTGTCCAATAAGAGTGAAACTGCAGATCTGATCAAGAAGTTTGTGGTGTTAATGGAGAATCAACTGAACCTAAAGCTGAAAGGAATCCGTTGTGATAATGGAACGGAATTCAAGAATGAAGTTTTGAATCATTTCTGCTCAGAAAGGGGGGTGCTTCGTCAGTACAGCGCTCCACGGACGCCTCAACAAAATGGTGTCGCTGAAAGAAGAAACAGAATTCTAATCGAGGCAGCAAGAACGATGTTATGCGATTCTAAACTACCACTGTTTTTCTGGGCAGAAGCCATTAATACGGATTATTATGTTCAGAATCAGGTGATAATCAACATGTCCAAGATGAAGACTCCGTATGAGATTGTTTATGGTCATAAACCCACTGTCGCACATTTTAGAGCTTTCGGGTGTCCGTGTACCTTACTAAATCTAGAAACCACTCCAAAGTTTGGGGCCGCGGCAGATGAGTGTTACTTCGTCGGATATGCGGGAAATACAGCATATAGGGTCTACAAGTCAACCAAGCAGATTCTAGAGTCTTATGAAGTTCGTTTGTTAGAAGAAAATGAGACTGACGTCTGTGTTGGTCCCGACTGGTTATTCGACTACAATGAACTCTTCAAACCCTTCAATGTATTTCCAGTCATCAACACATACTCTCCAGGTGATCCCACAGTGGAAGTTATAAAAGATAGTTCACAGGCACTGGCTCATATATCTCCGTTACTGGAAGATGATGCTGTTGAGTTAAGCAGTGCTTCGCCCACTACTGATAATCAGCCTAAACAATCTTCAGAGACCGACTGTTCACCTAACTCGTCTAGGATACTGCCAATGTTGAGGGGGAGAGTTCCGTCCGTCAGATATTCGGGAGCACACTGTTTCCCGATGCCATTCCAAATGAATACGTCGCCAGCACTTCGTACTCTCATAGTAAGGCGACATCTGGCTGGAAGAACCCTCTTACTGATTCCGGTAAGAACGTAACAAATCTTTAACCTAACTGTGATGTTTCCGATCTTTTAATCCCATCAAGAATCCAAAAGAATCATCCGATTGAAAACATCACAGGCCCCATTAAAGCAGGTGTGTCCACCAGAAGTCAGACCGGACACATAAACAGTTGTATGTTTTCCTGTTTCATTTCTCAAATTGAGCCAAAGAATGTTGAGATGGCTTTTCAAGAACCTAGTTGGGTTGATGCTATGCATGAAGAACTGAATCAGTTTGATAAGTTAAAGGTATGGAGATTGGTTAAACTACCGGAAGGAAAGAAAGCTCTCGGTACAAGATGGGTTTTTAGAAACAAGCAAGATGACACCAGAGTTATTGTTCGAAACAAGGCACGACTGGTAGTTCGCGGGTTTCGTCAGGTTGAGGGTTAGATTACACATAAGTCTACGCTTTAGTGGCTAGACTTGAGGCAATTAGAATTTTTCTGGCATATGCATCATATATGGGATTCATAGTGTATCAGATGGATGTTAAAACCGCATTTTAACATGGTGAGGTCAAAGAGGAGATTTATGTTGATCAGCCACCGGGTTTCGTTGACTCTAAGAAACCGAATCATGTCTACAAACTAGACAAGGCTCTGTACGGGATACATCAGGCTCCTCGGGCGTGGTATGCTACACTGACTGCGCACCATCTTGATTATGGCTACAAGCGTGGGACGATTGATCAAACTTTGTTCCGGAAAACTGTCGAAAAAGATTTGATTATGGTCCAGATTTATGTTGATGACATCATCTTCGGATCCACCAGTGCTGATTTGTGCAAAGAATTTGAGGGTGTAATGAAGAAAATATATGAAATGAGTTCGTTGGGTGAAATGACAACATTTCTGGGTTTACAGGTTCGCCAAAGTCCAACAGGAATTTTATTGCATCAAGGAAAGTATGTTGAAGATATGCTGGCAAAATTTGACCTTCAAGATTCCAAGAGTGCTAACAATGCAATGGCAGAGAGACCGCTACTATCATCTGATCCTGAAGAGAGTCCCGTAGATCAAACGTACTATCGATCGATGATCGGATCTCTGATGTATCTCACAGCCAGTCGTCCTGACATCATGTTTGCAGTCTGTCAATGTGCTCGCTTCCAGTCTAACCCTAAACTCCCTCAGTTAATTGCTGTTAAACGTATTTTTAGATATCTGAAGGGACAACCAAAGTTAGGTCTTTGGTATCCCAAACAATCAGAATTTGATCTTTATGCTTTTGCTGATAGTAATTATGGTGGAGATGACATCGACAGGAAATCCACATCAGCCGGTTGCCAGTTACTTGGAGATCGCCTCATCTCATGGCAGTGTAAGAAACAACAAACAGTGTCCACCTCGACCGCCGAAGCAGAGTATGTTGCCGCAGGTTATCCGCTTGCTGCTCTCAGGTTATCTGGATGCAAAACCAGTTGCTGGATTACGGTTTGGAATTTATTGACACTCCTATTTTTTGTGATAATGATGCTGCCATTGCTATTGTGAAAAACCCTGTCCAACATTCTAAAACCAAGCACATCGATATTAAAATTAATTTTATTCGTGACTGTTTCGATCGAAAATTAATTCATCTTGAACAAGTCCACACTGACAACAACGTGGCGGATTTATTTACAAAACCGGTCGGAACAACAAAATTTAATTTGCTTGTGAGCTTTCTTAAAATGCTTTGTTTCGAGTATTGAGTCTTTTTGGGGATAAATTTGTACATATCTTTTTATTTTTGCACAAATTTAGGGGGAGAAAAATCAAAAAGTCAAAAATAGTATGTGTGTGCGTTAAAAAATCAAAATGTCAAAAATAGTGTGTGTGCGTTGTCTTTATTATTAAAAATTCAAAAAAAAATTGAGCTTTTCAAGATTCATTCTCGCTTAAAATTATGTCGGTTGCTCAAGTTTGAAGGACATATACTTGTATATGGTTGGTCCGGTGTTCTACTTGTAGTTTCACAAGATAGCCATTCACCTTACGACTGAAAGCACCTGGGACGATTATGATGTGTTTTGTGTTTCGTATTCTTTCACTTAAAATTATGTCGGTTACTCTGAGTTGGAAGGACATGTGTTTTCATGCATGTTTGGTCCGGTTAACAATCTGTGGTTTTAATGGATAGCCATTTACCTGAAGGCTTAAAGTGACCGAGGTGACTGAATTCTTAACACGTGTGTTTTACTCAACTCCCTGGGAAGTGATATTACTATTCAGTTAACAGCTTTTAGAAGCTTTAAAATATTTTTAAATGAAAATTGATCCAACATTTGGAAAGTGATAGATAAATTGTTTCTGTGTGTCTAACGGGTGAAGTTATTAAGCTTAAAGGGCTCTAGAAAATTCATTGATGTGTATGGTAGCTTTCCATGATGCGTAAAAGTTAAAGTGATATAAACTAAATTTGCTAAACTTAACGTGGAGAGTCATTTTGAAGACATGTGCATGTCTCCAGATACATCTCTCCGAATGATAGGCATAAAAGCAATTACCCAGTCATACACGAGCCCGTTAGTGTCTTGATCACCAAAATGTTGTGCTGTCAATCTATTATTACTATTATTATTGAAGTAAAAAAAATATAAATAAAAAAAAGTAATTGTGGTTGCGTTTACTTCTTACTATTAAAGCTATTAAAATTATTTCATAATCAAGGCTTAAAGGGTCAAACTAGAACTACAGAGATGGGGGCACACAAGTAAGTCCTGTCATGTCTCGAATGAAAGGCTTGTCAGTTTACTGGCACTAAGTCCAACGTTCAACCTTAAAAACAAATCCTGGTTTTATATAAAATCTTTTGATCAAGAACTAGGGGGTTGGAGTCAAATTTGGGTGATATGGGGAAAGCCAAATACGCTTTGAGAAGAGATAGGAGACATCACAGGTCCATGAGTGATGTCCATCTAAGCTTTATGCCGAACTGAACCTTAATCATATCACTGATGCAATGAAAATCATGCTAATTTGTTATACCTGCTATCAACCTGTCTCTTACGTCATAATAACGTTGAACATGAATCCTTGTGACAGCCTCTTAAACGATATGATTCCATGTTCGGATCTTTTCATAAAAGGGCGACAGGTTTACTAAAGACTGAAATTTTATCCCGACTTTATAAATTCAAGGGAGTTTTTATGCATATTTATATGGATTTATTTTTTTTTACTTTTGGTTTATTTTACTTTGTTTTTTCTTGCCTAATTTTTTTTCTCTCGAAATTACTCTCCTCGAAACGTTCGTGTGAGTTAAGCTTATTTTTCTTTGGGCTTGGAAAGATTGGGGTCACTCTACTGTTTGGTCATGATCCTAGTTGGGCTGTCCTCCGTGCTTGGCCTGCTTTGAGCCCATTAAGGGTTTTCGGCCTGCTTTGATTTTGGTATAAATTATCTCAAAGGTGTTGTTATCAATTATTGTCCTCATTTGATTAAAGAAAAACTAATCTTTTCTCTCAAAGTGCTCTAGCCGAAATCTAAACCCTTGTTACTAATTATCTTTCAGTGTGTTGCTAGTTGCTTAGCAGGTAATCAACAAAATCATATGGGACCTATGTACCAACAGAGGCATATTTGATGATGGCCATGAACTGATTTCATGGATGGTTTGGTGAATTAAGATTGGATTTATGAGTAAAAGGGAGTTTTGATGGACTTATTAGTGGTTAATTAAGGGTTGGTTGATTATTTGTGAGTTGTTGCAGGTTTAATGGAGGTTTTAGGGATCTCGGTGGGTTGAAGACGATTACACGATTCCCAAGGTGGAATCCAAGGGGTTCTCTGTCCCCAGTTGTCAAGGAGTTCTTGGTTGACTTTAGTTGACCGAGAACCCCCTATCTTGACAGAAAACCTCGTTCTCGGTCAAATCTTGACCGAGAACCCCTGTTCTCGGTTAAATGTTGACCGAGAACCCCAGTTCTCGGTTAATTTACTTGACTTTGTTGACCGAAATCTCAGTTGTTGACCGAGAACCCCTCCTTTGACCGAGATCCCTCCTGCTGGGCCTAATTTTCACTAACTGGGCCCAAACCTTCACAGGGGTGTGAATTTGGGCCAATTTAATGTCTTTTGGGCTGTTACATGAGTTTTATTTGGGCCTATCTCAGTTTAATAACTAAAGTTCTTTACTAATTATGGACAAATTGTTAACTACTATCAAGTTAGTTTAATTATCTAACTTGATGCGTTTGGTGCAGATATGGCTAATCAGAACCCGTTATAGTTTGTTGATACTCATAACATAGCTGGCCACTTGTATGATCCACCAATGGCTCAAAAGGAATTCAAGTCGATGATAGTCGGACTCAATACATGCATGATCTCTCATGCTCTTCGGGAGAATCCTGTCATTTGCAAGAAGATGGTTACCGATTTTTGGAACAATGCAAAGATTAATCCACAAGGGCCAGATGGAGTCATGTCAATCGATTCCAAAGTACAGAAGCATGTCGTTGTTACTGAGGCCATCATCAGAGAGGTGCTCTTGTTTGGGGATCAACCCGACTACCCAACAGAGTACTCTACTGCTGAAGTTACTGAAGTTCTTACAAGAATGGGTTATGAAGGTACCTATCCTCCAACAATCAAGAAGCTGTTTCACCCATACTGGAGATACCTATTGCACACGTTCTTTACATGTATCTCGGGAAGAAAGGGAGGATCAGATGAGACCAGCCACACCCAAATGTCTATCGTTGCTGCTCTGATCATGGATTGGAATTACAATTATTCCAAATTCGTTTTCAATGAAATGATGAGCAACCTAAGGGCAAAGAAGAAGGAGATGTTCCTGATGTATCCAAGGTTCTTGCAGATGATTTTTGATTCTCACTACACCAACCTGGTTAAATCTGTTGAGACCTTGGACATGAAGTCTATGGGACCCAATTCCTTTGGGTTAATGAAGCACAAGGAAGGGAGCCAAAGTGGTTTATAGGGGCTTAAAACCTCTAGTAAAATTCGGCCGATTTGCTGAGACCGAAGCTGAGCCCGTTATAGCTCAGGTTGCTGACAAGCACGTGGCGCCCGCCCAATCACGTGCTGCAACCTTTGAAATTTCTGATGATGAGGAAGATGAAGAAGAACACCGTTAGTTAAACACTCTTACTGATGATGAAAGATTAAAAGCCCTTGAAGTTGCTAAAGTTTTATTACAGTCAACTGCTCTGAAGCCTCCTCAGACAATTACTGAAAACATTGAGGAAGACTATGTTGAAGAACCAGCTGCTGATCTCATCCATCGTAAACGAAAAAGGGATGATTTGAGATCTAGCGAGTTGGACAGTGAAGTCGAAACAACCACCGCGACACCAACACCCATACCAGCACCAGAATCAACTACAAGCCCACAACAACACGCTGATCGACCCGAATCAGATGCTCAAGAAACACAAGCTGAGCCAAATACACCTGTTGCTGAACCATCTTTCCAGGAGTTGCTGTCTAGCGATTTTGTCAGTGGTTTTGATTTTGAGACAGAAATTCCATGCTCAAACCCTTCAGACATTCCCTCTGGTTCATCCGGTCCATCTGTTCAGGGTCAATCAATCTCAGGTACTTCAGATAAGATTGCCCAAATCCTTGCTATGCAGGAGAACTATTTTCAGAACAAGGGAAAAAAATGTGGTCCTAGAGAATGCACCTGTGGATGTTCAGGCACTGCAACGACGAGTTTTTGAACTCGAGCAGGATTCGGTGATTAAAAATGTCTGTATCCAGGAACTTGAGGCTAGCAACTCAGACAAATACTCCAAGATTAAAGAGTCGCAGTCTGGCATGGGAGGTTTAACAGCAATGTATTTTGATTTACAACAAAAGCTAATTCAGAAATTTGGAGATGATTTCAAAAGTAATGAAGATATGGTATATCGAACCCCCACTGTTGATCAAGACAAAGATTCTGATGTTCGTCCAGACGATAACATTGGTATTAGCTGACAAGAGGAATCAGAGTCTCTAAAACAATACCTGGATGCACCACCTGTCACCAAAGAAAAATCTGGCAGAATTCAAAAGAAACTACTTGAAAAGGGAAAGAAGAAACTGCTGGTGAACTCAGATCAGAATGTTGTATCATCGGATCACTCAGAGAGATTTGTTGTTACGCTTCAAAAGGGATTCTCTGACAAATACGGTGATCGATCTAGAGTTCTATCCTGGGGTTTCGATGCAGATAAGAGTATGTGGTGGGTTAAGAGAAAGTCAGGAACAACGGAGTACTATTATTATTATACATTTGAATATTATTATATTCAAATGTGTGTTGATATATATATATACATATATAGTGGCTACAACACCATTACACCCCAAAAACTAAAACCTACTATTCGCTGACTGGACTCCACATAACGTAAAACGTCCCATTTTATAGCTCTTCCACTACACATAGCTTAAATTTTCTTATCAGCACGTAAAATTTTGGAAGTTACTAATAAGTGAAGTGTATATAAAAAACATGATTAAAATATTTGCTACTTCAAGTTTAAACTTGTTTGTTATGTCTTTTCTATTCACAACGATCTGCTACATATAATGATCTTAGTTAACCAAATATGTATCCACTTCTTAAGTTTCTTTATTACATATTTACACAACCCCTAAAGATTATTTATATATTTTCCCTTCCTAAACCATATATATTACATATTCACCCACTTCATTAAAATGAACTAATTAAATAACAATTTTATCCTTAATGAACTATTTAAAGAATTCTTTACATATATCCCTTATCTAAAAGAATCAGTTACATATATACCCAATTTAAACCAAAACTGATTCGGTGTTAAAACAAGCATATCGAAGCTAATAAATTATATCGGAGTCGATGTTTTTAATCCGCCCTTAACCCATTGTAACCCAAACCAACAAACATTTTTCTAAATTTG
The DNA here is from genome assembly GCF_021521415.1 of Bidens hawaiensis. Taxonomy (NCBI): domain Eukaryota; kingdom Viridiplantae; phylum Streptophyta; class Magnoliopsida; order Asterales; family Asteraceae; genus Bidens; species Bidens hawaiensis. The sequence continues at coordinate 378,626 of NW_027491090.1, forward strand.
GCCCGTTCTGATTCGCACCCACTATGACCTGCACCCGCGTTGAGTCTTTGACCGGGTATGCCCAACCTGGTCAGGTCTAAAAACATTTATCAAGTTAAAACAGAAAAATTCTTCATCTGCTAAATTAAGAGGTAGTGCCACAATAAAAAAAATAATGTTTACAGGAAACTCCACAACAATGAAAAGTTAATAAGTTGAGTGGTTTTATTATTAGATAAAGGGTGAGCGACTTTGGTGAAATGTTAGAGAAATTTTTATAATTATTGGGTGGTGGAATATTCCACATAATCTATACCACATCTTATAATTATAATTGGGTGATGCGTGACTAGCTATTAGGTTTTCAAAAATTGATACATAAGGTGATGAAGATGTATGTCTATCCTAGAACGATTCGAAGCAAAAATTCAGATAAGTTAGTTTTGTGTGAAATTGATATAAAAAAATGTGAACATGTAAAGGCATCCAAAGAAAACAAATAAGGGGAGAAAAACATTTCATGCCCCTAAAAGACATGTTTGTTACCGAAAGTGTTACGGTGGCGTGAGAAGCCCACGGTAGAAGGTGACCGCGATGAACATCGCTACACCTTCTCCGCAAAGGGGCGTTTAAGGGACTGTCGCAATATTGCGTGCATTAAAGCATGGCAAGCTTTTATTTTTTCTTAATTATTACATTAATTAATATAATAACCAATTATTTCACTTCACTCACTCCATAAACATATTTTATATTTCACCCTATAATATGTTTATTGAAATATGTAAGGCCATTTAGCTTTATCATTTACTTTTAGAGATTTGCCCTTTTCACTTTATTCTTTTCACCGGATTCTCCCATAACACATGGGGTGATTAGCAAGTGACATACGCACGTGTATTTATTAAATGTCATTTTAATCATCACGTTTTGGCAAAAAAACCAATTTTTATTGGCGCTTTTATTTGTAATATCGATCCCCCAAAACATTCCAATCGTGACAGATGTGTTTTTTTAAAAAGTTTAGGTATTTTCGTTTGGTGTGAAAGTGTTTGGATACTACATTGTACTAATCTTAATATCCGTTCCATGTTGGTTTTGTCGTGTTTTATAAAATTGTTGATGTCCAAAAGAAAATCTATAAGTCTTGTAATTATAGTGATAAGATATCCCCCTTCTATTTAAGAAGTAAATACAATAAACATAGTGCGTCTCCATACTTCATAATAGAATGTCGTTAGGTTTAAATCCCGCACAACGCAAATATAGGTGTTTATAGGTTGATTCGTTCTAAATGAATTTAATTAATTGAGTTTACATATTTCCTTGTCATATTCAACCCTCTTATACTAATTAATTCAAATGATTTCTTTTACAATAAATAAAATAAGTAAGTCTAAAATATTAGAAAATTAAAGTCAAGCTGAAGAATACATGATATATAAGTTCTTTTTAATGTGGTGCAGTGGTAAAAAGTTTTGGTTTCTTAATGAAGATTCAAGTTCAAACCCTACAAATAATACTTCAAAGGAGGCATGAGTGGCTCAATGAAAGAAGACCGGAATCTTTGTGATCTCCAGTTCGATCCTGAAGGCGACCGGGTTTTACCACCAGTGGGTCTTCGGGTGGGAGAGTTTTCCCTGGAACTGAAGATAACTTGAAGACGCTTAAGGGCTCCGTGCGGCTGGGTTGGACCAGCTGGCGGTGGCCTTTTTTCCATTGGGTCATCTCGTACTGAATACCTAGGCAATTATGTTTGTTGGCCGTAAAAAAAAGACATGATATAACACTTGACTGCTACGTTGACTAAGTATATTCATGAACAACTTATGTATCAAAACATTCGCTCCTTTCGTTTTTATAGAACTACGAAAAGCTGCCACATTTGTCAAGAAAAAAACTAGAGTAAATCCCAACACATTAGAGTATGAAGTTTAGGGGAAATCCAATCACAACCTCTAAGAAGTTGAAGTCATCATGCACAAAACCGCAATTGTTGTTTAATTGCCGCAACCACTCTACAACCACCATAAAAAAACCTAGATATGGCTTTTTAGCCAGTATAATTGATAGTAAGCTATATTGGGTCAATATAAGTTAATCGAGCTGATATTGATATAGCTGTGAATATCTAAGACCTCCAAAGCATCAGTGAACATGCATACATGAACCTAACCCATAAAAATGCATAGTTGATATCCAATTATCATGATTAGCGTATGGTAAGAAGCACTAAATGTTAATCAATGTTTCCTTAGAGTATGTTGACTATGCGTCAAGCATGCTAGTCAATGGAAAGCACCTACTGCAGAATGTAAGGCCGTTTTAAATATGTTCCATTCGTGTGCAACACATGCAATATCCTAGTATGACACTAAGTTAGCATTCTGCACTAGGTGCTTTCCATATATATATATATATATATGTATGTAGGGAGAGGATCATGAGAGAACTCATTTTTATGAAGAAAACTAAAAAACTAATAATGAAATATTTTTAATTTAATTAAAAAAAATATTTTAAAATTTTTTTTTCATCCTTCTTATATGTTATTCATCACCACAAAAAAATATAAAAATAAAAACAATAAAAAAAATAACAAGTAATGCATATATGCAATACACCGACTTTTTTTATAATGCATATGTACAATAGTGTGCATTTTGATATTTGAAATAGTGTTGAATAGTATATATATAGTTGTTTGTATTGTATATTTGCAATAGTGTTATATTATATACAAAAATTAAAAAAAAATCGATATAGTGCATATGTGCATTAGTGTTGTATTACATATATGCGATAATGTGTTTTGCATACAATTATTTGTGTCGTATTTGCATATATTCAATAGTGTGTATTTAGATAATGTATTTGTGTTGTATTATATGCAATAAAACCCTATTTTATATATACAATACACATTAATGCACATACACATTACATCGACGGTTTTTTTTATTTTTTTTATTTTTCTTAGGAACAATATCATCTTATTAGAAGGAGGAAAGAAAAAAAATCACAAAATAATTTTTGTTAAATAGTTAAAAATAATTTCTTACTAGTTCTCTAGTTCTCTTTTTAAAAGGAGTTCTCTCTAGATCTCACCCATATATATATATATATATATATATATATATATAACGTTTTAAATATGCTCCACCCATGTGCAACACATGCAATATCCTAGTATGACACTAAGTTAGCATTCTGCACTAGGTGCTTTTAAAGAGAGCACAAGAGAATTAGTAAAGAATTATTTTTAAAAAATTATTTTGTGATTTTTTTTCTTTCATCCTTCTAATAAGATGATATTGTTCCTAAAAAAAGGTCGATGTAATGTGTATGTGCATTAATGTGTATTGTATATATAAAATAGTGTTTTATTGCATATAATACAACACAAATATATTATCTAATACACACTATTGAATATATGTTAATATGACACTAATAGTTGTATGCAAAACACATTATTGCATATATGTAATACAACACTAATGCACATATGCACTATATCGATTTTTTTTAATTTTTGTATATAATATAACACTATTGCAAATATACAATATAAACAACTATATATATGCTATTCAACACTACTTCAAATATCAAAATGCACACTATTGCACATATGCATTATAAAAAAAGTCGATGTATTACATATATGCATTACAACGTTAATTTTTTTTAATATTTTTTTTATTTGTTTTTCATTTTTATATTTGTTTGTGGTCAATAATAACAACATATAAGAATGATGAAAGAAAAAAAAATTCAAAAATATTTTTTTTAATTAAATTAAAAATACTTCATTGTTAGTTATCTAGTTCTTTCCATAAAATGGAGTTCTTTCATGATCCTCTCCCTATATATATATATATATATATGGTGTGGTAAAATAAGAAGTGGAGTGTGTCTAAGAAGTGTAAGAAGTAATCTTGTACGTTAGATATGTTGGTCTGACGGTGGATATGAAAAATGTGTTTATTGTGCAGTGTGTTGTATTTTAGTTGCGATGTGTTTATTGTGCGATGTGTTCTATTAGATTTAATGGTGAAAACACACATTCTACACTTTTTAGGAAAAATTTACTTCTTTTTTTAACCTTGCTATATATATATATATAGGATGAGTATCATTACAGAACTGCTAAATTATTTAAGAATTTGAAGTAACCCTTGAAAATTAACGGTTTTTATAATAAAAATTTTGTATGTTAATGTTATTTGAGTGTAGATTTATCATTTTTTATATCTATACTTACGAGTTCAGTTTTGAAAATTAGTTTTCATACATATCTATGTTTTGTTTTACACTTACGTAAATTTCTTAGTACATAAATTTTACACATATATAAACTGTGATTAATATATTTAATCAAAATTTTTATATAAAACATGATAAAACTACTCTTTAATAATGTTAATATATATAAAATATTAAAAAAATGTTTGGTTGTATAGAGTTCCTAATAGTTCTTAACTTTTTTAGAGTTAAATGATACTGACCCTATATATATATATATATATATATATATATATATATATATATATATATATATATAGGATCAGGATCATGAGAAAACTTATTTGAAATTGAGAACTATGAGAACCATTTTGGAACACAAAAAACCCAAAAATAAAAAAAAAATCATAAAATAAAAAAAACACAAAAATAAAAAAAGTAAAAAAACCAAAATTCTTATTTTATCATCCTGGTTTCATAAAAAAAATAAAAAAATAATAATAAATAAAAAACTCGGTTTAGCTAAATTATATACACATATGTATAATATATACATATATGTACATTTTTATTTTGTACACATGTGTATAATTTAAGATAAATGATACTGTACATGTGTGTATATTACGTAACTAAAGATTATATAAAATTATACATATGTGTATAATACGACGTTTTTTTATTTTTTTAAATATTTTTAATGATACCGAAATGAAATATAAGAATTTTGGTTTTTTATTTTTTTTAAAAAAAATTATTTTTTGTTTTATGATTTTTTTAATTATTTTTTTAAAGGTGTTTTTAGTGTCCAAAATGGTTATCAAAGTTCTCAATTTACAAAGGGTTCTCTTAAGATCCTTACCCTATATATATATATATTGGGGTGAAATATAGAGAGAACTTCTTTTTAAGAGAGAACTAAAGAACTACTAAAAAATTATTTTTACTTTTTTTAACAATAATATTTTGCGATTTTTTTTCTTTCCTCATTCTAATAAGATGATATTGTTCTTAAAAAAATGTAGATGTAATGCATATGTGCATTAATGTATATTGCATATATAAAATAATGTTTTAATGCATTATATAATACACATTATTGAATATATGCAAATACAACACTAATAATTGTATGCAAAACACACTATCGCATATACGTAATACAACACTAATGCACATATGCACTATATCGATTTTTTTTATTTTTGTAAATAATATAACACTATTGCAAATATACAATACAAATAAATGTATATATGCTATTCAACACTATTTCTAATATCAAAATACACACTATTATACATATGCATTATAAAAAAGTCGATGTATTGCATATATGCATTATAACGAGTTTTTTTTTAAAAAGATTTACTTATATATTTTTTGTGGTGAATAATAACAACATATAAGAATGATGAAAGTAAAAAAATTAAAAATATTTTTTTTAATTAAATTAAAAATAGTTCATTATTAGTTCTTTAGCTCTCTCTCTAATGAGGAATTCTCTCTTGATCATTTTCCTATATATATATATATATATATATATATATATAGGGTGAGGTTATTTTAAAAAAATGAGGTGTGTCTAGTAAGTGTAGGAAGAGATGTGGCACGTTGGATTTTGGTGTGTTGTTGACGTTGTAACATAAACACACTACGATCACAATCTCGTTTGTTACATAAACACACTAAATTTTAAATATTCGATGCGTTTTTGAAATTCAAATTTTATGTTATGCTAGTAGAAATAAGTAAGGATGCATTAGGTTGTGAGTACAATTTGAAATAGAAATACACTATAGTCTCCTTTATTAAAGGAACACATTATATATATATATATATATTAATTAGAAAGTTTCTGTTAAGACACGAAATGTTACTGTGCTATATATATTAATTAGAAAGTTTCTGTTAAGACACGAAATGTTACTGTGCTAGCCCTACAGGATTTAAAGCCATGTCATGCACCATCTCTTAACCTACCTACTCATTTCTAACGTACGCCTTCTTATGTTCTCCATCTTCCATTCACATAACTGTCACTCTCTCTAAAAAAACAAACAAAAGGGTACGATACACCGCTGTTCTGGCATTGATATGCGCCATTGGAGGACCATTACTGCCTGACGAATGACACCGCTGCCGACATCATGCTAAATCCCCCATCCCTAAATCGATTCCCCTTCTGAGGTTGACATCGGCCGTATACTATATGCTGCCGGAGAAGGTAAGAGGTAAAGATATCATACGTACTGATTCATTTAGTTTTCTTTAGGTTTTTTCTTTATGAATCAATTTATCAGTTCTTGATGTATGGAATTAGGGCAGTTTATTAGACCAGAATCGGATCACAAAAAGGACGGCACCAAATATTTTGTTGGTAGCGGCTACGGTTGTCAATGTAGGCAGCAGATTATGTGACTTGGAACACAACGACTTTGTAGACGAGATATCCAATGGTTTCCAGCGGTGCCTTTTGCCGGTTCAGAGATATTGATTATTCTTAGGTTTTCTACCCTGACAATTTATCAATTATAGCCTAATAGACATGGATTTTGCTATTAGTTATACAATTGCATTGAGTATGTGACTCTTTTCTGGTTGAAGTTAGGTAAAATCATATATCATATGAGAATCTTGGCTTTAGATTTAGTAATCCCTTTGTTAAGGATAGTTAAGGATAATCTGTACTCACTGCTACTGACCACGCGTTCTTTAACGATAAGCACATTCTTTCTGCTTAAAATGTTCTAAGCAGATGTGCATAAAAAGTCCTAGGAAAGGTAGACATGATGTTTTGGAGTTTAAATGACAAAAAAGTAACATACATAAACGACCTAATGACACATGTGTTCAGCCAATAAATGAACGTGAATAAACAAATTTCTCACCGAACGGTTCATCTAGCGTTCAGTTATTAGTGACTTGCAATCTGCTGTCTATTCCTAAATTATGGCTTATGCTTAAAGACTTGGTGAATATATATTTTAATTAGGAAGCTAAATTAATAGATTGATTTATTGATGTTTTTTTCCCATCGACCTAAAAAGCTTAAATTTGATGACTTTCTTTAATTCTTTATATGCATTTTAATTCTTTATATGCATATGCTCTGCACTTTTGGATGCTGCATTGTTATTATTATGTTTTTTAACCACATGCAGTTATTATGCAAATCTTCTACAAACTTTTTGGTAAAGAAAAATGGTGTTACAAATGGTAGTGTGATTGAAAAACACACTACGACGAGTGTGTAAACTTGCGAAATTCAATTACAGACAATTGATGTTGGGACACGTAACTTAATTGAGCCGATAACACGTACCAACAACTTCCAATTTCACACCCAAGCCGCGAAGCGCGGGTAAACATGCTAGTTGTATTTATTCTGAAAATTATGGGTGGTTAGTTAATATATATTTACATTCCATAATTAAAACATTTTATTATTGACGATCATACCCTTATATGTTTGATTAAATCCAATGGTCCACATCCATTCCTACACTTTTTAGAAAATATTAAATTTTTATTCTAACTTTGCTCTCTCTCTCTCTCTCTCTCTCTCTCTCTATATATATATATATATATATATATATATATATATAGTGAAAAGATCCAATACACTAATCCTTAACGTACATTAACTTACGTGAATCCATTTTTTCACGAATCGATCCATGAAATCACATCCAAACATCTCGGAATCATCAATACATATCCAATCAATCATTTGTTCTCTGAAAAAAAAAACAGTTTTGGATGGTTAATCGATCAATTTTTCACTTTTTTCACGAAGACCGTTTTTTGAGCGTTTGCTGAGCGTTTAAGTTGAGCGTTTTAGGTTTTTGCCTTTGAGCGCCTCGCGTGCCTACCGTACGTTAAGACATTAGCGTACAGTAACTGCACCATATATATATATATATATATATATATATAATAAATTTAGTAAAATGCAAATGTCATATTTACATAGTAAATGATACTTTTACATCAATTATGAGACACTAAATTGTTATTTTAATTCAAATACAAAACATACAAATACTAACAAAGATAAATAAAAAGTTAAAACATCTTTATAACTTATAACATGAGAACAAAAAACAAATATTAATTAAAACTTAGTCATCTAATTAAATTAGCATCCAAAATGTCATATATCATACACAATAACTGAAATATAACAAAAATAAACATCATGTAAATTCAATACTATAGAAAAACAAATAAACAATTAGTGAAAATGAAATTAATTAATAAAAAAAAGTTATATATAAACATAACTGAAGAAAGCATACCTTGATGGTGTTTGCGTTATCTAAAGCAATTTGGAACCAGAAAAATGTTCAAACCTATGAATACAAAACCTCAAATTAGTTACATCTCAGCTTTGAAAAGAACCGTAACAAACTCCAAAACACAAAACACGAGGATTTAAAATAAACCAATCACCAAACTAAAAAAATGAATACTAAAACAAACAAACAAATAAGTTCTCAATCACCAAGAAAAAAAAAGGTCTCAAATTAAAAATCATTACAATAAAAACAAAACATTGTCTTTATTCATCATTAAATGGTGATTAAATATTTATTTTTCAAACTTCTCAGGTTAACTTAGGAAATACTTGATATAAATTCATTAAAAAAGATCATAAAAAATCATAAACAAACAAAAAGCAAAGATTAAAAAATACTACCGTTTCATCAGTGAAAATAATTTCAATAGAGTAGTCCTCAGTGAGCATGTTTACGATCATTCACAGCCCACGCTCTTTAGACTTGAACCTTAATGCCTTAATGATGCGTGAAGATTTTATAAGGACTCTATTTCATTTTGCATTGTAATGTTTTGATTTTCCATTAACCTGTGAAAATGATAATTACTATAAGAATTATTGGTATTTCATATTGAAGAACTAATCATTGACTATTTGAAAATTAGGTTAAAAACTTACATACTTGCATAGCTTTTGATATTGATAGAAATGATGGAATTGATGTGAATAATGTGTTTTGATCATGTAATGTTATATTACTATATATGATGTAAGTTGCAGTTTATTTTTGTTAAACTTGAAAAACATAGAAATTATTCAGAACGAAGTTAGATTTGAAGACTAATATGCATAAATAAGGAAAAATAAGAGTCAACAGTTTTAATTTTTAATAGTAATATGCAAAAATTAAGGCAAAACATATTTTAATTTTAACAACCGATATTTGTTTTACAATTACATTATTTTGATATAAAGTCTCATAGTTAAGAATTGATTTGAATTCATCTTATTTGAATTAAAAATTTATCAAATATTTAATGTTATTTATTGCCGGTACTCAAATTTTTTGTTAATGTTAAACAAAAAATTGATTTAATTCGAACTTTGAATTCAAATTCAGTCTAAACCCTAAACAAACAATTAAGGGATAACCAAATAAACGATATAATCAAAACTTATAAAACATTACTAATCGATTTCAAGATATACTTCTTCTTAGACACCATATACCTGAAGCACCGACACACAAAATCCTTGAAAGAGACATGCTTTAAACCTTAAATCGACTGAATCTACAAACCTAGGGCTGTAAACGAACCGATCGAACACGAAAAATGCCTTGTTCGTGTTCGTTCGTTAAGGAAATAACGTGTTCAAGAACACTTACCGAACGAGGTTTTATGTTTGTGTTCGTTCATTAAGGAAGTTAATGTGTTCACGAACACAAACGAACACAAATAAATCGGCATAGCCTAGAGATTAAGACCGATGTATTCATCAATATGAATAATGAAACATGTAAACGAATTTAACTAAAACGAACAAGGGCATGTTCGTGTTCATTCATTTAACCTTAAACGAACACGAACACTTAATCAAACAAATATCTATGTGCATGTTCGTTTATTTAAAAAAGAACATTTGTGTTCGTTTGCTTAAATTCTAAACGAATATAACAGAACAAAGATAAAATAACATATATGAACACAACAACATAAATGAAAACACTTAAATGAACACAAATTAACAACAGTAAAAACTTTAAATAAATGACTCACTCAAATAATATTTTGTTATTTTTTTACTAATACATGAATAAACATAAATAAACAGTCATAAATGAACATAAATAAACAAACGTTCATGAACATAAATAAACGAACGAAACATGTGTTCATGTTCGTTCGCTTATTAAATAAACGAACATAAACGAACTTCCCGTCGAACAATTCACAAACAGTTCACCGAATGTTCGGTTCGTTTACATGCCTATACAAACCCTAAATTTTGATAAAGAGATTTTGGGATTTAGAGTAATCTTTACATACACGAAATCGTACAATTTGATAAAAAAAATAATAAACAGCATATCAACAATCACCTGTTTCGAATCAATATTCCTTCTATTTAATATTTAATCAATAGAATCTACAAACCCTAGTAATCAGAAACATATTGATGGTTTTGAAGTAATCTTCACATAGAATTAAAATGTAGGTTCAGAATTACTGTGTTTGCGATTGAGATGATAGGCAACTTAAACCGTCAAAGATGGAAACCAGAGAGTGTGTGAGATTAGGGTTGATGGGATGGAATTAGAAAAGGAAACGGATCGGAAAATAATTAGTGGTCTAATCCGGGTTATAAAACAAAATTCGGGTCCGTGTTTCTTTGCATATTTTGATGAATTTTAAATAAACTTAAAAGACAATTAGGTGGAAATTGTATTTTTAGAAAATTGATGAAGTGGCAACTTAGGTGGATGACCTAGTTGAATGCCATGTGGTATCATTATATTGCTTTAATAAAGTAGTAAGAATCTTTGAGCCTTTGACCTTACCCTAAACAAGTTTTTCATTGCACCAAAATTAAGCCTAAGAAAACCAACATATTAATTCAAAACCAAAGCTGGAGAAATAAATCGAATGAGTGCATTATTTACTAATTAGCAAAGGAACACATAGGCTCATTATGATCGGAACAAATGTCCTCAACGGCTTGTATAAATATATAAAGTTCTATGTCTAAAGCATAAAATGTGACATTCGTCAAATTTGAGTCTCGAGTTATATTCGTATTTTAAACTTTTATTTTTGTAAAAACCGCTCAAACATTTTTAGAACCTTCATTTATTTATTATATAATAATATTATGGACCTTGATTATCAATAAATCGATGTTTGTCATATTATAGAGTCGTTAAGAAAACATAAGGGGTCCAAACCGATTTTTCGAAAAATTGTTATGAGTTTAAGAAACTTTAAACTAAATTTAAACTTGTTTGAAACTTGAGGGGTTATTTTTGAAAATATATATAATACATATATATATATATATATAAAAGAAACCTTAAACCTAACTATAACAACACAAACAAATCCACAGCCGCCTCCCTCTATCTCGTTCATTTTCCGGCGCCGAATTCCGGCGACCGACGCATATCCGGCGGGTCCGGCAATACCCCACCACCTCCGAACACCACCCACCACCTCCACCGCAGCCATCACTCCAACCACATCACACCAGCCGCCACCTTCCACCTTGTAGCCGTTTTTCCGGCGAACCCGAGCTCCGGCGACTCCAAAGCACCACCATCGTCTCCGGCTCTCTCTCTCTACCCTCGGCTCTCTCTCTACTCTCGGCTCTCTCTCTCTCTACTCTCGGCTCTCTCTCTCTCTCGCTACCCGCCGCGTTTTTCCGGCAAGTCTCCGATGGCCGGAAATCGGTCCGACGACCCCACTCAGCTACAACAATTGCTCTCGACCAAACTACATATGGTAAGGAGATTTAGAGTTTTGTTTGTCTTGGTGTTTAGCTCATAACCGGTAATCGAGTCGCGAGTTCGTTTCCCTTTAAGCCGACTTTGGAGAGTGTCGGGAATTATATTAGTTATATTATTAACATCATAACTTATGATTAGGCTTATTATCATTATTATTATTAAAAAGATAATATTTATTATTATTATTATTATTATTATTATTATTATTATTATTATTATTATCATTATCATTATATTCTTAATTTATAGATTATTATTACTATGATTATTATTATCATTATTAACATGATTATTAAGTAATACTATAAATTCTATTATACAAATATTATCTATTTGTTTTATCGAACCGAAACCCATGTCGGGTCTAGTTGTCGTTTCACGTCATTAATACTCGAGTTACATTTTTATCACTAATACTATTAGAATTACAATGTTATAAGTATAAATTATTATCTTTAATATGGCACATATAATTTTCATAATAATTATTATTATTAGTAAAATTCTTAAATCGATTAATAATGTATCCAACAACAAAAGTAATTATTATTATATTGTTATTATTATTACTATTATTAGTTTTAACAACAATCCTCGAGTGGTAGTATAGTTATATATCATCAACATTATCTTATATATCTATATATATATATATATATATATATATATATATATATATATATATATATATATATATATATATATATATATATATAAAGCATATTTTAAAAATCATTATTATCATTTCTATCTTAAACATTAATAATATTATTATAAACCTTATTATCAATTAATTTTTATAAAACCGAACTCTTGAGTTAAACTCGTCTTGTTTCTATTCAATATTGGTTTAGTTATTTAAAAGCCCAAATAAAATAATCTTTTTTTATTTTAAATTATCAATTAAGTGTGAGTCCCTAATCGTTAGCAAATTAACCGGTAATCCGATTTACAACCGAACCTCATCGTTCTATGTTTCCAATATAGTTTCATTATGGTTTCAAGTTCATTAATATATATTACGTTATTTATTTTAGCTAAGGTGTTTATCGTTTCAAGTCGGATCTGTTCGTTTACCGTTCGAGCTTCATTTATTTATCTATTTATTTTTCGGTTCATCAGGCGAGGTGAGTACTTTCATACCCCTTTTTCCATCTTTCGTTTTGGGGTGACATTTCATACCTATCAAAGTAAATGCTTTATTTACTTGAATCTTAAACCCACAAACGTGATTGTATACTTTACCTAAATAATTGCTTGATTTGGTGTTCTATGCTTACATGCTTATTTTCCTATGTGTTTATCGCTTTTGGATGGTACTATAAATCCTAGACCATTTGACAACCCCTCATGGCAATGTGTCGTTAATGTAATGCAATTAACGATAACTATTAAATCCTAGACTACTTGGCAACCCCTTGTAGCTAGGTGGTGCTAATGTGTTTAGCAACTGTCTATAAAATCCTAAACTATTTGGCAACCCCTTATAGTTGGGTGTCGCTAACTTGTTAGCGATAACTATTTTATCCAAATTTATAGCTTTTATTTATTGTTTTGTATACAAGTTTTGTGGCTCTTTATTACTATATACTTATATGCTCAAACTTATGAATTGTTCACCAACCTTTGTGTTGACAAACTTTATTTTATGAAATGTTACAGGTTTGACTTTTGTTGACTCGAGGACTTGATGAAAATGTTTCCAAGACTATTAGGGTATTAGTAAAACGAATAATATAATTGTTACTTGTATTCAACTTGTTCGTGTGAACGAGATGTGTTGATTACTGATTTGTTGAAATAAAATGAGTTGAATAAATATTGTCACTTTAAATAGTGTCTTGTGTATTTGTCCAATCACGTTGCATCCCGGCATGTTCTGTAACATCCTAAAATTTTAATGATGAATAAAGGAAGTTATGTTTAGTGATTTCGCGTGATTGATTAATGTCGGGGAAGGAGCGGGTCTTGAACTTGGATTAATTGAGATGGGTTAAATGAGAATGGGATTTCAGGGATATAAATACCCCCAAAACCCCAAAATATCTTCATTCCCCCCCACTCTCCTAAACACACACATACACACACACCAAGCACACCCAAAACCGCCCCCGGCCGGGCCGAGAAAGAAGGAAGGATCGAGCGAGGTCCGGGTAAGAGAGAAAGATTAGTGGTGATACCAAGATAAACGAGATCCAAACAAGCTCAAAAGGTATGATTCTTGATCTTGGAAGTTTAAAGATCTGAGCTTTTAGTGTATAAACGACCGAAAATGGTCGGGAAGTGTAGTGGGTGGTATTGAACCTTAACAAGGGTGTTAAAATCGCCCGAAATGTTGATCAGAAACCGAAACAGCGGACATCTGGGCAACTTCGCCTTCATCTGGGCAACTTCGCCTTCAAGCGATGAACTTCGCCTGCAAGCTAAGTTCGCCTGATGAACTTCGCCTGCAAGCTAAGTTCGCCTGATGATAAGTTCGCCTGAGGTTTAACTTCGCCTAAAGCTAAGTTCGCCTGAGGTTTAACTTCGCCTAAAGCTAAGTTCGCCTGAGGTTTAACTTCGCCTAAAGCCAAGTTCGATTAGAAAATAAATTAAAAACCTAATGAAAAATGTGTTAAGACAGTTAATGGAAATAAAATATTTCCAAGCTGACCTGGCAGCTCGACCCCAGCCACGGGCTCTGCCCCTTGGACCCTGCTAGGGGCTACCGCCCCTAGACCCCGCTGCCAGGGGCGCTTCCCCCGGACCCCCGTTCGTTGTGGGTCATATAAAGATAGAAATACATTATGAGAAGTGATAGTTAATTGATACGTATACTTGTTATACAGTCAGCCGTGCACAACTGAAGAAAGGGATTACGATTAACGGTGAACGTAACCGTGTTCAGGTGAGTTTCTAGCCCCATTTATGTGTTATGTTTTCGGGGCTGTGTGCATACTCAATATGTTTGTTAATACGCTTATCCTAAGAGATAAGTGTATGCCTTATGTGAATAATGTGAAATGTATGAATGATGGCTTGACGGTACGTGAACGATCTTCGGATATTGCACGTACTGTCAGGTTGTAACGCTAAGTTAAGGTAAGTATGATATGTATGCTTATATGTATGAATGTGATAAAGTTAATAAAAGAAGGAAAGGATGGTTGTATGGTTACGAAAAGGGTACCGAGCCCTAATAATACTCGAGGTATGATGTATGGTTGTATGGTAACAAAGAGGGAATCGAACCCTACTAATATTCGAGAACTAGGGAACCGAACCCTACTAATATTCGAGGAAAGAGGGAAACCGAGCCCTAATAATACTCGTGGAAAGAGGGAAACCGAGCCCTAATAATACTCGTGGAAAGAGAGTACCGAGCCCTAATAATACTCGAGGAAGGAGGGTACCGAGCCCTAATAATACTCGAGGAATGTAGGGCGTAATGCTCTTTATAACGTAAGATATGAAAGTAAGTTAATACAAAAGAAAGTAAGAAAGTAAGAAAGTATGAAAGTAAGAAAAGTATGAAAGTAAGAACGTAAGAATGTATGAAAGTATGAATGAAAGAATATAATGTTATGTGAATGGTTTGATTATGTGATTATCTAGAACTCACTCAGCGTAGCTGACTTTTAGTATGCACGCAGGTGAGTAGGATGAGGCAGCTCGCTTGAGGAGACACGTGGCACTGAACAAGAGCCTGGCATCTGAAGACTTATGATGTTTTAATTTTAATGTTTTAATGTGAAAAACAAAGGATGTTTTGAGACAAGTTATGGAATATTGTAATGTTTTATGAAAGTTTTATATTCCGCGTAAATGTTTTAATTAACTCTGATATTTAGAACTGTGTTTATGAGTAAATCCAACATGAAAGTAGGGTTACCGGTAACGGGGCCTTACATGTTCCTCCTTTGGTCGGGGTGTGACAGATTGGTATCAGAGCCATAAGACTATAAGATAGGTGGTTAGACGTAACGACCTAGTATAGTCTTTACTTTAGGGTCCTTATACGTGTTTACCCTACTTGATTGTTCAATGCACTTGTTTATTTATATACTTATTTATTTTATCAAATCATAAATATACACATACATACATTTTCATAGTACTCCAAGGTATCCTTACCTTAAAACACAAAAACATTAGATTTTTATTGTGTTTTATCGATCAAGAGCTTAACTTGGATCCCGTTGTTTCAAATCTCCTTAAAGATTGTCTCATATGAGATGACCACTTTAAGTAGTCGAATGCGAGTGTTCCGCTCGCCATCCTAATTTTTGGTGTTAAAATAATAGGACTACGGTGATTTCGTGGACTAGTGTTTTGGCATGACGTATCTCGATCTATTGTGTTATCATTGTTATTTGAGTCTAAAACATGAAAAATTCGCGGTGATTACGTGCACATGTTTAGACTCCAACATGGTATTTTTGTATTTTTTTTAGAGTTGAAATATCAAGTCATGGTGGTTCATGCACGATTTTTCCGCCTTTAATTCTTAAGACATTGTTTACAAGTTTCAAGAATTTAAACCATTTTTCCTTTATTTTGTTATAAATTCTATAAATGTTATGTTTTTTTTCTTATTGTTAATAATTCTTTTATATCTTGATTTTATATGGTAAAGTTTTGCACCAATTTTCTCATCTTGATTTCACAAGGATTTTTATTGCAAATTTTGTTCATTAAAATCTCTTCGTTATAAATAAATATATGTGTATATATAGTTTGACCTATTCATAATGATTTTTAATATACAATTTATTTTCATTAAGACGATTTACAAACGAAAATCTTATTATATAAATTCCATCATATTAAAAAAGGTTTTATGATAAATTTCACCTCAACTTTTCAAGTAAATCTTCTATTATATAAACTTTAAATTTCTTTAAAGTCCTTGTACAAAAAAATTGTATAAAATTTCATTTTTATAACTATTCCGTTTATTTTGAACGATCCTTTCACAATATTAATTATTTAAACTTTTCACGACGTTTAAATTATATTACATAATACCCATGGTAGAATTCTCATTACAAAAAATCTATTTTACGACAACTTTCATTATGAATTTTTACTTCATTATTAATTTTCACCAATAAAAACTTGCATCTTATGATACAACTCGTTTTAAATTTCTTATGGTAGTTTAGCTTTGATTTTTCAAGAAAATTCGCAAACTTATAGATTGTAATTTTCTTGAAATCCTCAGCAAAACTCATAGAAATTTTATTTTAAAGACAAAAAAAAATCGTTTACTTGTGATTTCTCGATTTACAATGCCGGTCATTTTAACTCACCATGATATTCTTCATTACACGATATTAAATAACGAACTTGGTAAAAAAAAGGATTTCTTTTTTGCAACTTTATATTTCCAAGACGATATTCATCTTTTAATATTGAAACCTCATAACAAATTTTAATATTCAATGTACGTATTTTAAATTTTCTCATAAGGAATAAATAAATAAATTTATTTTAACCTTTATAAAAATTTGTATGATTCACACGCTCGGATCTCAAGAAATTCTATTTATATAATATATATATTTATACATATATTAACTTGTAATTTTAATTATCAAAATTTTCATGGATATTTCAAACATTATTTATAAATTATGATATTTTCAATTTAATACCTATTATTAGTCAAAATTTCCCTAAACGCAACCACAAGTTTCCAAACACCCGTATCCCATCTCAAACTACTGCCTTAAATCGAACCATCCTTACACTTCAAAAGATTTCCCGCACACTCAAATCTTTCCTCAATATGAACGAAACCTAAACATCCAAAAGTATACCCTCATCTACCCAAACCCCATGCAAGTCCAAGATATACAAAAAAAATCAACCCAACAAAAGGCCCTAACTACCGACACTTCTACGCCACGAAAACCTATCAAACTCACTATCCAAATACTTCAAGGACACCGACAAACACACCCACAAAATACCATGAACATACGATAACCAAAGCTTACTCAACTGTGGCTCAAATATTTCGACCCATGCTATGTCGATTCACCAAACCATATCGCCACACCATTCGCATCTAACCATAGAGTTCGATATCAAAATAGCAAACCCAAACACTCCTTACCAAATACATGTATAAACTGAGTCTCAACCCAAACTAGTCAATATCAAATTATCCAACTTATCAACTTAACCCGAGCTCAAATAAGCCAAACCTCACCTATTAGCCCAACCACTACTCACACAAATCATCCAAACCTAACCCACTCAAAAGACCTAAACTCAACAAACCCCATCGATTCAACTCAAGAAAACTCAACTACCCAAGCCGACCTAAACACCCTCACTTACTACTAAATTTCCAACCCATTCACCATACGAAGCCTAAGATCCCCCCTACGCATGCAAGCTTCGCTTTTCCCTAAATTTTATTTATTTATATATATACAACTAATGTATTTATAATGGCCTCATGTGTTCAAATAATCACTTTTAAATTATATAAAAATAATAATAATAAAAATGATAATAATGGTTTACGTGCCATGCTCGTATTTTATGAAGCATTTTTTTAAAAATATATATACATACATATGGTATCGCCATGACAACAAAATTTGATTATGAGGAATTGTTTTCAAAGGTTGTTAAACGATTATGAGTATGATTTCAAGATTTTAAATATTGTCACTTAAGGTGATAAATTTCTTAATAACTTTATAAATCGAGGTTTCATTTTGAATATTGAATACGGAAATTTATTTAGTAATAAATTACAACTTTTCTCATACTGCATAATCTCAATGACCATGGCTTTGCAAATCTTGGGACGCATTTATAAATATTTTATATTGTTACACAAAGTTTTGCTCAATAACGATTTACGCGACTATTACCTCTTATTATCGCAAGCATCATCACTTTATATAATCTATTTTCATCACAATAACTCTATGTACACAAACTCCTTTAACAATTTGGGTTACAAGACTTACATTCAATGATGATTTAAATATTTTCCCTAGCAATGCTTTACCGCGATATATTGATATAATTATATACATTTTCTTGGAGACAATAAAACGCCTTTACTTGAGACATCATTTTTGATGTTATTTTTATATTTTCAGTAAGCATATAAAACGCGATTTACGTATTTAGTCATTAAACTCGAGTCACACGATTATTGCGATTTTTCTTTTAATTTGATGAGATGTTTCGATTACAATATTATGCACATGAGATTTCATTTTGGTGTTTCGATTTGACCGAATCCAAGCTATTCAATAACAATCATTTATCTTTTAAACAATATTTTCATGACTATGTTGTTTATATTTGAGCATTTATGTAAACACGATTCTATACGTTATTCTATATCATTTTATCTAATCTATTAACGACCTATGTGTGGCTGTCTACAAGTTTTTGCGCTATTAGAAACCGTTATTATAATGATGATTATATAAATGGTTTCACAATAGTGGCCGTATTCATGTTTTATCACATTTCATCAATTGTTTTGGTTGTTAATCAAATACTATTTTATTTATATTGATGCATGTATGCGTCACCCCAAAGAAACTCACCTCATCCTCGTGATTTCACGAAATCGTATTCTCAGTTACTTATAACCTCAAGTTTGTTCACGTGTGAAACTCATCGTACGACGTTATTGCAAGTTGATAATCGTTTATCCCAACTTTATGTGATCACTTATTGGACTTTTCATTTCTATTTATCGGGTTTCATCTTATCAATTTTATTTAGTACCTCGATTTATAGACTTTGTTAACTATCTTGATGACTTTTCACTTCGAATCTTATTTCATATTGTTTACCCTAAATTTTTCTTATCTAAATTGATCGTTTTTACTTATTTTAGTCGAATTGTTATTTTCGCATTGGTTTATATTCTAAGACTTTAAACTGTTTCATTTATGTATCCCATTTTCCTACTTACTAAAAAGTCAATACTGAAATTTTTCAACCACTAGTACTGTTTTGTCAATATTGGTAAAATTTAACAAATTTATTTACACATTTAATAGTTAAAGATTTCAAAATAAATATGTCTCTTAAACCACGCAATGTAACGAACCATGTGGACCATACGACAATCGAAATAATTATGGGTGCACACTTAATTATCGAAATCCCCGTATGGAAGTCATGGTAAGTATGGTTGTGTGCTATAACTCAGACCCGAGGATAATGGCAGAAAAACGATAAAAATGCGAAATCATGATTAAGGGCATGGTGGATACGCCGCTGGTACATCCTATATATAAGTGCCTTTATTATGTTTTCTCATTTGTAGCGTTTTTCAAATCATCCAAGGATTTGACGTTATTATTTTGTCAAAAGTTTTGCTTGCAATTATTTTACTAATGACAATATTCGTTAGTAATTATTTTCTTTCTTTTATTCTAATTTCGGGACGAAATTTCCAAAAAGTTGGGGATACTGTGACATTCGTCAAATTTGAGTCTCGAGTTATATTCATATATTAAACTTTATTTTTTGTAAAAACCGCTCAAACATTTTTTGAACCTTAATTTATTTATTATATAATAATATTATGGACCTCGATTATCAATAAATCGATGTTTGTCATATTATAGAGTTGTTAAGAAAACATAGGGGGTCCAAACCGATTTTTCGTAAAATTGCTATGAGTTTAAGAAACTTTAAACTAAATTTAAACTTGTTTGAAACTTGAGGGGTTTTTTTTGAAAATATATATAATACATACATATATAAAAGAAACCCTAAACCTAACTATAACAACACAATCAAACCCACAGCCGCCTCCCTCTATCTCGTTCATTTTCCGGCGCCGAATTCCGGCAGCCGGCGCATCTCCGGCGGGTCCGGCAACACCCCACCACCTCCGCACACCACCCACCACCTCCACCGCAGCCATCACTCTAACCACATCACACCAGCCGCCACCTTCCACCTTGTAGCCGTTTTTCCGGCGAACCCGAGCTCCGGCGACTCCAAAGCACCACCATCGTCTCCGGCTCTCTCTCTCTCTCTACCCTCGGCTCTCTCTACTCTCGGCTCTCTCTCTCTCTACTCTCGGCTGTCTCTCTTTCTCTCTCTCTCTCGCTACCCTCCGCGTTTTTCCGGCAAGTCTTCGATGGCCGGAAATCGGTCCGACGACCCCACTCGGCTACAACAATTTCTCTCGGCCAAACTACATATGGTAAGGAGATTTAGAGTTTTGTTTGTCTTGGTGTTTAGCTCATAACCGGTAATCGAGTCGCGAGTTCGTTCCCCCTTAAACCGACTTTGGAGAGTGTCGGGAATTATATTAGTTATTTTATTAGCATCATACCTTATGATAAGGCTTATTATCATTATTATTATTAACAAGATAATATTTATTATTATTATTATTATTATTATTATTATTATTATTATCATTATCATTATATTCTTAATTTATAGATTATTATTACTATGATTATTATTATCATTATTAGCATGATTATTAAGTAATACTATAAATTCTATTATACAAATATTATCTATTTGTTTTATCGAACCGAACCCCATGTCGGGCCTAGTTTTCGTTTCACGTCATTAATACTCGAGTTACATTTTTATCACTAATTCTATTAGAATTACAATGTTATAAGTATAAATTATTATCTTTAATATGGCACATATAATTTTCATAATAATAATAATTATTATTAGTAAAATTCTTAAATCGATTAATAATGTATTCAAAAACAAAAGTACTTATTATTATATTGTTATTATTATTACTATTATTAGTTTTAACAACAATCCTCGAGTGGTAGTATTGTTATATATCATCAACATTATCTTATATATCTATATCTATATATATATATATATATATAACATATTTTAAAAATCATTATTATCATTTCTATCTTAAACATTAATAATATTATTATAAACCTTATTATCAATTAATTTTTATAAAATCGAACTCTTGAATTAAACTCATCTTGTTTCTATTTAATATTGGTTTAGTTATTTAAAAGCCCAAATAAAATAATATTATTTTATTTTAAATTATCAATTAAGTGTGAGTCCCTAGTCGTTAGCAAATTAACCGGTAATCCGATTTACAACCGAACCTCATCGTTCCATGTTTCCAATATAGTTTCATTATGGTTTCAAGTTCATTAATATATATTACGTTATTTATTTTAGCTAAGGTGTTTATCGTTTCAAGTCGGATCTGTTCGTTTACCGTTCGAGCTTCATTTATTTATCTATTTATTTCTCGGTTCATCAGTCGAGGTGGGTACTTTCATACCCCTTTTTCCATATTTCGTTTTGGGGTGACATTTCATACCTATCAAACTAAATGCTTTATTTACTTGAATCTTAAACCCACAAACGTGATTGTATACTTTACCTAAATAATTGCTTGATTTGGTGTTCTTTGCTTACATGCTTATTTGCCTATGTGTTTATCGCTTTTGGATGGTGGAACTATAAATCCTAGACCATTTGACAACCCCTCATGGCAAGGTGTCGTTAACGTAATGCAATTAACGATAACTATTTAATCCTAGACTACTTGGCAACCCCTTGTAGCTAGGTGGTGCTAATGTGTTTAGCAATTGTCTATAAAATCCTAAACTATTTGGCAACCCCTTATAGTTGGGTGTCGCTAACTTGTTAGCGATAACTATTTTATCCAAATTTATAGCTTTTATTTATTGTTTTGTATACAAGTTTTGTGGCTCTTTATTACTATATACTTATATGCTCAAACTTATGAATTGTTCACCAACCTTTGTGTTGACAAACTTTATTTTATGAAATGTTACAGGTTTGACTTTTGTTGACTCGAGGACTTGATGAAAACGTTACCAAGACTACTAGGGTATTAGTAAAACGAATAATATAATTGTTACTTGTATTCAATTTGTTCGTGTGAACGAGATGTGTTGATTACTGATTTGTTGAAATAAAATAAGTTGAATAAATATTGTCACTTTAAATAGTGGCTTGTGTATTTGTCCACTCACGTTGCACCCCGACATGTTCCGCCTTTGGTCGGGGTGTGACATAAAAGATCTTTTTGCCTAAAGACATATCTTAAGCATAGAAGAAAATCAAATATTCCTCCTGTTCATAAAACAATGAGGCTTAATGTGCCTTATGGTACATTACATTTCATGAAACGTACGTTAACATGAACACGAATGGTGACACCACTAAAGTGTGTTGCTTAACTTCTTGTGGCCGAAGACAAAACATGTTTGATGTTGGTTAGAGCATTATAGGTTAAACTCAGGTATACTACCACACCAAAAAAGAATATAATGTGTGCTAGTACCTGAGTTCGAACCCACTCCTTAACTAGCCATAAGGTCTCAATGTTGGATTTATCAAGCAAACTATTTGTTGGACGAGTTGAATTAAGCTTGTATGAATAGAAGTAGGCCTGTAAACGAACCGAATGTTCGATAAATTATACGTGAATTGTTCGTGGGAAGTTCCTTTTTGTTCGTTTATTTAAAAAACGAACGGACATGAATAAAAAGTTTGTGTTCGTTTAATTAAACGAACGAACATGAACACATGTTCCGTTCGTTCATTTATGTTCGTTTATTTAAGTTCGTTTATGTATTATTTATTTATCTTTGTTTATGTATTAATAAAAACTAATTAAATATTATTTGGATGAGTCATCTACTTAAAGTTTTATATTTGTTAATTTGTGTTCATTTAAGTGTTTTCATTTATGTTCGTTTATGTTTGTTTGTGTTCACATATGTTCATTTATCTTTGTTTAGTTATTACCGTTTAGAATTTAAACAAACGAACATAAACAAACACACATGTTCAATTTTTAAATAAACGAACATGATCATAAATATTTGTTCGATTAAGTGTTCATGTTCTTTTACGTTAAATGAATGAAAATGAACATGCCCTTGTTCGTGTTCGTTCAACGCGTTTACATGCTTTCATTATTCACATTGACGAATACATCGGTCTTAATCTCTAGGCTCTACCGATTTTATTCTTGTTCATGAACCGTTCGTGAACACATTAATTTCCTTAATGAATGAACACAAACATAAAATCTCGTTCATTAAGTGTTCGTGAACACATTATTTTCTTAACGAACGAACACGAAAATGATCAAGCAGAATCAACTAACTTTTGTGACAGCTGGGGCATAAAGATGATCACCTCTACACCAATTCATCCACAAGCTAATGATCAAGCATAATCAAGGAACAAAATCATCGTCAACAACTTAAAAAAGAAGCCAGGATCCAAGAAAGGCAAATTGGATGAAGAACTTCCTTATGTTCTTTGGGCTGATAGAACAACACCCAAGAATGCAACAGGTCAAATACCCGTTCTCATTGGTATTTGGAGCAGAAGCTGTAATCCCTACAGAGATGGTAGTTTCCACTGCCAGAACAAGCATCCATGATTCACAAGAAAACAGCGAAAGCCTTATTCAAGAATTTGACACTATTGATGAACTCAAAGACTTAGCAAAAATCAGGATGGTTTCATATCGTAATAGGATGGTTGGGTCATATAACAAAAATATCAGGATCAGAAGGTTTCAAGAAGGAGATCTTGTCCTAAGGAAATCCTTTCAAAATATAACTAATCCGGCAGATGGAAAACTATCACCCAGGTGGGAAGGACCTTACTTGATCGAGTCAGAAGCCGGAAAAGCAGCATACCACTTACTTACAATGGAAGGTGATCTACTACCAAGAGCCTGGAATGCCGTCTACTTCAAAAAGTATTTTATGTAATAAGGATCAAGGATCCTTAAAGTTTCAAGGATCTTGAAATCGGTAAAATCTTATCCTGCTAATTTCTTGTTACTTATTGTTAATCAAAGATATCGATATTCTTAACATCTACTTTCACCAAGTTTTATGTTTATGCAGAAAATGCATATTTCAGGTGATTTTACAAGGTTAAGAGGTTGGTCACCTCTCTCCCACGTTTAAGGTATAATCTTAAATGATTATACCTTCTACGGTTTAAAGATTTTCACCTTTCATACGAATAGATTTTTGACACTCTCGCCTGGAGAGCATGCTATCCAAAGTATAGTTCGAGGCAATGGGACCAGTACACGTTTAGTGGCTGACAATTTAATTGATGTTGGCTTTATGGAGGATCTTACGAAAATGGTAGACGTATCATACAAAGATTTCAACCATTTTCATGTTAGCCAAGGTTTCTAACATTCTCATGTTAGCTAAGGTTTTGGCGTTTTCACGTCACTTACATTTGGGATAATTCCCGGTTTGGGCCAGGCCCTAGTTCGGGATTGACCCCATATTTTTGGGCTTGACCCCAATATTTTTTGGGCTCGACCCCAGAATTTTTGGGCTTGACCCCATTCTTTGGGTTTGACCCCAGTTTATATGGTTAATTGACTTAAGTTTTAAGACATTTGCAACAAGTATCCCTAATGTAACCACTAGTATCAACAGAATGTTTGTGGTAACTTAGATCTAATCAGACATTCTGGTATGAACTTTATTTAACAAGCTTTACTCATACAAATTATATTTTTGAAAACTATTATCTTCAAAGATCAAGGATCCTTAACATTTATTTGAAAGGATAATTTATTTTTGAATCTTTCAAAGTATAAATCATAACAACTAGGTTATCATAATAGTAAACAGTCAACAAATAGGTAAAAGATTAAAAGTTAGTATTATACCACCCTTGATTGACCAAAACTATTACCCAGACTTCCCCATCAAAACATGGTCCATCCACCCTGGTTAAAGCAGGTGTTACTAGTTGTTCATGATTGCAGGGAAATTAAAAGAAGGGGCACCAAAGGCTTAACCCCCGTAAAAAGAGGATCCATCCACTTTTGCTACCCCTTAGAACTGTCATGGATCCTTTACCCTAATTATCTGTTGTCTTATTACAAACCATCATGCTTCAAAACAAAAAAAAAACACATAAAAAGTGGGCTCATGCCTAAGCTCAACATCCTTCATCGCCCACATTAATGGCTCTTTCTTCAGCCACACATCCACCATCACCTTCACCAGCTTCGCTCCCATAAGTTGTTGTCCCATCAACTGCAGCCACAGTGTTCTCACTGGCCTCATCCTCATTCCCACCAAACGTAACCAGGGCCTGCCTCCACTTAGCCATCACCCATGTTGACTTGTCAAAAGCAGGATCACCAGCTTCAATATCTATCTTGATCCTCGCCTGCAACATGGATTTGGCCGACCACATCTTGGCTTTATCTGTGTCTTGTTTCACCTCATCTTGGTTTTGAGCCTCCACCGCAGACAGGTGATCATGTATTTGCTTCTTTTCCTTCATAAGTTTGGATACAGCCTTGTCTTTGGTAGTAGCCATGGCCGGCATCCCGGTGAGAGTTTCCTCCAGCTCCTTGACAACCTTCTCATGATAGCTTCTAGAAGAGTTCATGGCCTGCACGTAAAGATAAAGTGAGACAAAGCTAAAATATCTTCAGAAAGAATACATGATCCATAAACAGAAACAAATATGATCAAGGATTCTTACCGTAGTCAGCATTTCATGGAGCTGCCTCTCAGCTTCCAAAGGTTCCTCAGGCCCTGAAGATTTATTTCTCTTGGTGGCTCCAAACTTGGCACGGGTAGTCACTACTCGCGGTTCAGGGAACGTTAGCCTTGGAAGCTTCCTTCTTGATGATTTGGGGAGAGATAAGATTGTTGATATCCTCCAAAGAAAACTTGGACACAGACCTATTGGCTTACTTATCGGTTGACATGTCAAATCTCACCTATTTTACAAGGATTTGAACTTAAAGGCAAAATGACATATGTGATCTTATCACAACCGCCATTTTGGGGGCAACTGTTAGGGCTCAGAAATTTGATGTTGTGGATATATTATCCTGCCACATGTTATGGATCAGTTATCCTTAGCATGTATGTCGGATCTTGTCAGGATCTAGGACCCTCAATACTTACTGCTGATTAATAATAATTGTTCTCTTTATGTTATTAATATTAAAGCAGGTAAAACGGCTAATGACCGAGTCCAATCCATTATTTCGCCATCAAAGTCATTAAAAAGGACGTGGTCAAGCATGAAACGTCTACGTGGAGTAATGGCCTTGATTAGGGACGAGAAAATAGGAATTTTAATTATTAGTTTGTATCTTATCTATATAAAGAGGCTATGGTAGTAATATAGAGGACGACACAAAAAAGACACACTTGTAACACACACACACACACACACACACACTTAGATTTCTCTCTTGTAATCACTGCCTTAGAACTTGCTTTGTACTACACTTCTTTGTTTACTAATTATATTGGTGATAGACGATTGTCATCACCCGAGGTTGTTATGCTGACGATCTCATATTGATCAAGGGTTTTTCCTTATAGCAAAATCATTGTGTTCCTTTCCAATTTTTACTCATATAATCATCATTGTCATTCAAGCACCCTACCTCAGAAACTAAATTGGTTACATTATCCTTGAAAACGATTTTTGGCCAAAACAGGAACAACCTACCTAAACTCTGAAAGCCAACGTATGTCCAGTTAAAACAACATAATCTGATCAAAGTGAGACAACATGACTTTTCAAATTTAAAAAAATACGATAGTCTAAATACAAGAAAGTTCACGTTATGAAAGAAAATTAAAAGGGTTCAACGAATGGTTTAAACATCTTTATCTTTATAATAAAAATAAATAGGAAATAGCTAAAGCAATTATACAAATTTAATAAATACAACATGGAGAAATCGGGCCCCATAGTGTACAAGGATGGATGGGGTGATAAATAATATAAAGCCTTAGCATTTATATCTATCCATCCATCCATCCATCCATCCGCCAAACAAAGTCAGTATTGGATTAGGAGTTTGAACTAGAACCACTGCTAGATCACAAGCTTCCTGCTGGTACACTTACTTTTTGGAAAGAAAAGAAAAAAGCAAAAGCTAGGAAAAGATGAAAAGCGTGGATGATCATGTGGAGGTGATGGACGGTTCGGATATAATGGAGTTGGTTGAGAACGATAAGGTGTTGAGTAACTTCGTTGATCACAAGTTCCGTGACCTCGACCGTGACTGCGACGGCCATCTCTCTGTTAAAGAGTTGCAGCCTGCTGTTGCTGATATCGGTGCTGCTCTTGGTCTGCCTGCTCAAGGAACTTCTGCTGATTCAGATCATATTTACGCTCAGGTACCTTTTATCTTTTTTTTTCAACTCAACTACCTACCTACCTACATATTATTATTCTTATTGTTTCACGAAGAATACATTTCAATCCAAACTATATCAATAATATTCTTCTGCATAATTCACCTAATTGTTTTCCTGTCAATAAAAATAAATAAATGATTATGAAAGATGATGATAAAAGGAAAGGGCCCCATTCATTTTGAGCTGTAAATGTGGGGACTCTGAATCAATCATTCAAAACGAACAATAAATTTTATTAACATTTAACACAAACCAAATTACATCTGTATAATGGGTAAGCGAGCAACAAGCTGCGCTGCTATTCCCTTTTGGATCGCAAAGCCTATTCTGCTAAATATAAATCCTAGATTTCTCGGGCTCTGCGAGTCACGGTGGACCACCTTCTGCATCCGCTCCAAAAAGCGAACCACATTGTGAGTTAGTGATTCAAGGATTTATATACATAAATTGTTTGGTCAAATTCGCATAATATATATATATAATCACCATGTGCAATCAACTTGCTCTTAGCTGAGTTTATGTTATTAGATAGTATATTTGTTTTACAAGAAATAAGCTGCATGTTCTATATCGGTGAAATGTTGTTGACGGGATTTTTATTATCGGGTATGATTGTTAGTCTAAAGAAAAACAGTGCAATGTAGACACCAAAAATACAAGTGACACCATATATATAAATAATATATTGTATGGTTCTGGTTGAGATTATTATGCCTTTTGACTTCAATGGCAATATTGTCTAGATAATCGTACTTCTGGTACCATCTACTAGAGTGCATTTTTTAATATTTCTTTCTTGCTAACTTTATAGTTTATCTGATAGTGGGCTTTAACTTACATCATTTCTTGACTATATGTACCACTAAAGCACAAAGATTGAGGTGGTCGGTTTATCCTAAAGCTTTAAACCTATAAATTACTTTTATATTATAATTAAATTCATGAACAAACCGACTAAAAAGACAGGCTTAAAACAATCCTCCTTTTCCTAATGTTTTTCTTTTTCAATTTGAAGCAAGGAATTTCATAGGAATTATGTACTTGAATGTTTTATATGATCAATGTCACTTTGTGTCTTTATCAACCGAAAATTATATTCTAAGTTGTGTCTTTTGTGGACCATTATCTTGATGTGTAGCACTGTAGAAGTTGATGACATGAGTAGGGCCCAAATTTGTTACAAATTACTCATTGTCAAAAGCACATTAGGATGATGGGATCAATAAAGCATGCCTAAAAGTTATATACTTTTAACACATATGAGGAATGTTTCGGGCGACATCATCACTAATAAAATGTTAAACAACTTAGTGTTATATTAGTTTGTTAATTTCTGTTCTTAGTTCAAAGTTCTAACCACTTGATGTTTGGTTGTACAATGTTCCACTGTTAAATGCTATATATGCTCATTAGCTTCGACAAGCGGTCGGGTCAAAATGGTCAATCTCGTAATATTTCTTTTTTATAAAGATTGTGATTAAAGTTCATGGTAGGCAGTTTAAGCCTTTGTAAACCTGTCAATTTGCTGGATATCCTGTACTTTATCCTTCTTGAACCTAATTTTAGGTAATGAAAGATTGTTTCAATTTGTGTATATATGCAATACAAGTGTATGCATGTTTTCTGTATATAAAAAATAAAACTTGTGATGCAGATTCTTAGTGCATTCACTCATGGTAAAGATAGGAAAGTAAGCAAGACAGAATTTAAAAAGGTTCTTTCAGATTTTCTTATTGGGATGGCTGCGGGATTAAAGCGGGACCCGATTGTTATTCTACGCATCGATGGAGAAGATTTAATGGAATTCCTTGACGGCCCGGGTTTTGAACCCGAGATGACCTCTATATTCTCAGAACTCGAGATCCCGAATGGGTCTCTGACTGATTACATTAACAAGGCTTTTGAGAAACTTACAGTAGATAAAGGGATGCCTCCGGTTTTAGATTCATGGGTAATTCTTTAATCAAAATTTTCATTATTTTTTTTATGGTTTTCAGTGAAGGTGGAAATTTCGACCCATTGACTGGAGAATGAGTTGATTTCGGTTGTGTTTTTTTAGGGGTGTTAATCGTGTCGCGTACGCGAGATAACTTGTTAAACCCAAACATGACCTGTTTGTGTCATAGACATTAACTCTAAACCTGGGGACGTCTGAATTAGTGTAACCTGAACATGTCACATTATGTAACTATGTCAAGACAGGTTTAAGAGGTTGTAAATTGGTTCAAATCTATTTACAACAAAAGACATGGTGCGAGTCTTTTGTATTGAGTCTTTGACTCATAACCCGACCCACAAACCATCTTTCCACTTGTAAGTTTTAACATAATTCTAGGCGCTGAAACATTTTCTTGGTTCAGGTTACGAGCAACATTATAGCACCAGCACTAGAATCATGTGGTGTTGGTCAAGACCAGCCGGTTTCTCAAGAGACGTTCTTAGTTGAGTTTAAAAAGGTAGCCGAGAACGTGGCTCCGCGGCTCAAGGACCAGCCTGTTATTGTTGCTCACAGTGAGAACACCTTTGATGGAACCGGCATCAGGAGACTGCTATCCAACAAGTTTGAGCTGGAAAAGGTTACAATTATGTCTGCTTTCTTTTTATAAAACTTATTATTATTTTGAAGCTTTCACCATACAGTCTTCTTTTTCCAGTGCTATACTAGCTTTTAATAAATTAATTAATGAACGGGTTACTTTGCGTGTTTAATGTCGAACATGTTAAATATAGACATTTTTGGCCATACATGATGAAAGCTATTAAAATGCGCAAAACCTCCTAAATCGTATTTAGTCAAGGTTTTGAGTGTTTTCTTGTAATTATAACAAGCGCTTGTGGTAGATTAGGATTGTAAGTAACTTATTTCTCAATTTAATAAAAAAATAATAATGCTTAAGGCCTTCCATAACCTCTTAAATCATTTTATTCAGAAATTATTATGATTAGGATTGTAAATAGTTTGTTTTAAATAACATTTATGATATTGCTGATCTATAAAATATAGACAAAAATGTTTGTTAGCTAGTGGGTCAACTAGTCAACTCAACACAACCAAACATGTCAAGCTTATCTTGGATATCCCTTTAAAGTGGCTTATCATTTAATTTGTTGTAACTGCATAAATGTGCAATCTAGACTCTAGATACAGCAGTGAAGTCTTTGCCAAAAGATCCCCATGGGAGAATCTCCAAGAATTGTGTACGACTCGCGCTTGATCAACTGGCCTCTTCAGCTGGGTTGCCACCAATCGGTGCTGTTTATCAGGTATTCTGTTAAATTTAAGTAATACTATAACTTGTTGAATAAAACAATTTGAGAGTTTATATATACATTAAATCTTCGTTTCAAAAATAGGATTAACCTGATAAAAATATATAAATAAAAAATAAAAAAATTTCTTTTTGTTTCTCATGATTACAAATTATTAAAAGATGGTGTTGTGTGTGGTTATTGGTTAGGCTATTAAAATAATTAATAAGTTAATTTTCTTGTAAAAAAGTAATTTTAATTTATAAAAACTAAACATTTTTATGAGTAGGTTAAATAAATTCTTTAGCGAATAGTTGGTGAGATGTTAATTACTAACAAAAGCAAAATAACAATCTTTGTTTTGGATTAACGGATATTGAATTTATGCATCAAAATGTTAGTCTTCACAAAATTTCGATACAAAATTTGATAATGTAAACGAAACGAGATGCAAACTTTCTTTTAATAACAACATTTTGTTTTTTTGTTATATTAAAAGAAAGTGTTGTGTCATGTTTACATCATCACACTTTCTTATATAATTTTTATAAAAACTAGCTTTTTTTTTTCATAGATTCAATATTTTTTAATCCAATACAAAGATAGTTATTTTATTCAATATTGTTTTTGTTAGTTATTACTATCTTACTAAGAATTTATTAATGTGTTCTTTTTAATGTTAGTTTATAAATAAAACATAACTTATTTATTAGAAAAAAACTTCTTTAACTCATAAGATAGCAAGATGCAACACCATCTTTAATAACCATAAGTTCATAACAAGAACATAACTTAAATTAATTCATTACTTAAGAGTTCCTAAATGGTTCGTGTTCATGAGTAGGCTGGCCGTAGTTGACATATGCGCGAAACTAGTGTCACATGCATGAACTCGAATACATGATGTGTTTGAGGGTTGACGACAATTAGAGACATTTAACTAGAGAAAGAAAACTATTAAATTTTTATGTTACTTTAAAGTTCTAAAGTTACATATAATTTATATTTTTTTTGAAACATTTATGTTTAAACTATGCCAACTTATTTCTGAACTTCTAAAATTTTGGTATAAAAGATAAGAAAATAGTTTAGTTATTGCATAAAACCCATGTTTAAAATAAAATAAATGCCTCAAACCAGCCGGGTTCACACGAACACGGCCTATTTAGCTAAACGCGTCCGCTGGTAAAAAATTATCCAAATCTGTCTAGACTAGACCCAGTCTCACAAATTTTGTATTAGGTTTGTGTCATGTTAGAAGTCCGCAACCCTGATTACTAAATAAACAAATTGAAGTTAGAAAACTTTGTAATTACGCATTTGCCCATTGAGGCATTTTAAATATTTACTAATGCGTGTATATTTGGATGAATACGTGTGTAGATGGACGCGGTTATAAGTGAATCGTGCAAGATGTTTGACGTGGATGATGGAAAGGCGGTTAAAGAAGAGGAGTTCAAGAAGATACTGACAGAAGTCCTAGGAAGTATTATGCTCCAACTAGAAGGAAACCCGATCTCAGTTTCGACAAACTCGGTTGTTCACGAGCCACTCACATCCGCTTCCACACTCTTGCAGCCGTCTTCCATGTAAAAGGCGTGCGGTTATCTTAATGTACTACTTAGTTTCACATCAGGATCCAGAAATAACACCATATACGATGATAATGAATGCGTTAGTTGGTTCATGTAATTTATCATGGGAGACTAAGAGAAGGAAAGTAAAGTGTCATTTGATGGTTTTATGTATAAGTTAATTGTAATGACTCGGTGTTTTAACGATTACATTATTCAAAAAAGGATATGGATTTCTTCATATTACATTTTACGTCTTGGGTGTTCATTGTTAGCTCTAATTATGTGTGTTGGAAATGTATAAAGAAAAATAAAAAAGTATTAAGTGTGATTTAAGTTCAACTCTAGAACTGAATATAGGCCAGTGTTTCAAAGACTGCAATGGTGTTTCAACTCTAGAACTAAATTTAGGTGTTAACTTTGGCTTTTTAACTTTTTTTTTGTTAGAAGATTAAAATGACATCGTTTTTTATATTGTAGGCCGGGCCGGTTCAAGACTGGGGCAAAAAGGGGCGGTTCCAAGATTTAAGTAAAACAGGGGCAAAAAGATTTAAGTAAAACAGGGGCGGTTCCAAGACGGCGAAAAAAATTTTGGTTAAAGGCGAAATTTTTTTTAGGCCTTAAGTAAAAGAAACATTTTGTTGGGTTTAAACAATTTAATTTTAAATTGACTTACTTGGTTATGATTTAAGTTGTGTAAAAAACTTTTGTATAAAAATAAACATACAAATGTTTCAAATAAGACTTAAACCCACAACCTCTTAGTAAGAGGTCATACATCTTTGCCACTAGACCAAGCTAATAGTTATGTAATTGTGTTGAAACATTGATTATACATAATTATTTTTTATTAAAATACATATAATTTAAAAAAATAATAATAATTTCGGGCCTAGCGGGGTGTCGGACCTGTGGCCGTCGACTACCCTGCAACCCCTTATGGCCGGCTCTGAATAAAAGAAGAAAATGATTTGAAAGTTTAAGGGACTGCGACAAGTGATAAGAAGTACCTTTAATAACACCATACTTAAACTATAACATCTCTCGTAACTTTATAGTCATACTAAAATATGTTATAAACCTTACTAAGTGAGACATCAAATCCAAGATATAACTTTCATAAACTAATTTTTGTAATATTTGGTAAAGCTATGGCTTGATCGGCCTCCAGAAAAAATAAGGCTCTTTTGTAAAAAGTTTAATATCTATATATATGTAGAAAATAATATTTAAATTTTAAACCATGTAACTGAAATTGAGCTTATAAATTATGTAATTTCATCTCTCTAACTTTTGATAAAGGCCCCGATTTATCTTACGTTTTAAGCCTCCAAAATAGTTGGATAACCACCGACACAAAAGCAATACACTTGCGCTAGATATATATTCATAATTAAACCAACTGTGGTTCACTACTAACAAAATTACCAAACTATCTATTGATTTAATCTAAAAATAAGGGTATATACATGAATGTATAACTACATATACACTCATCTTGGTTAATGTGAACTACTTACTCTATACACATAAAATAGGATGAATGCACAACACATGATGATTGTTTGTGTTTGTAGTGCACAACTACTCAAAATCACATAATATGTGTACAAGTCATGTGTGACGGACGAACAACAACTTTGCATGTGATGGGTGTGAAACTCGCTTGTGTTAGTAGAATAAAATTATTACAAAGATTATAGCTTTATTTATGTATTTGTATTAATATATAGGAATATCAGTTTCCATTGATATTGTTTCATGTTATTAGATTTTTCTCTCATGAGGACAATGCATATATCTGTTGGTATGATATGAAGAAAAACAATATGCACCTATCATCAAAATTATTTTTTGTTAATTATTTTCATGTTCTTCATTAATCCAAATTAGACTGGCCATAGTTATACTTGGATTAATTAAGATATTAGAATTAAAACAAAAGATTAGTGGATGCATTGGTTTCATTTTATCATAACTTGTAAATCCATGCTATAAGCAAATTATTCTTGCAACAAGAATCTAAAAGAAACTACAATATTCTGCTAGCTGCATCTTTCTACAAACCAACTAAAAACAGAATCAACTAATTAATTAAAATCTATATTAATTAATAAGATCAGAAACTCCATGAAGCTGATCTTTTGATGACAGGTTGCATCTGTCTGTCTTCCTCGAGTGAGATCATACCTAAATGGGAAGGATCCTCTAGCATCATTTTAGCAACTAGATACCCTGCAACCGACCACGTCTGATGCTTACGCGCCTGTTTTCCGACGTATCGCCCTCTCTTTCCATCGTAATATTCCGGCCACCCGTCCTTTGCAAGCCTGAGTTCTGCCACCTCGATTGCCCTCCTCGCAATTTGGGGCCGTCCCACCTTGATACATGCAGCTGTAAGCAGCCATAATAGCACTGCACCACATATAACAAATGTATCATTTTAGTACGAGTCGAATATAGACATTTTAAGTAAACGGGCCGAATTTATCACTTTTCTGGTGAACAGACACGAGAGAATACAATGTACCTGGCCACGATCCTCCATTGTGGTAACTCCATCTTGTGTTCTTCGGATCGCATCCAGTAATAATCCTCCAGTCATGGCCTTCTATGGCAGGATAACAAACCTTCACGGGCATATCTCCAACCAACTCTTCCCATCTCGATTCTATAAGATCCATAATGGCCATTGACTGTTCAGGCGTGGCCAAAGACGAAAGAATGGCAACGCGGTTTCCCAAACAAAACCAACGGAAGTCCATATTCGAGGGCCCCACGTTTCCAAGGAAGTACCCCCCGTGAGTTGGCATAAAGTCAAAAACCCATTCGGGGAGTGAGTCGGGAATCACATTAAACTTGTTGACCGCTGTATGCGAGTACTCTTCTGTTTTGTACCAGTATATGTCATTTAGGTGTTTCAAGTCTAACCAAAAGTAGCTTCGCATGTGAAAGCTTAACGCATGAAGACGTTTCACGATTGTGTCAACGAGTTCTTTCCCTTGAGCATCTTGTTTCAGTAAAACTAAAGCACATCTTAATGCCATGAAAGAAAGAGCTTGTATTTCTATAGGATATCCATACACACCCTGCATGATTAATTCATTATATATTTCATTTCCAATACGAATACACGCCCAATGTTTGTCTATAAAATTCAAATTTCTAATTTTTTTTATTGTATTTTACCCGAGCATTGATTTCTGTATGAATCTATATATGTAGAGAAATGAGGAATACGCACCATTCTCCTATCGATCATAGAGCATCCATCAGCACACAGCAGAGTCGGGAATGTGTCGAATCCCTCAGAAAGGCATAGCGCGAGTATCAACCGTATACCCTTCTGGCAGTCAGGCATTTCAGCTAGTGAAGTGTCACCAGTTGACTTTGTATACGCCCGAAGCAGTATGATCCACCAAAATCCTGAATCAACAGGAGCAACTCGCCCTATTGCACTCTCACCAAAATCAGCCATTATAGTTTCCGTATCACGAACAGGATCATGAAGCACTTTAAAACTAGCTGGCATCACACCCTCCCCTAGTTGGAACCGGTCGATTTTCTTCTCCCATGATTGGAGCCGGAGAGTCTTTAGAATAAAGATCTTCACAATTTCTGGTTCACCATTAATTAGGAAAGCTAAGGCACTTGGAACGAAATCTCTCACAAATACCTATATATATGCAAAATTAGTAACCTGGATAAATTTAAATAGGAACTTTGTATTTCCAAAAACATGTAATGAGGCGCCTTTGGTTTTAGCATGGTGCAAGATTGTAACAAGTTGTTAGTATAAAGCGTGTACCTGGTCGTAATTTAATTTTTCATCAGAACTATCGAGTGCTGCAATAGTCCCAACTGGTTGACCACGAAAATACACCATTGTCTTCCTTAATGATTCCCACGCCTCAACAAACATCGGGTGTGGTTCAAGCCCATGATGGCCATTAGAGGAATTGAAGGATAATCTTTTACTTGGTGAAAAAATAGTCTCAAAATCCATGTGTCGGCCATTTTCTGCTAATGAAGGGTGACGGGGTGATGCCTCGACAAGTGACTTCTCATCCAACGATCTCTGTCTCTCCAAGTTCAGCTGTCTAGGTGAAGAGGTAGGTCCCAGCAGAGCCCAGTTGGACCCGCAAGACTCACCTCAAAGAGGGACGTCTGCGCAAAGGCTAAACTCGCAACTCACCTTGAAGAGACGTCTGCGCAGAAACCAACTGGATCCGCAGGACCCACCATGCTCAGAGACGTGACGTCCTTACGCGCAGTACGCAAGCTGTTCCCGCAGGAAAAGCCTCCCAATGGTCGACGTACTCCGCCTGTTCCCGTAGCAACGGATACTAGCCATCAGGGAAGGCTACCCGCGCAGCAAGGCTACACGCACAAGGCACTTAACTCTTAAATAATTCAGTAATGTCACCTGAAGAAGGAGTGAGCAAGCCGGGAACACTCCCGCACAAAGCCGGGAACACTCCCGCACAAAGCCGGGGACACTCCCGCACAAATGAGCCAGTCCGTACGATACTGGAGGATCTTTTGTACTGTACCTGACGAGGTATGGACAAAAGATCTGACCAAAGATACGACAGCTCACTGACAACAGTATGACGAGCAGCACGCTCTTGTACTGTATGTCACTATCAGCCGCTGCGTACTCACCAACCTGTCGGAGGACGTGCGTAGCCTGCAGTTGGTGGAACAGGAATAGTACACAGCCGGCCTGGTCACTATCAGCCGCTGCCTACCCACCAACCACCAGCATGGCACGTGCGTAGCCCACAGTTGGCAGAACAGGAATACTATTCAGCCGGCTGTACCTGCTTGGAAACCTACCTTCGGCTATAAATACTCCAACACCTTGGAATGGTATGGACACATTACATTACCTTATCACATCTTATCTTTTCTAGCAATCTCTTAATATACACTTATATTCAAGAGCAATCTAGTCTGATTCTCACGCCGGAGGGTGGTCACAAGGAGGTACCCCCCCTT
Organism: Bidens hawaiensis; assembly: GCF_021521415.1. Classification (NCBI taxonomy): domain Eukaryota; kingdom Viridiplantae; phylum Streptophyta; class Magnoliopsida; order Asterales; family Asteraceae; genus Bidens; species Bidens hawaiensis. The sequence goes on from NW_027491090.1 coordinate 416,666, forward strand.
CTCAGTGACGAGCTCACGGTGTCTGTTTTGCAGGTCATCAGAAGAACCATCTTTGCCGGACCTAACCCCTCGTGGGAAACATCTATTTAACCCCCAGATTATCCGTAATCTGCCCGGGGTCTATTAGTGTTTCTTCATTGGCGCCATCCGTGCATAAAAGCTAGAACTAATTCTCATTTTTTTTCAAAACCTCCGAAAAGATGGTTAACGTTACTCAGGTCCCCAGGCCAGGGAGTAACCACGAAATCCCGGTAACCACAACCCCAGCTACTGGGAGGAACACCGGCGAGCACACAAATTTTACGAACACTACCCCGGTTACTCAAACCGGGGCAAGTGCAGTAAATTTTACGAACACTACGCCGGTTACCCGAGACGGGGCAAGTGCAGTAAACAATCCTCCCCTGGGATTCATTGATACCCAGGTGGAAAGACTACAGACGAGGACCCCCCGCCAAACTCTTGAACAAGTTAAAGCGTGGGCGGAAAAACGTCAAAGGGAATTCCAAGCTGAGTTGGATGAACGCTTACGTTCACTCCAGCAGGCTGACGAATTCGGAAGCACTCGAAAACAGCTCAACATGAGCAATGAGTGCGAGTACTTGGACGATGATTCGGAGGAATCCGACACTGACGTAAACCCTCGCCATAGGGCGAAAGGGAAGCGTAAGGAAACGGACTTCCAACCGAGAAGGAATTTTGGAGAAACCTTCAAACCAAAAAACGCGGGTGGAAACCCACGTGACTTCTCTAAAACCTTCAGACCAACCGCTGCAAATGCGGGAACCTCCAAGTTTGCAAGGGACATTGCGGAAGCAATCGCCCCAAGAAGTGCCAAACAGATGTCCAACATCGGCACTTATGATGGTATATCTGACCCATACGATCATTTGAACAGATTCATAGCAGGGGCAACCGTCAACAACTGGACGGAACCCACGTGGTGTTATATGTTCCAGATGACGCTGGTTGGAGCAGCCAGAGCGTGGTTCGACCGTCTACCGGTCCACCACATCTACGATTGGGCAGACTTCCAACAGAAGTTTAGCCAACACTTCAACCAACAAAGAAAGTATACCGAAGAGCAATGGACAATCCTCAATTGCTTTCGAGAGGAAGATGAATCTTTGCTAGACTTCATCACTCGCTTCAACTCAAAGAAGCTAAGTCTGGGTAGTATTAGCGAAGATCTTGTTCGCGCTGCTTTCATCCAGGGCGCGAAAGACCCAGAGCTCATCCGCACCTTAATGGGTAAAGATGGCATGCCATCCACATGGGATGCCATCATGACAGCAGCTAAACGCTTCGCGGAAACGGAAAAGCAACTGGGTAGAGATCTTCCCCAAAGCACAAACCTTTACACCCAGAACACAAGAGAAAATAACGTCCTTACCGCCCGACTAAACAAAAAGAGGAAGCTAGGTATTTGGCAGTCAAGGGTAAACTTCGACACCTCATCCGGCTCGCACCCTCGGTTAGGCGGAAAGGACAACATGCCGTCGTCAAACCGGAACTCCAGATGGACGCCACTCACCAAAAGCGTCACCGAGATATTCGACATCGAGAGACTCCCATGGCCAAAGGCTCCAATAATCCGAGAGCGTCACAACGCTGATCAGAGCAAATTCTGTGACTTCCACAGGACAAGAGGCCACAACACCGAGGAATGCGTAGACTTGAAAGACATCGTCGAAGCATTTGTCAGAGATGGGACGCTCACGCACCTCGTGGCGTAATGAACGCTGAGCAGGCTAATGCGTGTAGAACCCCAGTTGGGGAAAACACGAATAAAACTGCAGCTTCAATGTCGGAGACTACATACTGCGTAAACAACGAGATTCCGAACCAAGTGCATATCGGCTCGAAAGGCTCGATGACACTCCCAAGAACATGGAAGGGAGCTCAATTACACAGTCTGCATGTAGATCAATTCCAAACTTGTAAAAGAAAAGGCCCAGAGCCACTTCTAATGGAAATGATTCTCCTTATCACATTGACGCTGATGATCTTACATTTATACTTATAAACTTTCAAAACACTGATATGCCGGTTTTCACCGCATAAATAAGTGTGAAGAAATCGTTGCGTGTGGAAGGCGGCAAAACTCGCATAAACACAAAAAACGGCAAACTTTCACGCAGGTCAGTCATAGGTAAAGTTTGATCATCCTACTAAATGAAAGTGCCGGTCCTAACCGCACAAATCATGATAGAGGACACCAAACTAACCTATTGACAACCGCGCGTCGAACGGTTAATTTATTCAAAACACTGATATGCCGGTTTTCATGGCATAAATAAGTGTGAAGAAATCGTTGCGTGTGGAAGGCGGCAAAACCCGCATAAACACAAAAAACGGCAAACCTTCACGCAGGTCAGTCATAGGTGAAGTTCGGTCATCCCACTAAATGAAAGTGCCGGGCCTAACCGCACAAATCATGATAGAGGAAACTGAACTTTAACCTATTGTCAACCGCGCGTCGAACGGTTAACTTATTCAGAACACTTAGAAAATATCTTCAAGGAAAAAATGAGGAAAACCTCCACGCAGGTCAGATATAGGTAAAGTTTAGCCATCCTACTAAGTGCAAGTGACGGTCTTACCCGCACAATCACGAAAGAGGAAGCAAAACTTTAACCTATTATCTGCCACGTTGATAGGTTAACTTATTCAAAGTACTTAAGAAATTGCTAAGTTAAACTAAAGTATGCACAAGCGAATCATATATTGTTTATGCGGCAAAACAAGTGCCAAATTAAACTATAATATGCATGAGCAAGTCGTATAACGTTTATAAAGCAAGAGTGACGGTCCTACCCGTACAAAAGATTTACATTCCAAAAAAATTCAAGTATTACAAGAATGGCTAGGTATCTACCCGCCTACAAGAGTGTAAATCTATACAAAAACATAAACCTATCCTAAAAAGTGGGAAGGGATCTAAAGGTTCAAGCTTCAGGACCACTCCCTCCAAACCCACTTGTACCCGCACCATCAGTTGGCTGTGGCGGTTCAAGGAAGGTCTTGAGAATGGTTAACCCATCATCAGCAGCAGCAACTTCGTTCACCTTCTCCACCACTGGATGCGGGAAGGCAGCATACTGGTTTACTGCTTGGTCATAAGCAGCTTCAGTATCCACATCATATAAAGGGAAGTTGGAAGGCGGGATGCCCTTCTCAACGAACCCTAGACCAAGCAGGAAGCCAGCCTTTTCCCCATCCTCATGAGAAGCGTTGAGGGCTGCGCTCATGGCATCGTCATATGATGTGTCCGTGAAGACCCGATGCACAACCTACAAAACAAAGATACAAGTATCAAAACCTTTTCTAAGTATAAAGAAAAGCGTGAAGACATTATGAAGCTAAGCTTACCTGCGATAACGCTTCTCGTAGAACCCATTCCTTGGTAACCAGAGCCTCCTGGAGGGCAGCTTGAGCTTGGTTACGGGCGCGTTCGGCTTCACTTTTGTTAAGGTTGGCAAGCAACACTTCCTTAGCAGCAGCCTCTTCAACGCCCTTTAGCTTACGCTCAGTATGGTCAAGCATACCCTTCTGGTCCAAGATTTCTTGAAGCTTCTTGGCGTCTTCCATGGCCAAGGCGTCATGAGCCTGCTGGAGCCTCTCTAATTTGGCTTTGAGCTCCTCATTCTCGGTGCGTAGAGACTCAGCAACAGCTTCAGCCCTGGTGGCCCTCTCAGTTGCGTTCCGAGCGGTTTCCTTAGCTAACCGAAGCTGTTCGTTAACAGCTTGGGCAGCCTTGGAATGGGCCTCGAGACGGGCCTGAACTTCAACCTCAAGGGCCTTGAAGGCCTTCTCCTTCTCCGCAGCAACGGCGGAGAGCCTCCTGTTCTCCTCCCGGACAGCCCGCGCTTGAGCTACTTCTTGGATACGAGCTGCTTTTAACTTGTCGTTTTCACGACAAAGCAGCTCGACACGCGGTTGCATCCGGGCAAGGAGAATTCGAAGCTCGTTTGTCAGCCTACCCTCCTGGTAGCTTGACATAGCTTCTCCCAGTGCACCACTGGGGGCGGCGTGGCGCACCCACTCGACGCAGTCCACAGCCGTCCGAAGGGTGGTTCCCCGGCGGATGTTCCACCGCGGAACAAACACCTCATTCGAATCCGACACTGCAAAAACAAAAAGCAGTTAGGAAAAGATGATATATAAAAAAAAACATAACAGGGCAAAATAACCCTACGCATCTGTAGGGTCGACGACAGGCCTGTAGCCGCCAAAGCCATCACCCGAACCTAACGGATATCCATCCAAGAGGTCAGGCAGATGGGAAGGAGGCAGAGATTGGCTAGACGCCGCAACCCCGGACATACCTGAAGGACCGGCCGTAGTCGCCGGCGCCGGAGGAGGCATGGCGGAGGCCGCCGTGGTAGAGACCAACGGAGGTGAACTCACCGGAGGTGAAATCACAACCGCGGTCGTCGCTGCGGAAGAGACCACAGAAAAACTCACCGCCGGCTCAGTGAAAGAATCAGTGAATATGGCACTGACAACCGGCGGAGACGTCGTCACGGTTGGAGCAGTTGCCTCAACCGAGTGAGCAACTGAACCAACTGAAGCAGGCGCAGCCGCCTGGGTCATCGCCTCAGGTAGGTTGACCAAACCTACCATCATGGGTCCGGAGGTGCTCCTCCCCGCTCCACCCTGGAATGCGGTAGCATCCACGCCTACACGAAGACAAGATATATAAGTATAATGGCGGAAAGATATGAAGTTAAAAGTAAAGGAAGTTTGTACTTACGAGTCCTCTTGAGCTTGAAGGTACGAACAGGCGGGGACGAACCCGATGGAACCGGCCTCTTTACGCCGGTCACCGTCGCTGTACTGGGCTGCCCGGAGGTGACAGCCGTCTCAACCTCCGGAGCAGTGATCTCAACACCACCAGGGTTCCCCGCCACCTCCTCGCTTTCGGTCTCTGAGTCAGACCGATTCACCGGATCGGCAGTTGAGGCAACCTTCGCCTTCCCCTCTCCGCCAGCAGCCTTCTTCTTCCTCACGAAGAATGGACCATCTGCGGATTCCTCATCAGAAGATGACAAGATTAGAGGAATTCCAGCAGAGGTTTGAGCATTGACAGGTCGAGGGTTAAACAACTCCTTACCTGGCCGCGTGGCGCTTAGAATGGGGTGGCCCGGCGGGTAGACCTCCACGAACCGATCCGCCGTTTGCTCAAGGATGGGCAACTCGTTCTCATCTAAAGCACGAGTACCCATCCGAGCAGGACCATCACTCTCCCGCGGCTGCAAGAGTGACTGCAAGTCGTTTCCCTCTGAAAACAAAAAGAAAAAACGGTTAGAACAAAAACCCTAAATTAACGGATAATATGAAGCATACCGTAAGGGACAGAGTTCAAACCGTATTCGAGGACGATGGGAATCTGTGACGCCTCCTTCCACACCCGGCTCATCCCGAGCATCACCATCCCGGACTCCGCAAAGCGGTAAACCGGAGACTGGATCCGGGAAACCTTGGAGAACCATTCCGCCTCCTGGTAGTTGGAGGCGTGAAGGTTCAGGAGAGCTCTCCCGTTCTTGAACGACATCGCTATGGGGACGACGCGAGCGGAGATATAGAAGAACTCCCGCTTCCAAGATCGAAGACTACGCTCGGTAGCGCAGATCTTCAAACCCTTGATCCGATTGACCAAGGTATACCACCCCTGGATGCACCTCCAGGAATAGAAGGTCATCAGGCGGTCAACATGGGGCTCCACACCCAGAATGAGACACACCCACTCGAAATGGCGGATCTTGGCGATCGCCATTGGGTGTACCTCAGTCAGATGCACACCGTGTCTCTCCAGAACACGGTATACAAACTTCGTCAATGGGAACCTGAGATTCCCATAGACGAAGAATGCAGCGTACACCTCTATCTTGCCCTTGGGGGCCTCGTACACCGTCTGATGAGGTGCAGGAAACTCAGGCTCGAAAGACTCGAGCATGAACTTCCTGACGACGTACTGATAGAGGTCGACAGGAAGAGCACACTGGCACTCGCCAGCAAGACTCTTGTCATCCTTGTCCGACGTGGACGACGGATTCTCGGCATACACGTCAGACTCCTCGGCGGTAGCCTCAAGATCATGAACAGAAGACATGTTTTGGATGTAAAGAAGTACGATTTCAGGAGAATGCTCGACAGAAAAGTTAGAGTATTCACCGGAAATCGTTTAGAAGAAGAAGAGAGGTGAAACTGTGAGTTGAGATGCAACCTCTCCTCCCTTTATATACTCATCGCAATGAATGCGATGAATTTAATGCGGAAGAGAGAGGAAAACGCTGGTGCAATGAAACTATGACACGTGGAAAAAGCAAGCTGGCAACAGCTGTTGACAGGACGCGTGCCGTAAACTTCGCGGCCACGCGCCCGAAAACTCGCGCCCACGCGCCTGAGAAAGCGTCTGGAATGACCATATACTGTCACGTCGTCATAACTTCCTGCACGTCCTGACACTGCCAGAAGAAACTGTTGGACGACGTTTCAACAGTTTGGACTGTTCTTATCCTTTCACCAACTCTTCGAATTTCAAAAAGATTCAAAAGTAAGCGGGACTATACCCCTTACCTTGGCAACCAAGTAACTATAAGACAGGTGCGAGTACAGTGTTAAGGCAAAACCCTTCACATACTTAGCACTTGCAGGGAATTGAAGCCAAGAATACCTCGGCAACCAAGTAACTATAAGACGGGTGCGGGTACAGTGTCAAGGCAAAACCCTTCACATACTTAGCACCCGCAGGGAATTGAAGCCAGGAATACCTTGGAAGTAAAGTAACTATAAGACGAGTGCGGGTAAAGTGTCAAGGCGAAACCCTTCACATACCTAGCACTCCGCAGGGAATTGAAACCAAGAAGGATCTTCTGGGCCATTCTTGCGGAAACGGGAATAACATCCCCGCATAGCGGGAACGTCGAGAACTAGATTGTTTGAAGCTCCAAGATGGAATTGGTTGTTTTAACATAATTGATCACTATCTTCAAAACTACCAAAACCTCAGGGAGAATCTATACAAGTGGAACTCAACGCTCCTGACTTGCGAGGAGGTTACAGACCTACCCGCATCATACCCAAAGATCAAGCAGAAAAGTCGGGAATTTCTGCACGTGACATTAGGACTTCCGCGGGAAGAATCCCCATGGAAAACCTTAAAACTAAAACCTTTTTCAAAACCCTTTGCTTAAGTCCAAAAGTTCACCTCACTTATTAACAATTCATGAGAAGAACATTGGACTGGGGGGACTTGAAGAGGTAGGTCCCAGCAGAGCCCAGTTGGACCCGCAAGGCTCACCTCAAAGAGGGACGTCTGCGCAAAGGCTAAACTCGCAACTCACCTTGAAGAGACGTCTGCGCAGAAACCAACTGGATCCGCAGGACCCACCATGCTCAGAGACGTGACGTCCTTACGCGCAGTACGCAAGCTGTTCCCGCGGGAAAAGCCTCCCAATGGTCGACGTACTCCGCCTGTTCCCGCAGCAACGTATACTAGCCATCAGGGAAGGCTACCCGCGCAGCAAGGCTACACGCACAAAGCACTTAACTCTTAAATAATTCAGTAATGTCACCTGAAGAAGGAGTGAGCAAGCCGGGAACACTCCCGCACAAAGCCGGGAACACTCCCGCACAAAGCCGGGGACACTCCCGCACAAATGAGCCAGTCCGTACGATACTGGAGGATCTTTTGTACTGTACCTGACGAGGTATGGACAAAAGATCTGACCAAAGATACGACAGCTCACTGACAAAAGTATGACGAGCAGCACGCTCTTGTACTGTATGTCACTATCAGCCGCTGCGTACTCACTAACCTGTCGGAGGACGTGCGTAGCCTGCAGTTGGTGGAACAGGAATAGTACACAGCCGGCCTGGTCACTATCAGCCGCTGCCTACCCACCAACCACCAGCATGGCACGTGCGTAGCCCACAGTTGGCAGAACAGGAATACTATTCAGCCGGCTGTACCTGCTTGGAAACCTACCTTCGGCTATAAATACTCCAACACCTTAGAATGGTATGGACACATTACATTACCTTATCACATCTTATCTTTTCTAGCAATCTCTTAATATACACTTATATTCAAGAGCAATCTAGTCTGATTCTCACGCCGGAGGGTGGTCACAAGGAGGTACCCCCCTTCTCAGTGACGAGCTCACGGTGTCTGTTTTGCAGGTCATCAGAAGAACCATCTTTGCCGGACCTAACCCCTCGTGGGAAACATCTATTTAACCCCCAGATTATCCGTAATCTGCCCGGGGTCTATTAGTGTTTCTTCACTAGGCTTATCTAGCAACTTTGAGAAATCGATAATATCATCACTATCAACGCTTTTCACACTGTCGTTTTGAGTCAAATCCACAGATGCCACAGACATTCTCAAATCTAGTATATAGGATCAATCACATTGTACAATAATTAGCAACACTAAAAAATATGATTAAATGCATAATACGCAATTAATTACTTGGAAACATGTCAAGATTCAAGATACCATCAAAGAAATGAAGATGTGCATACACCACGAAATTACTGCTCAAACGCGTAAACTATTAACTAATTGTTCCAATGTTAACATAACTAAACTACATATGATTGAATGAATAACATGCACAAAATCAACATAGTAATATGAAGATACATCAAAATTGAAAACCTATTATTCCAATTAATTCAGGAATAGCAGAGGCATAAGTTGTGTACATAAAAGTTGCACATCCAAAAACTGCGCATACAATGGCAGGGCTACAAACAATAAGATGCATCGTGACATGTAAATATATAAACATTCATATGCACATAATCAATCACTTATATGTAAAACCCTGATTCAAAATACTAACCTCAACACGATTCAAACCCCCAAATTCAGGTTAATGTGGACGTCCACAATGTAACACAATGCCAATGTAGAAGCAAAATAGCTCATGGTACCACTAATAATTAAGAATAAATATCATTGTAGATATGTGTTTAGCCATTTCTTGCATAATGAATATGAATAGAAGTATATATAATAATTAATAGTTAATTTTGATAATAATATCTAACCACCTAATTAACATACTCTTTTTGTACTGTAATATTTACAACAACCCCCCTAGCTACACTTGTTATGACATTATTCACGTGACAACTCACCAAATCCCATATTTGTATCATTTCACAAATATTAACCATCCCTAGTTTTAATATTTTATCCAATGTCTACCAAAAAAATAGGACACGCAATGCATTGAAAGCAATACCCTAGATTAGAAAATAGGAAAACGAATTACTTGTTTGAATTATTAATTCAGAAAGGGGTGGCGGCGCAGCTTGTTGCTCGCCTACCTGCTATGTTGATGTAATATCTATGTTTCTATATAATGAGAAAATAAAATTATTAAGCAATACCCTAAATAAGAAAATTTAAGTGATAAGGTATCGTGACGTAGTAAAATAAAAGGTTTAGTTGTTGAGAGTACAATCAGGTATTGTTATTGGTTACACTCGGTCCCGAACAAGACGTAACTTCAATTTGATCAACATTAATGTCAATTATAAAGCAAAAATTACTCAAAGTTTCGTGTAAACGAGAACTTAACCATTAATCATACATACTAATGAATGACTATGGTACAAGTGAATCCGGACAAAACATGTAAATCAAAAAACAACTTCAAATGAATCCATAAAAATGAACATAAAAGCAAGGAAAATGACAAAACAAAGCATAAACTGATCAGATGATGAAACAAAACATAGAATCCATGGACACCAACGTCATAAGAAACAGCAAATTTAAGTATAGAAAAGTGATGATGGATAAGATCATCAAAGTTACTTTACAGAGGTTCAAGTCTTCAAAAAATAAGCAGGCGTTTCATTTGTTATAGAGAAATGGTACTGGTGTCTATGTCATGTCATGTTGTGATTATGAATTATTATTATTTGTAAGTGGGAAGGAAAGAAGATGTAGGGATTAATATGCACGCACGAGATTCATACGGAGAGTGGGGCATATATTGTATTTGTATGTATCAAATGGAGTGAGTGGCTGAAGGGGAGCCTGGGGGGACGTGAAAGTGAGTATAAAAAAGGAACAAGGACAAAAATGGTGAAGCTGTTGTGCACAGAATTGCACATGTTGCTGCGTCATCTTTTTAAACTCAGTCACTATATATATTCAATAATATGAACTTAGTTTTTCACCATTTACTGATCATATATATTAGTGACGTCTAAGTTTTTGTAACAAATATGTTTGGTGAAATGTATTTATATATAGGTCCGTGTAGTTTCGTCCAATCTGCAAAGGTTAAATATTTAAAAGACAATGCGGAGTGCATACTAATTTTAAACTAAACCTAGGGTGTTTTTTTTAACGGCGGAATCTTATTTGAAACAAAAGGAGTTAGCAAGTAGCTTCCCAACCGAAAACACCTCAATACATCAGTTAAAAGTAAGAGTAAAATTACACCAGTTGGACTAGAGTTAAGTATTTTCTCGCCTTATTGTTGATCCACATGAAGCATAAATGTTTTATGTCTTTAAAAACCTTGAAAGGACACACCTCTTTAGTGTTAAACAGCTTTTCAATTTAAGTCTTATCACATACACAAAAGTGTGATAAAAAATACCATACATCTTGACACTACAATGGGAAGTCCAAAAGTTGTATTACTCACTCCAAGGGAAGAGAGACCATACCATTGTTGAATACGGCTCCAAATAAGCTTAGCCAAGTTGCACTGAATCACTAAATGCTCTAACGATTATGCATGACAAAAGGCATATAGGGCAAATGGTCGAAGTAAGTGCAATACCTTGCTTAGTAAGAGCCTCCCGGGTTGGTAACTTTAATATGAACCCAATTGTCCCATTTATGACTCACTGAATGACCGTTCTATAAATCTAATCGATCCCAATGAGACTTGGTTGAGAAATCATTAACGAAGACAACGCTTTTCTAAATTCCAGTAATACTCAGTTTCATCAAAAGAGGCGAATTAGAGAGATGACTGTGGTGAATTATTGTATAACCTTAAACCAAAGAGAAGGTCTAGCTTTTCGCCAAAGCTTTCCACCACCATTACTCAAGAAGAGAAAGATTCATGTACCGAATAAATATTCATATTATTATATATAATAATTCACAACTTTGGTGCCGCAAAGCCTCTATTGGGCCACTTTGCGGCACCCTATTGGTAGAATTTTTTTTTGTTTCGGTCCGCAATGAATGTAACGAAAACTTACCGAATGTGAATTTTATTTTTGTTCTTTTTCATTATTTTGTTTTAGTTACGTATCGTGTCGAACACGATGGAAACCGACCGAATTCGCGTAGACTCTCCGAGTTTTGTTTTAGTTCCAGTTTGTATTGAAAACCGACTGAATTCGTGTAGACTCAACCACCTCAACGCCCGGGATCGATAACGGTCAGGATTTACCAACAATCGAGTTTTGCCGACCGATGTCACGCCATTGGTTCACCCAAATTTTTATATATTTTTTGTTTTATTTTTGTCTTAGTTTCGATACTATAACGCACGTAACCGAAACCGACCGATTTCACGTCGACCTGCCGTATCAACGCTTGGGTTTTACCGACCTGTCCGGCGCAACGCGCATCGAGAAATACTAGTTAAGAATAATTGTGATTACATCTATTGGGTTTTAGCTACTTATATAATGCGTGGATTATGTGGGTGTATTTTATGACTAATCATGTGCATATATGGGTATGAATAATGTAAAAAGTTGAATGTGATAGAATAGTATAGTTATATATTAGAGAAAATTATTGTTTGCATCCCTGTGATTTTAGGGAGATGCATAAGGAGTCCATGAAAAAAAATTGAATTGGTTGAGTCTCTGTGGTTTGAAAATGAACTATTTGAGTCCCTGCCGTTACAAACTTGTTTTTAACAAAAGAGAAAAACAAATTGAACTACTTTTTTTAAACAAAAATACATGAACCAAAACCAAACTTGTTTTTAACAAAAATATCGTCGTAGCCTGTGCTAAGGTGGAGTTCGATTGATTACTTATTTTAGAGTAGTTACATTCTTTTAGTTTAGTAAAAAAGTAGTTCGTCTATTTTTGTTGAAAAGGTAGTTCGGTCGTTTATTTATGTTAGAAAGTAGTCTAGTTTGTCAGGTCCCCGATTTCAGCTGGATCTTACCAAATCATGCCATAGCTCACACAAATAGATGTGTCGACAAGGGAGTTAATGACGTGTTGCTATATTTAGAAAGATTACCGTTTGTTAAAGGCGGAATCAATAACAAACGATTTGGTTGCTTAACAGTAATCAAATGTAACTAACACACACAAGATTCACTCAAAAGATTTCCATTTATATAATGTTCATCATACATAGGGTAATCGATTTAGGGTTTCTTGAAGGAAAGTTTTTCCATACTATTCTAAGACAGCCGTCACACTAAATAATATTCTTTCTGAATTAATGAGTCTGTCTTCCTTAGGAGGCGTGCCCTAAATTATTCATTTTATAGGCCTGACACCTCCTTTACAGCTGTCATTCCTTCTAGAAACCCTAAATGCTAAAACATATTCAAATTACATATTCATAAATATTCTAAGTGTACAACAAGTCTTCCGGGTAGGCTTTGCAACAATCTTCATTTTCCGAATAGGCTGTGTGCTCTGCCATCCTTCAGAACTTGGTAACATAGAAGTGTGTCCGGGATCAGTTTCCGGGTAGACTTTACTTGAAGAGTATTTTACCAAGTAAAATACTCACCGGGTAGACTTCAATCTTCTTGACTTTTCCAGACTTTGCCCGACAAACCCTTACGGGCAACCTAGTTCTTCGATGGTCCATTCAACTCATTGCTAGAGAATAACTTATTAGCAAAGTGTGTTCGGTAGCACTGTTCCTTGCTTGAGTTGAACCTTTCCCGATGTTACTTAGAAATATTCCATTAACACATCAAGCCTACTTGGACCACAATTATTAATGAATACCTTGCTCGATCTTCCAATTACTTGGCTTCATGAACTTGGTTAGCCAAAAGCTTACTCGGGAGTGAACTTTACTTGGCTTTGAAGAACATACTTGCTTGATAAAGTGAACCTTGCCCGGATTTGCATAAACTAGTGAACCTTTCCCGGTAATACACCAATTTGCAAACCCTGCTCGGATATCCACTAAAGAAGACTTCTTGAGGATAACATTGCCCGATAGACAAAATATCATACCCGGCTAAGTAAAAGCTTGCTCGGAGGTCTAAAGTGTGCCCGGATCCATACTTAGCGAATTCTGAGGAGGTTGAGAAGATTCCAATCTTCCATATGTCTTTTAGAACAAATCTTTGACGTAACAATCTCCCCCTTAGGTCAATTGTTTGACTCAACAATCTCCCCCTAGATTGGAACACCTCATCTGACCCAAAACATTCTATGGTTACTTACACTTAGTCAAAATACACATCAAATCAAAATCTAAATACATATACATAACATAAACAAGTTACATAATCAAAATTTTGTCCGAAGACATTACATAACAAAGCCTAATCTATGAATCTTGTCTCCTCCTTGCATTATGGGCGGCTTGTCTTCTGTTTACTAATACTGATGCAGCTCTCAGCCTAAAGATATCAAGGATTTGGTAGTGAGTATGACTTTCTGGTATGACCAAATCCCTTATATCCATCAGATCCTCATCGTGCAAGTAAGTCAAGTCTTCATCCTTCTTGATTATCCCCAGTACTTTTCCATCAGAATTTCTCAGTAAATAATGGCCAACATTTTCTTTGTATTCAACTTCAGTTATAACGCCATTTCTTTGAACTGTGTAATTGAGGCATGTCATTCTTCTTTCAAGGCTTATGCATGTGTTCAAGTTTGACAAAGGATTTCTGTCTCTGACATTCATTTGGTAGTTCAGTTCTGCCCTGTCCATTCTCTTTAACTTCTCTGACCTTCTTGATCTATGAAGTTGAATCATTCTCCAACTTCTCTTTTCTTTTAAGAACTGGAATCCCTTGTCAGCTTCTTCATTCAAAAACTTTGAGAGATCATTCATTTGCCTACCTGCCATCCTGTTTTTGTTTCTATAATCATACAGGTTAAGTGTGGCCATTCTTTCTAGTTGTTCTTGAGTGTACTCATAAAAGTCACCTGTCACAACTATCTCTCTCAATTTTCTGCTTTCCATAATCACTCTCAAACATTCAGATACAAAATCATAGTAGAGTTCTCTTGGAAGATCCACATTTGATTGTGGTATTGTTGTTCTTTGTGGTACAGATCTACTTGATTCACCTCTTTCACCTTGTTGATGTCTTCTTGAGATTGGAGGCCTGAATGGAATAGACTTCTTGGGCTTTCCAGGCTTCAAGTTGAAGGTGTTGATGTAGATTGCCTCTACCATCTTAGGTGGAAGGTTAGCTAGTTCAACAAGATCCTGTCCTGCTTATTCTTTAAGAGTCATCATTATTTTAGCTAACCCAGGACTGTTAGACAATCCTGCATGTATTAATCATCCTTCAACAAAACTTCTGAGGTTATCACCTTCCCTTTGAGCTTTCTCCCACTCAGCCTTTTGGATACAGAAGAGTTCTTTCAAGTCTTGCTTTTCCAAGGCATCAAAAGAGGTCATCCATTCCCCTTTAATTAATCATTATGCCCCTTAGAATATTTATCATCTCTTTATTCTCCCAAGGGACAATAGGTTCATCTTCAGGTTCAGAGTTCACTTCCTTTGGGATAGATGTGTCAACAACAGGTACTTCCTTTGAGATTTCCTTTTTACCTTGAATCTTCTGTTTCTCCCTTAGTGTCATTATCTTTCTTTTCTTTGTTGGAGGCTAAACAGATGTTTCAGACTTTTTAGTAGAGCTCTCAGTTTGTACCCTCTTCAGCTTCTCTTTTCTTTTCAGTTTATTATACTTGTCCAACACTGATTCTCTTGATAAGTTCTCAACTATTTCAGGCTTCAATCCTTTCTCCAGCAGGTATCCACACATTCCTTCAAACTTCTTTTTCAATGTTTCCATCTTTTCAATCTTCTCATTCTCCTTGACACATTTTTCTATTACTTTTTCTCTTTCACTGTTATAAAGGTCTTGGAGTTTGTCAAATTTGAAGTGTGTCAGATCCTTCTCTGAATAACCATGCCTTCTCAGATGCTCTATGTACTTCTGATCATCTCTATTCTTTTGCTGCATGGCCCTTTTGATCTTTTCATTTTCTTCCTCAAGTTTCTTATTCAACTCATCATCACTCATATGAGCCACACTCTCAGACTTCACACCAAGTGCCTTTAACTTCATAATCAAAGGATTGTTCAGTCTGGCATTCAACAAACTTTGCTCAATGCTATCCCTTTGTTCATCAGTCATTGTCACATGTGTGGACTCAACATTGGCAGTCTTGGCACTCTTTCCTTGATCATCATCAGGATTATCATCATCATCATCAGAATCATCAGACTCATCTTCCTCCTCAGTTGAATCATTTACAGCATCAATTTTGGGTTCATCAGAGGGTGGATGATCTAAATTTGGTTCAGTTACATCAGGAACATCAGGAACACCTGGAATCCGTTGACCTGGTTGCAGTGGAATTGCTCTGATTGGGCTTGCATCATTTTCATTATCAGGAGTCTCTATATAGCATTTATTCTTTTCATCCCATCTCCCTCTCTTTGTTTTCTGATCATTTCTCATGCCCTGATCAGTAGCTTTCCTCTTTCTTGAGTATTTCTTTTCAAATCTTTCCACATTTTCATGTATTTTTGATGCTTTAGCCAACATTTCCTTAATAGATTCTTCATTTTCTTTTTCAGTATTCTTTTCAGGTTCCTATTGGGATTCATTTTCAGGTTGACTCTGTGGTTGAAACATGCTAACCACCATATCTAATGAATTTTCAGCTTCTTCAACCTTCTTTAACTTAATCAAGGCTTCAATCACCTCTTGATCAGCCACTTCATCAATGATTTCTTTTGCAATATTGGCTTGGTTGATCAAGTATTCTTGCTCTGCCAGTTCCTCTGGAGTCAAGGTTTAGGCCATTATCTCCCTTTCCCTTGTTTCTCTCATGATGTTTTCTTGTTCTTTCAAGGCAGCAGCAGCAATAGCATCATCTTTAAACAAAACATCTTTCTCAGGATATGCCTTAACATGCTCTTCTTCACAAACTTTTGTTTTACCTTTCTCTATTCTCCTCCTCACACCCTCTTCATCTTCAGACTGTACATAGTCATCTATTTCCTTTTCAAGTGCTTCCAGTTTTGGGTCATGCTCTACTCTCTTGGAACTTGCTTGTTGATCAGTTTCTGGTTCAGTGTGTATAAGTTCCTCAGTAGCAGCATTTTCATCAATGATTTCTTCAGTTTGAACATCAGTTAAGTTATCAGTTGCCACATCTGTCAAGACATCAGTAGCCACATCAGTGGTAGCTACATTTTCTTCAACATTTGTCTTTTCAGCTCCATCCTCTGTCTCAACATTCTCTTCACTCCATTCAACATTCATTACTTCATCAATATAATCATAATCTTGTTCTCCAATATCTGATTTATCACCTTCATACTCATCATCTTCAACTCTCCTCTCCTCACTATCCTCCTCTCCATCATCATAAGCATTCAAAATCAATTTCAAACTGTCTACAGTCTCTACACCTGTTTCAGTTTCAACATTTACCACATAGTCAGTTGACAACTTTTCATTCTCCCCCTGTTTTGGGGCAGCTGAGGTCTTCTCAACCTCCTGCTCCAGGGCTTGAATTTTCATTTCAACTCTAGCCAACTTCTCCATTAACATCACATTCTCCATGGTGACCTCCTCATTCCTCTTTCTCAATTCATCATTTTCTTTCAATAAGTTCAGGTTTCTTTGGAATAAGTCAGTATCAGTGGGTGGTGTTGTAGGTGGTGATGTAAAGAATGGATCATATTCAGGTGATTCTTGGGTTGTGGTTTGGGTTTGGAAAATGGTTTGTGGTGGTGATTGTGTATGAGGTGGGCTTGAAATGAATGGATCAGAATGAATTGGGCTAGATGTTGGTGGTGTTTGTGGTGTTGGGGATATATGTGTTGATGTTTCAGGGTGGTTCATGATTAAGGTTTGGGGTGGGTATTGAGTGGTTTGATGTGGTGGTGTTTGTGGTGGTGATGGTACAATGGGCTGGTCAATGTGTAATGGTGATTGTGGTGGTGTTGGAATAATGGGTTATTCTGGTTCCTCATGTTGCTACCCCTGATCATGTGCACCAACAATCATGGCTCCTCCAGCCCCTCCTTCATCTCCCTCATCAGCATTATCATCTCCATCAGAGTCATCATCAACACTTCCAAAATCATCTTCTTCCCCTCCTTCCTCCTCTGAGCTCAACTCAGACACCGACATCACATCCAAGTCATGGTCCAACAACCATGGTAAAATCTCAAACGAAATGTTTGGATTAAATCTATTGGCAACACCCGGATTTCTAGTTCTTCCATATGTGTCGAGATTCTGCAGTAGGTGTGTAATGCCAATAGTTAGTAGATCTTGTAATTCACGGTTAAAGATTATCTGTAGGAATCTTGGGTATTGCAAGAATCTATGCACCTCAGCCTTCTTCAGATTTGATACCAAACCTTCAAAGATCATCTTTGAAAAATTGAAAGGCAAATAATATATAATCCCCACAGTGGCATTTGCTAAATCACCACTCATCAGAGTCCATGATCCTTTTCGTGGAGCAAATCCCTGTATCACATGATGAATAAGGAATCTATACAGCATCGGAAACATCCCTTTTTGAAACTGCCCATCATGTAAAGTTCCCTGATAACCCATCGTTTGCTCAAATATCCTCATCAAGTGAGTTGTATTGAAGTTTATTGGGTTATGGTCATCATCATTTAATTGCAAGCATATTCTAATCATTCTTTCTATCACATGTATCTCATGGCTTGCACCAGTTTCTTCGATTCTCCGACCATTTATATCATCCACAAGTCTTGCAGATCTCCAGAAATCTAGTGAATGATTTCTGTAGATGATTGGGCATTCAGTAAAAGCGAAACTGACATTTGATCGAGCCATCCATGTAATCATTCTCGCCACCAGCTCGTTATCAGGTGTGACTTGTAGTAGTGCACACATGTTATGCTTCTTCTCAAAGAAGTATTTGGGTTGTTCTTCTTCTGCCATATCTGAACAACACAATCAAACATATTCAAAGTGAAATTAGTCATAAAGTTTAGTACTTTAAGTAATTTCAAGATATAAAAATGAAGAAGAAAGAGAGAAAAATCATCAAGAACCTGTTCTTCGACAAGTTTATAACCTAAACACATAAATAGAGTATTAGTAATCAAATACATAATCATAATCCATTATAGTCTAATCGTGATCAGAAAACACATTATTATTGCTTACCGAGTCGGAATTAGAGGGCTAATTCAAGTTAGGGTTTGGATTAGAAATGAATGTGATAGGTCGGTTTAGATTTCTTTGTGAGTAAGCAGTTGCAGTGGAAGGAGAGAGAGGGAAAAG
Source organism: Bidens hawaiensis (assembly GCF_021521415.1). Lineage (NCBI taxonomy): Eukaryota > Viridiplantae > Streptophyta > Magnoliopsida > Asterales > Asteraceae > Bidens > Bidens hawaiensis. The sequence continues at coordinate 435,181 of NW_027491090.1, forward strand.
TCACGTTGAAAATTTTTTGCCTAACTCCCTCTTATATACCTTTTGAAAGTGGGTTTTAAATGTTTTTTGTCGTTTAATGAATTATTAGCTGTCAAACAGTAACATTATCCACTTGATATATTAAAAACATGTATCTTTTAAGTTAAGCAAACCTTACTCGGAAAAGTGAATCTTTGCAAAGTCTACTCGGTCTATTTCCACTTACACAAAGCTTACCCGATAAAATATCAAACCTTTCTTGGTAATATTTTCATTTAAATTTACAAGGTTTTCCCGATCCCTTTCACTTACAAACCTTGCTTGGTCAAGCTAAGTAATTTAAAGTCAAGACACTATGAAGAAAGCTTACCCGAAATACCAGATTTCTTGAGAACTTAATCACAAGGAAAATAATCAAGTATACAATATCAAATAAACATCCTTGCTAGGAATCAATTAAGACACCCGTATAAATTTCTTGAAATCAAATTAAATGACTCAATGTAGCATAAACCCTATCAGAATAAGAAACACATTCAATTAAGCATACTAGAAACATATTCAATCAAGCATACTAAAAACATATTGTGCTCGAACATCCTTTTTATGCAAGGTCTACCTGAACAACTTTCATAGAGTATAAAGTGTGCCCGAAATGATATCTTTCAGACAGTATACTCGAAAAGTTACATTTTGAAATTACAAAGTATATTGAGGGAACAAAAGTGTACCCGAAATATAAAGTGTGCCCGGAAAACAAGGTTTGCCCAGAAACACTTGTAATTTCAAAGAAAACATATTCACACAAATCACAAAGCTTACTTGGTGTACTAATCCTAAGTTCACAAAGTTTGCTTGGAATAATCAGTCAGCATTTAAAATGCAAATCTTTCCCGGAACAAGAATTTATTGTTAAAAGCTAGCTACAACACATAATCATTTCAAGACTTCAAACTTGCTCGGGAAATTAATACAATAGTGTACTCTACCCGGAAAGTGTAAACACTTCAAAGCATGCCCGAAAATCATAAACTTAGTAAAAAATGACTAAGCTTGCCCGGAAAGGTCATAAAGCATCAAACCTTACCCGAACCTACATATTCAAACATATTTGACTGTTTTGTGCTCGGAAAGGTTATAAAACATCAAACCTTACCTGAACTTACACATTCAACCAATTAAAGGCAAAATGCAACACTTTTTGACTTAAACCACTTGTCAAAATATATTTTTCATCAAAGATCATAGTTTAAGAGCAAATGATGCATTTGAAGATCAAATTCCAGTCATCTTTCTCTTCAAAACAGTTTCATCCATTTTCTGAAAAGATCTCAAGAATGGGATCATATTGACTAAGTAGCTTTCTCAATACTTCATTCTCAGCATTATTATGACAACATAGATAGGTTTACAGCAGGTATAAACTTAGCATGAATTTCATCTCTTTGGTGATATGATTAAGGTTCAATTAGTAGCATAATGCATTAATGGTCAACACTGTGCTATGATGCCTCATATCTCTTCTCAAAGCTTATTTGGCTTTCCCCAGATCACCCCAATTTGACTCCAACCTCCTGCATTTGGTCAAAAATTGTTTTTGTATAACAGAACTTATTGGATCTTTTTGTATTTTTGATTTTCAAACATATATAGAGGTTGAACGTTGGACTTAATGTTAAATAACAGGCCTTTCATTCAAGATGAGATAGATTTTGTCAACATCTTTGTAGTTCTTAGTTGTAACCCTCTTGTTTGATAAAATATTTAAAACACTTATCAACTTTTGGTTGATTTATTCATTCTTCCCCTTGTTTTTGATATTTTCTCAACTTTTCTCAAAACATGTTCTTTGTCATATTTAAAGATGCTTCATTTTTGGTTGACCAAATAACAACAGGCTTGTGTATGACTGGGTAATCACTTTTCTGCCTATCATTTGGAGAGATTTATCTTGAGACATGCAAAGACAACTATGTATCTCCACATAAAGATTAGCATATTCATTATGTTTATATCACCTTAGATTTTACATCATCATGGGAAAGCAACCATACATGTTAATGACTATACTAAGGTCCTTTTAGCCTATTAAATCCATATGATTGGCTAAGTAGTCAATGAACTATCATTTCCCATTTTAAATACAGTTTAATATTCAATCACCCCAATTTCTCTTACTTGGCAGGTAAATGGCTATCCTATTTGACCAAAAATGATTAACATGACCAAACATACATGTGAATATATGTCCTTTCAAAGTCAGAGCTATTGGCATAGTTTTAAGTGAAATAATAAGAAACAAGTCATAATTGCCCCAAATGCATTCAGTTTTCAGGTCAATGGCTATCCTTTGAATCTGTAGAGGTTTAAGGACCAAACATACACAAGTGCATGTCCTTCCAACTAGGCAAATGACATAATTTTCAGCAAAAATAACTACTTGAGTCTTTTCTTTAAAAATCCTTCTTTTAAGCTTCTTTAAGGCTTGAACTGTATATCTTATCATATCTCAGCACCATCAATCAACTTGCTCATGTTTTGACCAAAATAATTTTTTGCAAAATTCAACAGAAAACTTCACTTTATCACTTAATTTTGACATAAGATTCATTTTGACACAAACAGTGTCACACATAATCAAATCTGAATCAAACATAATATCATCAAGATAAGTAGATAGTACTAACATTCCAGGTCTATCCTATCTAAGTAACATCAAAAGATCAGATAAAGCACATAATCAAACAATTAAGCAGTGATGTCAGATAAGCTTACATTTCCAAGAAATTCATAACAAGAACACTTATCCTCACATCACAAATGTAGATCAACTGATAAACATGCAAACATATCAATTACATCAATCATGTCAAAATTTTGCACCTATAATCAGTTAAAGCACATAACAGTTAACATATCAAGCAACATAATCAAGCATATTCACTAAACATTCATTATGTGTGACCTCTAACAAAATAATCAGTTATCACAGAGAGGTACACAACTAGGCACACATCCTTAATCAGATCTCATCAGAGTTGATCATTCCCAGGGATTTCAGAAGAAAGTTGAACCTGGTTCTATCAAGTGGTTTGGTGAATAGGTCAACCAAATTATCACTTGTATCAACTCTTTGCATTTCAATCAAACCTTTTTCACTGCAATCTCTTATGAAGTGATGTCTGATTTCAATGTGCTTATTTTAGAATGTTGAACTGGATTCTTAACAGTAAAATATGCAGCAGTATTGTCAATAAAAATATGGGTGTTCAGAAAATTCAAACCATAGTCCAGCATCTGATTTTGAATCCATAGAACTTGTGCACAGCAGGCAGATGCAGCAATGTATTCAGCTTCTGCAGTGGAGATTGAGACAGTAGTCTGCTTCTTGCATTCTCATGACACTAGCCTTTCACCTAAAAATTGACATCCTCTTGAGGTTGACTTTCTGCTCATGTTACAGCCATCATAATCACTATCTATGTAGGCAATTAGATCAAAAGATTTATTCTTTGGATACCAAATTCCCAAGTCTGGTCTTCCCTTCAAATATCTAAAAATTCTCTTCACAGCATTCATATGGGAGACTTTTGGATTTGATTGGAATCTTGAACACACACATACAGCAAACATAATATCTGGTCTTGTTGTAGTCAGGTACATCAGGGATCCAATTTTGGCTCTGTATTCATGTTCATCTACATGCTCCCCCTTTTCATCAGCAATCATCTTTTCTTTGGTGTCCATTGGAGTTGAAGCAGTTTTGTATTCATGACAAGTGAACTTTTTCAAAATGTCCTGCAAATATTTGGTCTGGTAAATGAAGATCCCTTCAGCTTTCTGTTGAACTTGAAATCCAAGGAAGAAGTTCATTTCTCCCATAGAGCTCATGCTGTATTTGGACTTCATTACCCCTTCAAACTCCATGCACATTTGTTCATTTGTAGAACCAAAGATGATGTCATCCACATACACTTGTAACAGAAGCAAGTCTGATCCATTTCTTTTGTAGAAGAGTGTCTTGTCAATGGCTCCTCTTTTAAAACCATTTTCAAGAAGATGATTTGACACCTCATCATACCAAGCTCTAGGAGCTTGATGCAATCCATATAGGGCGTTGTTCAACTTATACACCCTGTTTGGATACAAAGGATCCTCTAAACCTGGAGGTTGAGCTACATACACCTCTTCATCAATCTTTCCATTTAGAAATGCTGACTTAACATCAAGCTGGAACACCTTAATGTTCTTTGAGGAAGCATATGCAAGAAAGATCCTGATAGCTTCAAGTCTTGCAACAGGTGCAAAGACTTCCTCAAAGTCTATTCCTTCTTCTTAAAGACATCCCAGTGCCACAAGTCTAGCTTTATTCTTAATCACCAAACCCCTCTCATCCCTTTTGTTTCTAAAAACCCATTTAGTTCCTATTGCATATCTGTCTATTGGCCTATCAACAAGATCCCACACGTGTAGGTCTCTGAACTGTGCCAATTCTTCTTGCATTGCTTCGACCTAACTATTGTCTTTTAGTGCTTGAGCAATGTTCTTTGGCTCTATTTGGGATAGAAAACAGGAGTAAAGACAGATATTTGCAATCTCAGAATGACTTCTTGTAACTCTTTCATGCAAATCTCCAATGATATTTTCAGAAGGATGATTCTTTTCTGCATAAGGAATTTGAACAATCATATCTGTAGACACATTTGTGTCAAGATTTGTTTCATTGAGATCTGATTCTTCAATGATCAAATCAGTTTCTGCATCATGAAATTCTGGTGCTTCTTCATTATTCTGTCCTGAAGTAGATGCACCATTGTTTTCTAAATTCAGTCTCTCAAATAGATCTTGAAATCTTGCAGTAGATGCATGTTCTTCTTCATTTAATAGGTTACTTGTGTCTCCCTCATTCTGAACTTGATCATTCTGTACTTCTTGATTGTCTTGATTGTTCTTAGTATGATCATGTTCAGGATTGTGATTGTTTTCTTGATTATTTACTTGATCTTGCTCAACAATATCACTTGAGGAATTCTTCACAAAAGTATATTCCTTTTCTTTACATTCTTCCATAATTCTTCCAAGTCCAATGTTTTCTTTTTTTTCTCTTCAATTACACTGGTCTTGTAGAAAGATTCATCAAAGTCTTCAGGATAAATCTTGAAAGACCTTATCAACTTTTCATGATCAAATAGCCATGCTGCACCATCAATTGTATTGAATTGATTCTCATTAAAGATGATGTCAGATGATTCTATAACACTCAAATGGTCTTTCATATATACTCTGTAGGCTTTTGAGTGTGTAGAATATCCAACAAAGAAACAATCTAGGGATTTTGTTTGAAATTTGTTCAAATAATCCCTTGTGTTTAGAAGAAAACATTTACATCCAAAGGGTTTGAAAAACTTGATATAAGGCTTTCTGTTGTGAAAAATTTCATAAGGAGTCTTGTTATGCCTCTTGTTGACAAGTACCCTGTTCTGAACATAGCAGGCTGTATTTATGGCTTCAGCCCAAAAAGTAACAGGTAAATTAGCATCTTCTAACATGGTTCTTGCAGCTTCAATCAAAGTTCTATTTCTTCTTTCTGCAACACCATTTTGTTCAGGAGTTCTAGGAGCTGAGAATTGTTGTAGTATTCCCTTTTCTGCACAAAATTCTTGCATAACTCCATTCTTGAACTCAGTACCATTGTCACTTCTCATCATTTTAACCTTTTTATTCAATTTGTTCCCAATCATTGTTACACACCCCTTAATCAGCTCTGCAGTTTCATCCTTGGTACTCATAAAATAAACCCAAGTATATCTTGAATAGTCATCAATGATCACAAGACAATATCTTTTATTTCCTATACTTAGCACACTCACAGAACCAAAGAGATCCATGTGAAGTAATTCAAGTACTTGATCAATTGAGTTGATAAGCTTTGGCTTATGAGTAGATTTGTGTTGTTTTCCTTTTTGGCATGAACTACATGATCTTTCAATTTGAATTCTCTTGTAGGTAAGCCTATTACATGCTCACCTTTCACAAGTCTATTCATGTTCTTTAAGTTCACATGATACAGTTTCTTATGCCACAATTTTGACTCATTTTCAGTGGCTTTAGACACAAAACATGCACCTCCCCTTGAAACATCTTCTTTCATATTCAATTCATATAAGTTGCCATTTCTTAGTGCCATCATCATAATCATTTCAGGTGGAATCACAAACTCAGGTTTTAGGATGAAACAGTGGGAATCATCAAAACTGACTTTGTAACCCTTATCACACATTTGTGAAATACTCAGAAGATTATACAGAAGACCTTCAACATGAAATACATTATCAAATGAAACTTTTTCATTTGTTAAGATTCCTTTCCCAACAATCTTTCCACCATTCTCATCACTCCCAAATGCTACAGGACCTTCAAACTTTTCTTCATAATTGACAAGTGATCTCTTGTCACAAGTCATGTGCCTAGAACAACCACTATCCATGTACCATATGTCATTCAGAGGAGTGGAATGTTCCTGCACATAAGAAAAATTTTGATTAGTTGAGTGATGAAGTGCAAGCTATATCAACTTGCAGCTTATCAGATTCAGTTTCAGTGGCAGCTTGGGAAGTGAGTGTTGTTGGTTCAGGATCTTCATGAGTGACTTCTATATTGTCTGAATTGTCTGTTTCATAACCACACTCTCTTGAAGTTTTAACAAATGAAGTTGAGCCTAGACAGTCTTCTGATGCAGTGTCACACTCCTTCACCACATAGTCTTTCTTTTCAGAGTAGTCTCTTACATCAGCTACTTTCTCAACTTCAGTTTCAGCCTTAGGTTTCCAAAGAAATCCTTCATGTTCAAATCCATATTTCATTAGAAACTTTTCATCACCAGTAAGTTCAGTGGGTTTCTTTCTAGGAATGACACCTCTGATTCTTGTCTTCTCACTGCTTAATGATCCTTGAGAACTATCAGATTTCACAGATTGAGTATCCCTTTTAGGGATGATTCTCAAGGGTTGAGAGTTCTGTTTGACCTTTCTCTCATGCTTTACAGGAGATTTACTCCTTTGAGCATGCTTAGCCACATGTTTCTTGGCTTTCATTGAAGGCTTTTGACTTTCTTTCTTCAGAACATCCTTTTCACAAACTCTTCCCTTTCCCAGGTATTCATCATACGTTTGCTTGTATACAACAAAGTCTTGTCCATACTTTGTTTCATCTGGGACATGAAAAGGCTTGAATTTGAGTCTTTCATTGCAAGAGTCTGTATGATGACCATACTCATCACATTTCTTACACCAAACATTTCCTTTGTATTTCTCATGTTCTTTTTCTTTCTTGAATCTTTCACTTGGTTTGGGTTCTTTGACTCCAATTGTCTTCTGATTCTTTAGACTATTAAAGTTGATTGAGAAAGGAACAAATTCCTCAATCTTGATGTCTTGTCTTTCAATTTTGCTCTTTACAAACACAATTTTTTGCATATTCAGTGGTTCTTAATCTTGATTTTCTCTATGCCTTGATTTTCTCTTTTCATATTCTTCCATGGTTTCCACTTCTCCAATATCAAGGACTTCATGATTAGAGAAAATAGGGTAAATTGGGATAAAATTTTCAACATCCACCTCTTCTTTCACCCTTTTCTTGTTGTTCTGCTTTAACTTTTCCTATAATTCTTTGCTTGGAGGTCTTACAGCATTGTAATTTACCTTCTTCTTTTCACATATGTCAAAGGACACATGCTCTCTCTTCATTCTTTCATTCTGTTTCTTCATTTTAGGTGTGACTGGTGGATACATTGGAAGTTTGTCAATAGATTCTGGTTTCTTGTATTTTCTTCCTCTTTCAGCAGCTTTGATTTCCTCATCAATGATTTGATCAGTTAAATCACTCAAGTCATCTTGATTCAAATCAATTGAATCAAAGTCATCTTCAGAGACTTGAACTCCAATTGAATTTTCTTCTTTCAAATATTTCTTCACAACAAACTCTCCTTCTTCACTCACCTCAACATTCTTATACAAATCCACAAGTTCTTCTTTGTCTTGGAAAACATCTATGAATTGTTGTAGATATGCATTTCTTTTCTCTTTATCAACTTTTGGCATAAAGTTGTTGTTGATTGGTGGTGGTACTGCTTTGTACTTGTCTTCTTCCTTAACTTGGTTTAGAATTCCACATATGTTTCCAGTGGAGACCAAGTTTTTCAAGAATTCATTGTCAGCTTGCAGTTTTGTGTTCTGCATCTTTTCTTCTATAATCATTTTCTTCAACCCTTCTATTTCAGTTGTGAACCTTTTTTGAGCTCTGTAACTGTTTACACAATCTTCTTCCAAACTTTTCATTCTTTATTCACTTATCAGTTCACTTGCCTCATATGCATTGATAATACTTTGTTTCTTAAAACACTCACTTTCCAGCTTGCCTACTTTCATTTTCAAATCATTGATAACTTCATTTAAATCAATAGTAGGAGCAGAGTGTACCTGATATGGTGATCCAGTTTCTTTCTCAATTATAGCCATAAATGCCACATTTGCTTTCTTGATATCATATGCAATGTATTCTTCATGATTGCTCCAATCAAAGCTACCCTCATGCTGTGTTGTAAAGCAACATTTCCTTGATTTCTGATCTGATTTTGGTTGGCTGGAATAGTGTTGTCTGGAACAGTTTGAAGGTTTTGGTTGTTTCTCTGAAGACCTTGATTCTGAGGCATTCCTTGATTATGATTGTTCATTTGAGGTTGGAAGTTGTTGAAGTTGGGATTATAGTTGTTGTTAAAGTTGTTGTTGTTGTTGATTCTCTACTGATCCTGTTGATATTGAGGTTGCTGATTTCTTGGTTGGTTTTGAAACTGGTTCATTTGAAAGTTTCTTGGCATGTTACATTCTCTTGCAAAATGACCAGGCTGTTGACAATTATAGCAAATAGCTTTAGACTTATCAAAACCAATTATTTCATTTGGCCCTGATAGGAGTGACCTACCAGTCCTGTTGTATAGCCTATTGCTTCTAAGGGCCAACATGGCTGCTTGCCACTTCAAATCTATGTCCTCCAAGTCATCAGCATCTATCTGCTCAAGATCATCTTGTACTACACTAGTGTGAATTAAATTCTTTGCAACAAATGCATTATATGACTCAGTAAATATTGAAAGCAAGGCCTGTGTTTCTCTTCCTTGACCATGTCCACCACTAGTATTAGGTACATTCCCACTTGCCATTGAGGCATAATCAGAGTCATCAATCAGTTGCACATTGAATCTTTGCTAGTTCCCAAGATTACTTGTGCTTCCACCAACAAAGGATTTTGGAGTGTCAGTGCTATGCTCAACTGGTTCTTCAATAATGGGAATTTGTTGTTGATTCTTGGTAGTCAAATTTCCCATAGAAGCAATCAATGCATTTGAAACATTGAAGCAAGGTCTTTCCTCCTTAATCATCTCATTCTCTATCATCTCAATCTCTGCAGCTTGAAGGAAGCAAACTACATCATCCAATTTCAAATCATTGAAGTTGTGTTTTGTACGGATGAACTTGCAAGCAGTGTACCATTCCTTTGGAATTGAGTTGAGCAAATTGGTATTCAAGTCAAGGTCATTCATGACATAGTCAGTGGTTCTGAGATCATTCATTATTGCTAAGAACCTTTCAAGAATAGACTTCAACCTTTCTCCATCTTTATACTTAAATCTTTCTAGTTGCTGCTTCAATCTCTGCTTCTTGATGTTTTTGAGCTCAACATTTCCCTCAAACATTTCAACTATTGCATCATACATTGCCTTTGCAGTGGGATGATGTGCAACCTTGGTAAGTATCTCCCAAGACAGACCTAATTTCAACATTGCTAAAGCTTTGTCATCCACCTTTCTCATTCTTTCTCTAACGGCCGCAGTTGCAACTAGATTTGCACCTTCCTCAACAGTGCCTTATGGACCATTCTTGATAGAGTTCCACATATCAACATCATTATAGCAAACGGCTGCTTCAAACAAGACCTTCCATTTAGTGAAATTTTTGTTGGAATTACGTATGCCCGAGACACATACTTAAACTAATGTGGCTAACTGTGTTTGATCCAAGTCGGGTCATACCCAATAACAAGCTAGACAACACCAAATGTATTCTTTTAGTGATTTGATCATTTAAACGAATACCGAACACTACGTGTTTAGAAAATTGGTTTTCTAAACAAACACACTTGAGGATTTAAATAAATTATCTGGATAATTTGTTTATATAAATAAATTATGTAATTGGTTAAATAATTACATAAATGTATGTACAATTTTATAAAAGTGAGTTTTATAAAATAAATGGAGGTGTTTTAAATGGTTAAAACAAAACACAAAAAAAAAAAAAAAAAAAACAAAACCGGCCACCCCATGTGGGTGGAGGGTTTGGTCCCATCCAAACTTTTGTCCTTTTGTGTTGACCACCTTTTATTAATAACCATTCACAAGACATGCATTTTGGTTCTTGTCTCATTTTGAATTTCAAGTAATCAAAAACATCCTCTCTTTCTCCCTCTAAAACTCACGGCCACTTTGGCCATTTTTGGGGTTTTTGTGAGCTTGATTAAAGTGTTCAAATCCTAGCATCAATTGGTGTTGTTGATTCAAAGCTTGGGGTATTCAAAGCTTGAGGGTTTCTCCTTTGCAACCTTGCCATTTGAAGACATCATCTTCTTCATCCATCTACATCTTCTTATAAGGTATAAGAAGGTACCATTTACATTTTGTAAGCATATTGTTCTTGTAATATTGATCCTTGTTCTTTGGGTTTTAGTTTTAACATAATGGTATGTTCATAACAAGTTTTAAAATCTAAGCTTCCGTTGCGTTTTCTAGTTAAATATGGTTAACTTGAACTTTGATAATCTTGTATAAAACCCAACAATGGCATCAAGAGCCGGTTACAAGGACTTATGCTTCTTACATGTTCATAGATTTCGGGTTTTTCATGGGTGAAAAAGGGGTCCGAAATTTTGGT